>NW_022437008.1:5667859-5700449 GCF_009761245.1 Sapajus apella
GGGGCAGTTTGGCCAGGGAGTTCATCATACCCTTGAACAGGCTGGAAAGGAAGCAGACAAAGCTGTCCAGGGGTTCCACACTGGGGTCAACCAGGCCGGGAAGGAAGCAGAGAAACTTGGCCAAGGGGTCAACCATGCTGCTGACCAGGCCAGAAAGGAAGTGGAGAAGCTTGGCCAAGGTGCCCACCATGCTGCTGGCCAGGCCGGGAAGGAACAGCAGAATGTTCATAATGGGGTCAACCAAGCCAGCAAGGAGCAGCTGCTGAATGTAGGTGAACAGGGATGGGAAAATGGGGGACAGGGGGGTTCGGGGGAGGGAAAGGTTAAATCCCTGGGACATTTGTTGGGGGGGTCCATGTAGCCTTCATTTGGTGAAAGCTTGGGCAGCTGTATCACTGTGCTCCTCCCCATTCCCCATCTCCCTTACAAAGGAGCTGGTGGCAGCTAGTCAGATGGAGTGAGCCACCTAATCTGCAAAGCACGTATCAGACAGGGTGTGGTGGGCACCCCGTCCCACCATCAAGGAGCTGTCCTCCTGGTTAAGGGGGCCTCAAGTGGGGACTGGGAAGCGCCTCCTGGGGAACGGGAAACAGTTCCTGAGATCAAGATCCAGTACAGTGCAAAGGGATTGAGTGTTGAGAAAACCCAGTTAGGAGAGGGAGCATGAGGAGTAGCTTGTGGAGATGAGCCCTGGCCTCTGTAATCTTCATAACAACCCTCTGACGTAGTTAAGAAGAGGCTGCTGACGCCCTGATAAGGAAATGGAGGCTCAGAGAGGTTAGGGGACCTGCCAAGCTCCTGGGCTAGTGCCCAGCTTTGCAGAGGGGATCCCAGGGTTCTCTTCCCCTACCTTGCCCCGCCAGGAGAGGTTTTCTAGGTTTCTCTCACTCATTTATGTAGAGGGAACAGAGGCTGGGTGCAGTGGCTCATGCCTGTAATCCCAGCACTTTGGGAGGCCAAGGCAGGTGAATCACTTGAGGTCAGGAGTTCAAGAGCAGCCTGGCCAACTTGGTGAAACCCCATCTCTACTAAAAACACAAAAATTACTTGGGCATGGTGGCGGGCGCCTGTAATCCCAGCTACTCGGGAGGCTGAGTCAGGAGACTTGCTTGAACTTGCGAAGTGGAGGTTGCAGTGAGCCAAGATCATACCACTGCACTCTAGCCTTGGCAACAGTGAGACTCCATCTCAATAAATAAATAAATAAAGTAAGTAAGTAAGTAGACGGAACAGAGACGAGGCGGGCAACTAGCACCACTGACAACAGAACAAGCACCAAGGAGGGGGTGTGGAGAGCAGGAGAGGGTGGACTCCTGTGCGCCCCCACTCTCCAGGGATCTGCAAGATGTGACTGGCTCAGACCTGGAAGCCCAGAGCCACATCTGCCTCCAGACAGAGCCAGGGATGGGTGGGTGGGGAGGAACAGTGCAGTAGAGGAGTGGGCACGGCAGGCTGCGGGATTTGGGGCTGGCAACAGCAGCCGGGGGTTGGGGCGCTGCTGGTGTGCATGGCTGAGTGTCTGGGGCTGGGTCAAGGACAGTGATCAGCAGCATTAAGGATGCAGCTAGACAGGGCATAGAAAGGTAGATTTGAGGTCAGGGCTGAGGTTAAACTAAGGTCCTGATAGTCACATGGGTCCCCTACCTTCCCTTTCCACCAGGCCCCTCCTCAGTGACTAAAGGCACTTGGTTAAGGAAATGAAAAGGGGCTTTGGGAAGGAAAAGGCAGCAGGAGGCAGAATGCCCACAGTGAGGAGGCAGTGGGTTAAGCTGCACCTCCCACCCAGCCCCAGTCACCCTGGAGGGGACCAGATCACTGGGGAAAAGGAATGGGGAGACCCCCCCCCAGCTCCCTGCAGGATCGAGGGGTTGTAACAAGAGTCTGGGCTTTGTCCACAGGGCAGCCATCACAGCGGATCTTCCGGCCATCAGGGAGGGGCCGCAACCACGCCGTTAGCCTCTGGGGTAAGTGCGGACCCCAGGGTAGGGGAGAGGAGGCCCCTGGGAGTTCCCTAGCATGGCTGTGGGTCAGATGCTGGAGACTGACCTTCTTGTCCTTGAATTGCAGGCCTCGGTCAACACGCCTTTCATCAACCTTCCCGCTCTGTGGAGGGTAAGTGCTACACTGTGTCTCCTTCCTGCTCTGCGTCCTGACAGATACTCTAACGCTGACCCCTTCCTTTTGTCTGTTTGGACAACTCCCCCGAGACCAGACCTGCAGCCTCTGCAGAGACCCTCCAATCTGATTCCCAGCTCTGGGCTTCCCTCTCTCCACCCACTCCCTCCCCTTCACACCCTGCCCTCATCTTTTGGGTGCTTTTCATTTCCACTGAGGCAAACACAAGCTGGCAGAAGACACCAATGGGCCCAGGTGCCCCTGGGAGCCAGGGAGGGAGGAGGGTGGCTGGCTGTTCTCATTCCCTCTCTCTCCCTGTCTTCGTTCCTCGATCCCCATTTGCTGACTGGTTTCCCTCCTGTCCCCACTCTGCTGCCAATGCCTCTGCTCCATGCTGGGAGGGGGAACCTGTGGCTTTGTCCTCTCCCTGGTGTGACGTCACCCCAGTGTAGAGGATCCTGTGGAATCCTGGTTCCCACTTGGGGCTCAAAGTAACCTCCTGACTCTCTTTCTTTATTTTAATTTATTGATATGCAGTCTCACTCTGTCTCCTAGGCTGGAGTGCAGTGGCACAATCTCAGCTCACTACGACCTCTGCCTCCTGGGTTCAAGCAATTCTTCTGCCTCAGCCTCCTGAGTAGCTGGGATTACAGGCGCCTGCCACCATGCCTGGCTAATTTTTGTATTTTTAGTAGAGACAGAGTTTCACCATGTTGACCAGGCTAGTCTTGAACTCCTGACCTCAAGTGACTTGGCCTCCCAAAGTCTGGGATTACAGGCATGAGCCACTGTGCCTTGCCTCTTTTTGCATTTATTCTATTTGCTGCCTGAGACTGGGCACAGGCCAGGGTGAGGGTGTGTCAAGGAGGTGGAAGGCCCACCCTGTGTATCCTGGGCCACAGGGGCAGCAGAGCATCCTCTGAGGCTAAACACATGAGGCTTGTTGGTTCCTGCAGAGGCCCCAGCCCCTGCCTGGGAGGGCTGGCTTCCTTGTGCTCTTAAGTCTAGATGCTGCCTTCCTGAAGCTGTTCCCCAGAACCTAACTCCGGGGCCAGAGCAGCCAGTGCTCCTTGCACTTCTCCCATGGGGCGGGGCTGAGGTCTGGCCCACCCTCACTTCACAACTGTGGACCCTGCATTCATCCCTGCTCTCCTTCTCTCTTCTAGGGCATCGCCGACATCATGCCCTAAACTGACACCCCACCTTCCTGGGAGACTAATGCTGCCATTGTCACATCAGCTGACATGACCTGGAGGGGCTTGGGGTTGGGGGCAGGTTTCTGGAGTCCCTGAAGGGGGTCCTACTGGGATTTGTGAATAAACTCGATACACTATGCCGTCTCTTCATGGTCCCCTGGGCTCCCTAAGGAGGGATGGACAGGGAGGCAGGAGGGGCTTGCCTTGTCTTGTTACTTTGCTGAAGGAGTCGGGTCATCCGATGCACAGGGTGGGTTGAGCTGGAGATTTTAAGCTGATCAGCCATAAGTGGGCAGGTAACGGGGACAAACTATGCTTTGCTGGGGTGCAAAGTTCGTGCTTGCTACTGGCAGGAGGACTTGTGCAGGGAAAACCACCACAGGCCACTGGTGGGACAGACACGCCGGGTGAGAATGGCCTGGGCCCAGGAGGTAGTGTCCTAGTCAGGGGGGTTGGGAGGCCAAAGAATAACAACAATGACTTGTCTGTATTGTGAAGTTAAGACTTGGCAGGCTGCCTGCCGGGAGCGTCACCTGCATGACATCATTGACTCCTCCCACCCACCCAGTTAGGTGAAAGGCTCTGCTACTGCCCCATTTTATAGAGAAGCATGAGGGGCTTGCACAGGCTAAGAAACCGACCAAGTTTACACAGTAAGTGGAGGGAGTGAAACAGTGAAGAGCTACAGAGGATATTCTGGGAAAACACAGGTCTTTGCCCTTTGGCATCAGCAGGGAGGGGGAACTGGTGAATAAGAAAAGTGAGACGGGGTGGGGGAGCCTCTCGGGAAGGAGGGGGAAGGATGGAAGGCTCAGGGGGAGACTCACTGGTGACAGGAGCCACCTGAGTGGAGGGACAGGAGGCCCCATTTTCAGATCTGTGGACCATTCACAGCCCAGAGGAATAATGATTACAATTACTGAGTATAGAGCACTTGCTAGACTCAAGGTACTGTGTAGAGTTGTTCATATTCTCTTTTTTTTTTTTTTTTTTTTTTTTTTTGAGACAGGGTCTTGCTTTTTCACCCAGGCTGGAGTGTACAGCTGTGATCATGGCTCACTGCAGCCTCAACCTCCTGGGCTCAAGCAGTCCTCCCAGCTCAGCCTCCTGAGTAGCTGTAACTACAGGCACGCGCCACCACACTTGGCTAATTAATTTTTTTTTTTTTTTGGCTGGTCGTGGTGACTCACGCCTGTAATCCCAGCACTTCGGGAGGCTGAGGTGGGCGGATCACGAGAGTGGGAGTTTGAGAGCAGCCTGACCAACATGGGGAAACCCCATCTCTACTAAAAATACAAAAAAAGAAAAAAAATTAGTGGGGTGTGGTGGCACATGCCTGTAATCCCAGTTAGTCAGGAGGCCGAGGCAGGAGAATCGCTTGAACCCAGGAGGTGGAGGTTGCAGTGAGCCAAGATCATGCCAACAGCCTGGGTGACAGGGGGAGACTCTGTCTCAAAAAAAAAATTTCTTTTTTTTTGAGAGACAGGGCCTCACTATATTGTCCAGGCTGTTCTCAAGCTCCTGGGCTCAAGGGGCTCAAGAGATTCTGATGCCTCAGCCTCCCAAAGTGGTGGGATTACAGACATGAGCCACTTTTTCTGGCCTGTTCATGTTCTTTAACCATTTAAGTCTCCCATAACCCAAAGACAAAAGCCCTCTAATCATCACCATTGTATGAATGAGGACGCTGCAGATCAGTGGGAGCAGGGCGCTGGCCGAGAAAGCAGCAGGCCTGGGTCTGGCTCCCTCTGTGGCCAGCAGCTGACCTCTCATGGTTGCCTCTGAAGTCCCTGTAACACTCCCAGGCACTCACCTGGGTGCTGGGAGGCTTGCATTCCAATCAGAAGCAGAGGTCTGAAGGCAGCCTACTTCCACCTCTAGGGGCCACGGTTTCCTTCTGTATAAAGGGAGGCAGGCATTCAACAAGTCTTGCTTCCAGCTCCAAAATTCCATTAATTGTGGGACCAAAAATAAGAGACAGTGTTCTTGCCCTGGGGGTATTCACAGTGTTCCTGGGAGGCAAGGCCTGTAAACAGAATATGAATGCAAACACACGAAGCCCTGTGTCAGTAAGAGCTCAATGGGGTGGGGGGAGCTGCATTTGTACAAAAAATGTGATGCGCGGGACTCCACGTTTGGGTCCCCTTCCATGAATACTCTCCTGGATTTCCCCTCTGGAGTCCCCTTCCACACTCTCTCGTGGAAGCCGGCCTTCCCCTCCTAAACTCCATCTCTCTATTCCCCTCCACTCAGTGTGGAAGCTGCTTTCCTCTCCTGGATTCCCTCTTTCTGGATTCTCTCACTCAGTGTGCCGAGTTAGCCGTTTCTCTCTCTAAGTAAATCACTTTCTACAACACTTCTTGAGTTCGGCATTTACTACGCACTGTGCCATGGTCTCCTCACCCATACTTAGGAAGCGACTGACCAAGAACCTGGAGAAATATCCTCTCAGGGGAACAGAGGGGGCACCCCTGAACCCCAATATTACATTTTCATGAGCCAGCCAGAAGAGGCGTACAGCCAGGAGAGGGGTACACCAGAAAAGGGATACAGCCAGAGAAAAAGACTTCAAAACTGTGAGTAAAACTGGCCCTATTCTGTCCTGTCTTTTTTTTTTGAGACGGAGTTTCGCTCTTGTTACCCAGGCTGGAGTGCAATGGCGCAATCTCGGCTCACCACAACCTCTGCCTCCCGGGTTCAGGCAATTCTCCTGCCTCAGCCTCCTGAGTAGCTGGGACTACAGGCACGTGCCACCATGCCCAGCTAATTTTTTGTAGTTTTAGTAGAGACGGGGTTTCACCATGTTGACCAGGATGGTCTCGATCTCTTGACCTCATGATCCACCCGCCTCAGCCTCCCAAAGTGCTGGGATTACAGGCTTGAGCCACCGCGCCCGGCCTGTCCTGTCTTTTTAAGAACACCTGAAGTGGCCGCAGCCAGGCTGGGCTGCGGGGAACCCGAGCGGCACCTCAGAGGCACGACCCAGCTGGTCTTAAGCAGTACGGCCTAGCCCTCTTAAGTGCGGTGGGCCAGCCAGAATTAAAAGTGCAGTTTTTTTTTTTTTTTTTTTTTTTTACCTCCAAGCTCTCTCTCTGCTTTCCCTCTCCTTCTCTATCCTTCAGATATTATCTCTGGGACCAAAACCTGCAGGAGCCTTTGGGGTGGAAAAGGTGAACATCCCCGCTTTCTGCTCCTTCCCTGCCAGCCTCAGGGGGCGGAACTGAGCATGCGCAGCCTTCAGAGAAAAACTACGGGGAGGGGCGAGGTACAGCCGCAGCCTGCAGGGGACCGGGAGCGTGGCAGCCTGGCACATGGCTCTGGCAGGGCTCTCCGGTGTTCTCCAGTCCCAGGCAGCAGAGCCCATCCTGGGAAGGACCATTTTTGGCCATTGTGTCTACCCCAACGTCAGTTAAGGTAGTCAAAATTAACTCATGGATTCATCACACTTGGCTGAAGCCTTGGCTACCTCCGGAGGAAAGTCAGAGACTCTCCACTCCACAGCCTAAAGTTCCAGGAGACGACCCTTCATCCACCTGTGAGCCATTAGAAGATCTACATAGTCCGGGCATGGCGGCTCATGCCTGTAATCCAAGCACTTTGGAGGCCAAGTCGGGCAGATCATCTGAGGTTGGGAGTTCAAGACCAGCCTGACCAACATGGTGAAACCCCGTCTTTATTTAAAAAATGAAAATTTTATTTAAAAAAAAATATGATCTACATATGATTTTCCAACAAGATCCTCAGGAAAGCAACCACTCAACCATAAGGTCACAAAATCCTGCCGCTGCAAGCCCAGGTGTCCTTGGCTCGTGGGCTCTATCGTGGACCTCTAGATCAACTTGCATCCCTAAAGGCTCCCCTCTGGAGGAAACCTCAACTGCAGGGCCCCTTCTGCACCCCATTTCAGCAGGAAGTAGTTAGGGAGGATCCACGCCCGTGTTCCAACAGAAGTTGGGCTTTCCTGTTCAAAGGCGAGGAATGAAGGAAGGTGTTCTCTTTCCAGGGTCCACAGGGGGGTGTAGTTTTAAGGGCAAGAACTTCCCAGCACCATGCCATGCCCTCCTCCTATCTCAGTCCATCCAGGAGATTTAACGGTTTATGTTTAAATTTCATGGGCATGGGAAGAAACTAAGAGTCAATCACTCCAGCAGAAGTTCTAAGGAACTCCTTTCATTGGCCTGGGGTCTTAGAGAAGGTAAGGGTTCCTCCCAGGTTAAAAGTCCCCTTCTTCCACACCCCTTCAGACTCCATGTTTGGGTCCCCTTCCACAAACACTCCCTTCATGGAAGGCGTCTTTCTCTCTCCTGGATTTTCCCTCTGGAGTCCCCTTCCACACTCTCTTGTGGAAGCCTGCCTTCCCCTCCTAAACTCCATCTCTCTCTATTCCCACTCAGTGTGGAAGCTGCTTTCCTCTCCTGGAGTCCATCTTTCTGGACTCTCTCCCTCAGTGTGAGAGTTAGCAGTTTCTTTCTCTCTCCTTCTCCTGTTTCTCTCTCTCTTTAAATAAAATCACTGTCTACAAAAAAAAAAAAAATGTGATGTGCCTCACTTTCTAGTTGCTGCATTTTTTTCTTATTTTGTGGAATACCACCATTTCCTTACATACGCTCCTTCTCTCTCCCTGTAATATTGTATTTCAAAAACATTCCAAACATCGTGAAAAGATGAAAGAATGTTATAGTGAACACCAGCATTCTCACTACTTAGATTTTACCAAACTTGCTTGATCACACATCTGTCCATTTATTCTCATATCACACATTTTTGATGCATTTCAAAGTAAACTGTAAACATATATTTGCTGCCTTTTGTCTTATTTATTTATTTATTTTTGAGACAGAGTCTCACTCTGTCGCCAAGGCTGGAGTGCAGTGGTGTGATCTCAGCTCACTGCAACCTCCACCTCCTGGGTTCAAGCGATTCTCCTGACTCAGCCTCCTGAGTAGCTAGGATTAGTAGGCATGCACTACCATGCCTGGCTGGTCTCGAACTCCTGACCTTGTGATCCACCCACCTCAGCCTCCCAAACTGCTAGGATTACAGACATGAGCCACCGCGCCCGGACTGTCTTATTTATTTTTTGAGACAGAGTCTTGCTCTGTTGTTCAGGCTGAGTGCAATGTCAGGGTCATGGATAACTGCAGCCTCAACCTCCTGGGCTCAAGCAGTCCTCCCACCTCCACCTCCCAAAGTGCTGGGATTACAGGTGTGAGCCACAGCACCCAGCTGCTTGCTGCATTGACATAAATAGAACCTTCCATCATGTCAGATACTGATTGAGGGTCTGCTCTGTGCTGGATATCATTTCACAGGTATTGGAGGAGTCCCTACTTTTTTTTTTTTTTTTTTTAAAGATGGGGTTTCACCATATTGGTCAGGCTGGTCTCGAACTCCTGACCTCAGGTGATCCGCCCACCTCAACCTCCCAAAGTGCTGGGATTACAGGCGTGAGCCCCCGTGCCCGGCTAGGAGTCCCTACTTAAGGGGATCCTAGAGTGGTGGCTTTTGAAAAAGCAACATTCAAGGGACTCTTTCTTTCTTTTTTTTTTTGAGACAGAGTCTTACTCTGTCGACAGGTGCCAGGCTGGAATGCAGTGGTGCAATCTTGGCTCACTGCAACCTCCGCCTCCCAGGTTCAAGCAAGTCTCCTGCCTCAGCCTGAGCCTGGGACTACAGGCACGTGCCACCACACCAAGCTAATTTTTGTATTTTAGTAGAGACGGGGTTTTACTATATTGGCCAGGACAGTCTCAATCTCTTGACCTCGTGATCCACCCGCCTTGACCTCCCAAAGTACTGGGATTACAGGCATGAACCATTGCACCCGGTCAAGGGACTCTTTCTTTTGTGAAGTAAAAGCTTTCATTGACTTAAATATTTTTTTTATTTAAAAAATATATACATACTAGATATAATTTTTTTTTTGAGACAGAGTCTCGCCCTGTCATCCAGGCTGGAATGCAGTGGGGCAATCTTGGCTCACTGCAACCTCCGCCTCCTGGGCTCCAGCAATTCTCCTGCCTCAGCCTCCCTCATAGGCATTCGCCACCACACTTGACTAACTTTTGTATTTTTAGTAGAGACGGGGTTTCACATTGTTGGCCAGGCTGGTCTCGAACTCCTGACCTCAAGTGATCCGCCTGCCTCGGCCTCTCAAAGTGCTGGGATTACAGGCATGAGCCACCACGCCTGGCCATCGCCCAGCTGACTGACTATTTTTAGGCACATTTTCTTGCTAGGTTTACTTGGATGGGGGTCCTGAAAATACCAAAGAGATGCAAGATAATTGATATGCACTGAGTCAGTCCTGGGAGGCTGCTGACAAAGGAGAGCTTTGGGTCAGTTTTGAGGGTACAAGAGGCCCGGCTCTCTCCCGCCTGGAGGTCTTTCATGCTGTTCCCTCGGCTAGGAACACTCCCCATGCCCCTCAGCCCCCGGTGCTGCCTTCCGCACCCCCCCAACTTTGCATCTCAGCTGCCCTGACTGCTCAACCAGAGCTACAGCCACCCTGTCACTCGCTCTTATAGCCCCAATCTTGTTTTTCCTGTTGCTTATGATCGTCTGTAATCATATTACAAAATTATATCCGTTTCCCCCCAGATGAAGAGGTTCAAGCGGTGATGTCAAGGCCAGGCACAAATGTCTGGCAAGGAGCAGAAGGCAAGCCACTGGCTTGAGCAGATTGGGAAAGGCCATGGAATGAGTGTGAGCAAGACACAGGCTGCTTTGCCTGATATGGGTGGAGCCAGGCTAGGGAGAAACACAGAGAGGAAGGGCCGGTTTCTGCAGATGTTGAAGAACAGGGAGAGGAGTTTGGGTGTGGCGCTCACGGGCATCTTTTATAGGGTCTGTGCTAAGCTCTTACAGACATGATTCATTTCATCTCCACAACCACCCATGAGGCAAGTACCATGCTCATTGCCCTCACAGATGCTGAAGAAGAGGCACAGGGAAGGGAGCCTGTTGCCTGAGGCCACCCAGCTAGTAAGTGGTGATGGCCAGGCTCTAGTTCAAGGGCACGTCCCTGCTGGACATCTCTAGCAGTGAGGTGGCATGCTGCCCTTCGACCCCCAGGAAGGGGGAGGAGGCTACTTCCAAATGAGTGTTTGTTTTTTTTTGACAGAGTCTTGCTCTATTGCCCAGGCTGGAGTGCAGTGGTGCGATCTCGGCTCACTGCAACCACTGAATCCTAGGTTCAGGGGATTCTCCTGCCTCTGCCTCCCAAGTAGCTGGGACTACAGGCACTTGCCACCCTCCCCGGCTAATTTTTGTATTTTTAGTAGAGACGAGGTTTCACCATGTTGGCCAGACTGGTCTCAAACTCCTGACCATAGGTGATCTGCCCACCTCGGCCTCCCAAAGTACTGGGATTACAGGCATGAGCCACCGCTCTTGGCCTCTTTTATTTTATTTATTTTTTAAGGCAGAGTCTTGCTCTGTTGCTCAGGCTGGAGTGCAGTGGCGTGATCTCGACTCACTGCAACCTCCAAATCCCAGGTTCAGGAGATTCTCCTACCTCAGTCTCC
The DNA here is from genome assembly GCF_009761245.1 of Sapajus apella. Classification (NCBI taxonomy): domain Eukaryota; kingdom Metazoa; phylum Chordata; class Mammalia; order Primates; family Cebidae; genus Sapajus; species Sapajus apella. The sequence goes on from NW_022437008.1 coordinate 5,678,697, forward strand.
TGAGTAGATGGGATTACAGGTGCCTACCACCATGCCCAACTAATTTTTGTATTTTTACCAGGGATGGGGTTTCACCATGTTGGCCAGACTGGTCTCTAACTCCTGACCTTAGGTGATACACCTGCTTTGGCCTCCCAAAGTGCTGGGATTACAGGTGTGAGCCACCGCACCTGGCTGAAGGTGAGTGTTCTTTAAAAGTAAGTTTCTGCATTAAAAAGAAAATGAGGCAGGGTCTTGCTCTGTCACCCAGGCTGGAGTGCAGTGGCGCAATCATGGCTCACTGCAAACTCTGCCTCCCAGGTTCAAGCGATCCATGTGCCTCAGCTTCCTGAGTAGCTGAGACTACGGGCACACACTACTACACTCTGGTAATTTTTGTGTTTTTTGTAGAGACGGGGTCTCACCATGTTGCCCAGCCTGGTCTGGAACTCTTGGGCTCAAGCAATCTTCCCTCCTTGGCCTCCCAACTTTCTGGGATTACAGGCATGAGCCATGCACCTGGCATTTTCAGAATGTGTGCATGTGTGTCTCAAGATTAAACTGCCAAGAAAACATTCCAGCCGCAACAACGTGTATCAGCACTGCCGAGAACATATATTGAGTGCTTCCGAGTGCCAGACACTTCTCTAAGCAATTAACATGTATTACTTCACTTAATCCTCACATTTATCCCTCTTTACAGACGAGAAAACAGTTGCACAGAGGGTTACGATCATGGTGAGTAAGCGGTGGAGCCAAGGTTTGAATGTAGACTCGGATAGGCACCGTGGATGAGGTGAGACTGCAGGTGCCAGTTTTTGACCTGGGACCCCACAGAGGGGAGACAGACATCACCCACACCCAAGGCCTCATCTTCCCACTAGTCCAGCCTCCATTCTCTGTTCCCCAGGGAACCCCGTTAGCACTCATGGCAGCCCAGAACCCTCAGTTGCTTCCACCTCATTCAGAGTAAAAATAAAAGTCAAAGTTGGCCGGGCACAGTGGCTCACGCCTGTAATTCTAGGACTTTGGGAGGCCGAGGCAGGTGGATCACCTGAGATCAGGAGTTTGAGACCAGCCTGGCCAACATGGCAAAACCCTGACTCTACTAACAATACAAAAAGTAGCCAGGCGTGGTGGCGGGCACCTGTAATCTCAGCTACTCAGCAGGCTAAGGCAGGAGAATCACTTGAGTCCAGAAGGTGGAGGTTGCAGTGAGCCAAGGTTGCACCATTGCACTCCAGCCTGAGCAACAGAGCGAGACCCTGTCTTAAAGAAAAAAAAAAAAAAAAGTCTAAGTCTTTATAATGATCCCTAAGACCCCAGGATCTTTACCTCTTTGACTTCATCTTCTCCCATCCCGACACTGCTCCAGCCACAACGGTCCTTAAATACAGGCAGGCTCCTGTTCCCGCTGCCTGGAATCCACTAGCCCCAGCTACCCCCAAGGATCACTCGCCTACTCCCTACAGGGATCAGCTCACAGGTCACATCTCAAAGAGCCTTTCCCGAGTACCCTATTTAAAGCACCTCTCTGTTGTCTATTGCCAAACTTCCCCCACCATGAGTGTAAGTTCTGCAAGGAGAATGCTTTTTTTTTGAGACAAAGTCTCACTCGGTCACCCAGGCTAGAGTGCAGTGGTGCAATCATAGCAGCCTCCTCCTCCAGAGCTCAAGTGGTCCTCTTGCCTGAGCCTCTGGAGTAGCTGGAACTACAAATGTGCTACACCACACCTGACCACTTTTTAAAAAACATTTTTTAGAGATGCGATCTCTCTGTGTTGCCCATGCTGGTCTCGAACTTCTGACCTCAAGTGATCCACCCACTTTGGCCTTCCAAAATGCTGGGATTACAGACGTGAGCCACCGCGCCCAGCCGGAGAATGGTTTCTACGCTATATCCCCAGTGCCTGGCATAGGCATGGCATGAAGTAGATGGTCAATAAATATTTGCTGAATGAATGATATGGTGAATTAGAGAGAAGAGCGGGAACCAGAGGGTCTTGGACATGACGTGGGCATGTCAGATTTGTGGGTGCTATCACACATAAGAACACAGGCGGCATGGTGATGGAGGAGAGAAAGCTTTTGAAGCCAGACTGACCGGCTCAATTTTTTTTTTTTTTTTTTTTTTTTTTGAGATGGAGTCTAGCTCTGTCACCCAGGCTGGAATGCAATGCAGCGATCTCGGCTCACTGCAATCTCCACTTCCTGGGTTCAAATGTTTCTACTGCCTCAGCCTCCCGAGTACCTGGGATTACAGGTGCCTGCCACCACACCTGGCTAATTTTTGTATTTTTAGTAAAGATGGGGTTTCACCATGTTGGCCAGGCTGGTCTTGAACTCCTGACCTCAGGTGACCTGCCCACCGCGGCTTCTCAGAGTGCTTGGCTCAAGTTCTGACAGCTCTGTTTTACCATGATCTTTTCGTATATATAATCTTGTGTGTGCTGCTGAGCCACTTGGGCCTCAGTTACCTCATCTGTATAATGGGAATAATACTGACCTCTTTTGGCCATAGTGAGGACTCAAGGAGATCAGGTATGTGAAAGCACCTAAAATTCTACTTGGTTCACAGTAGGTATTTAGGATGTCCCAGGTATTTAGGATGACCTGAGGTGGCTCCTCAGGCCCAGCGATGTCTCAGGGCAGTTTTTTCCCAGCAGGCATAACACGGGCCTGTTGGTGGCATGGGAGAATCAGGGTGGCCCATGGACACGGCTCGGAATAACTGAGTCACACAGGGAGAAACCTACTCTTCTCCATTTTCTTTTAAGCTCTCTGACTGTGTTAAAGAGAAAAGCTTCATTTCTTTTTATTTTTTGAAAAAATTTATTATTAGTGTTATTTTCTTGAGGCTGAGACCTACCTTTGAGAAAGACCCCATGCTCCTCCATGCTGCTGAGCCAGAACACCTCGGTCATACTTGCTGATCTTCCTCTTAACAAAGAGGACACATGACCGGGCGTGATGGTTCATACCTGTCATCCCAGCACTTTAAGAGGCCAAGGCAGGCAGATCACTTGAGGTCAGGAGCTCGAGACTGGCATGACCAACATGGTGAAACCCTGTCTCTACTAAAAATGCAAAAATTGGCTGGGCGTGGTGGTGGGCACCTATAATCCCAGCTACTCGGAAGGCTGAGGCAAGAGAATCGCTTGAACCTGGGAAGCAGAGGTTAGAGTGAGCTGAGACCACGCCATTGTACTCCAGCCTGGGCAATAGACTGAAACTCTTTCTTAAAAACTAAAATAAAATAAAAATAAAAAATGGGCTGAGTGTGGTGGTGTGTGCCTGCAGTCCCAGCTCCTTGGGAGGCTGAGGCGGGAGAATCAATTGCGCCCAGGAGGTCGTGGCTGCAGTGAGCTATGACGGTGCCACAGCACTCCAGCTGCAATTATCATGATTATTACCACCGCCATTATCATCATCATTAAACGAGACAGAGATGGAATAACAGGGAAGCAGGAGCTGAGGAGGACAGAAGGGGATTTGTTTACAAGGTAAGAGGTGTTGGATGTTACAAGCTGGGGTGCGGGTGTTGGGGTGCGGAGAGGCGGGAAAGACTGAGAGACATTGAGAAAGGCCGATGGAAACCAGCCCCTCCTAACTGGGCGATGAACCCTAGTGACAGGAGACGGTGGGAGGACATGGGTCCCTGGGAATAGAGAAGCAGCCACACTTGCTGGGCAGGGGTGAGGCGGGGGAGGCTCTCAGGTTCAGTATCCCGAGCTGGGACTGGGGAGAGGGCCGTGGGCTCACGGATGGATGGCTCCTGGCCTTGTGCTACCATCTCCTCTCTGGCCAGTGCTGCCCTGACACTGGGGACCCTGGAGGATGGGTGGGATGAGCTGGCGCAGTCCTGCCCCTCATAGGTGCTCGCACTCACACGTGCCCCTCCAGGGCTGGGTAAACAGGATGGGCACCTGGGTCAGCGGCTCCCTCCCTTGGCCTTCCCTCCCACTCGTTCCCTGGGGGTGGCTGGCGTGCCCGGCCGCCCTGCTCCGCGCCCAGCTTTCTCAGCTGGGAGCAGCCTGAACGCTGAGACACCCTGCTGACCACTCAAAGGGCTACAGCCACCTCCTTCCCCAACACCAAGGGTCTCCCTGGGGGCTCTCCCCAGAACCTTCAGAAGCTGCCACGCAGCTCCGTGGCTGCCAGTCTCTCTCTGCGGGCTGGAAGGTGTGGAGGATTGCGAAGGCCGTCACCTGTAGGTGGAATGCGGGAGGGGAGAGGGAGAGGAGAGGCTGAGGTCTGAAACCGAGGAAGGTCGAGGACGGGTGGGCGATGCCGGTGACTCTGGTGCCCCTGAGCGAGGCTGGCTCAGCCTGGGTGGGTCGTGTCCCTGGGGCTTCCCTGTCCTTACTCCCCTGGTGGGGTCCTGCCAGCAACTCCTCTCTTCTAAGCCTGCACCCACCCCACTGCCTCCAGGAGCCTCGGACAACCTGTCTCCTTGTTGCCCCTGTTCCCACCCAGCGCCCCAATGCTTGGGGTTGGGAAATGGGAGCGCTTTTGCATCACCTTGTCTGTTTCTCCCTCCTCCCTCATGCAGCTCACTCTCTGTTTCGACAGAGACTCTCAGACTCACAATTACAGCTCATTACCCTATCGGTAGCTGGGCCCTGAGTCACGGTGGGGAGGGACCTGGGGTTGCCCAGCCCTGTCACCTTCTGCCAACCTAGCTTATAAGGAGTAGTGACAGGGAGGGGGACTCTGGAAAGGCTGGGGAGTTGGGGACAGGAGAGAGAAGGCTACAGACCCAGAGGGAGGGAGGACAAGGAGTCACACAGACACAGAGCAAGGGCGGCCAGGAGGAGACCCTGGTGGGAGGAAGACACTGGAGAGAGAGGGGGCTGGGCAGAGATGAAGTTCCAGGGGTCCCTGGCCTGCCTCCTGCTGGCCCTCTGCCTGGGCAGTGGGGAGGCTGGCCCCCTGCAGAGTGGAGGGGAAGACACTGTGGCAAATGTTGGGGAAGCCATTGGACATGGCATGGGAGATGCCCTGAGCCAAGGGGTTGGACAGGCCATTGGCAAAGGGGCCGGAGAGGCAGCCAGCTCTGGAGTCAGTGAGGCCCTTGGCCAAGGGACCAGAGAAGCCATCAGCACTGGAGTCAGGCAGATTCCCGGCTCCGGCACAGCAGATGCTTTGGGCAACAGGGTGGGGGAAGCAGCACACGCCCTGGGAAACACTGGGCATGAAATTGGCAGACAGGCTGAGGATATCATTCGACACGGAGCAGATGCCGTCCGCGGCTCCTGGCAGGGGGTGCCTGGCCACAACGGTGCTTGGGTGAGTGGCTGTGAGGCCGGGTGTGGAAATGGGAGGCTGTGGGCCACTGGGGTGAAACTTGTGGGAAACGGTTGAAAGGACGGATGAGTCTCTTACTTGCAGCCCTCTGGAGCAGCTTCTGTGTTCTGGCCCCTCCTCTGCCACCCTGGAGTCCCTCTGCCTGTCTCTCTCCTCATCTCTCTACAGTTTGCTCTGGCTCTTCTCTATCAAGGTCAGAGATGGCCCCACTAAGTGCAGGTATGTTGTCCTTGCAGGAAACTTCTGGAGGCCATGGCATCTTTGGCTCTCAAGGTGGCCTTGGAAGCCAGGGCCAGGGCAATTCTGGAGGTCTGGGGACTCCATGGGGCCAGGGATACCCCGGAAGCTCAACAGGCAGCTTTGGAACCAATCCTCAGGGAGCCTCCTGGGTTCACGGAGGCAATGGAGGGCCACCAAACTTTGGGACCAACACTCAGGTAAAGCCACCCCCTGGCCCTGCAACCTGCCACTCCCCTCCCTCCAAGCCCACACCCTCCTCAAGCCTCCCTGGTCTTTCTGGATTCTACACTCAGTCTCACCCTCTCTGCAGGGAGCTGTGGCCCAGCCTGGCTACGGTTCAGTGAGAGGCGGCAACCCGAATTCAGGGGTAAGAAAGAAGAAGGGGCTGGGGATGAACAAAGAGGCCACTGGGTATGGGCTACAGAGAGCTAGGGAAAGACAAAGAGGAAAGCAAGGTGGGAGGTGGAGGGATTCCGGTGGGAGGAAGAGATGGGGCCAGGTGAAGTGGCTCACGCTTATAATCCCAGCACTTTGGGAGGCCGAGGCATGGATCACTTGAGGTCAGGAGTTCGAGACCATGGTGAAACCCCATTTCTACAAAAAATACAAAAATTAGTGGGGTGTGGTGGCACATGCGCCTGTGTCCCAGCTACTGGGGAGGCTGAAGTAGGACAGTCACTTGAAACTGGGAGATGGAGGTTGCACTGTACTCTAGCCTGGGCAACGGAGTGATACTCTGTGTCAACAAAAAAAAAAAAAGAAGAGATGGGCCTGGGGAAGAGGCAGGGAGATGGGAAGGGGTGGCTGGAGAAACAGGCATTTAGGAGAAAGGAAGAGAAGCCCTAAAGAATGGGAGAGGCCTGGCCTATGTCCACGGCTGAGATCAGCGTCTCCAAACTCACGGGCCCCTTCCCTCCGCAGTGCACTAACCCCCCACCATCTGGCTCGGGTGGAGGCTCCAGCAACTCTGGGGTGAGTGGAGAGGGGCAATGGCGGTGTTCTGCATGGGGAGAAAATGCACAAGCTCTGCTCCTCTTAGATTGGGCACCATAGAATATGGCCTGGGTAGAGAGGGAGGGAGTAGGGGCCCGTCTTGGTGCTCTATCTTGAATCCTGGCCTGTTCCCTTCCTGCCCCTCAGGGAGGCAGCAGCTCAGAGTCGGGCGGCAGTGGCAGCAATGGTGGCAGCAATGGTGGCAGCAGTGGCAATGGCAGTGGCAGCAACAGTGGTGGCAGCAGTGGCAACGGCAGTGGCAGCAACAGTGGTGGCAGCAGTGGCAACGGCAGTGGCAGCAACAGTGGTGGCAGCAGAGGTGACGGCGGCAGTGAGTCCTCCTGGGTGAGTTTGGCACCTCTGTGGAAGGCTGAGATGGGGTCAGGCCCTAGTGGTCCCTGCCGGGAGAGGGCTCCAGCTTTCTCTGAAAGGTGCCACTGCCCCGGGGTGAGTCCTCCCTGGCAGTCGTCACCCTGGGGCTCCCGTCGGCCTCCTGTTCCCCACCCATGCTGTGTCCCAGACACACGCACTATCATTTCCGCCAGAACCACTCCGAGGTTTCTGACTCTGTATCCCTATTTTCCACTCTGTGATGGTGGGGACATTATCCCGCCTGTCTAAGCTCTTGCAGTCAAGTCCACTTGGCAAGTCTCAGGAGAGCTTGGGGTGGCGGAGAAGAGAGGGGGGCACAGAAGAATATGACACTTGTCCGGGAAGCTCCCAGGAGCATGGGGGCAGGACTGTGCCCACGGAGACAGACCTACGAAAGCTGACAGAGTGACCGTGCAGACAACGTTCATACATGGGGCTCCTGCATGCTGGGTGTGAGGGCAAGAAGGGGCACCGTGACCCCGCAGCTACCACCCCAGGGCCCCAGGCTGCACAGATCTAGAGACGGCCGTCCCTCCAGCCTCTTGCCCAATGGCCTGTCCAACCCCTTGGCCAATGGCATCTCCCATCCCGTGTCTTGGAGTCGAGCTGGAGAGGGAGCCACATCTGGCTTCCTCGGGGATCTGGGAAAGGTATCAGACAGGAGAAGGTGCGTGGGCACAGGAAGCTGAATAACACCAGCTGCTCTCATGCCCTGCTCCCCGCCCCACCCTCTCTCCCATCTGGGGCAGTTCTGGGAATGGTGACCAAGGCAGCTCCGGCAGCTCCCAGGTGAGGGCTCTCGAGTCCCTTGCGCTTTCTGCCTCCTAGTGGCAGGATCGCTGCTCCTGCGCGGCCGGGCTCCAGGGGCTCCCATCCCTGGCCTGCGGTGGGCAGCGGCTCAGGTCCCCCAAATCATTGCATATTTCCCAATACCCTCGGCCACATCTGGCCTTCTCCATGCTCAGCATAACTTCCTGCAGCGACCAACAGGCTAAAGAGGGGGAAGGTCTGGAGGTTGGAAAGAGGGCTGGAATGGGATCGCGGTTCCAACAGATGTGTGACACCGCTGGGAAGAATGACTGGGACCCCTCCAGGTCCTTTAGGGCAGCGTTGGAGCTCTCGCTTTCCCCTTCAGGGATCCAGTTCCGGCTCCTCCTCCGGCAACCACGGTGGGAGCGGCGGAGGAAATGGACGCACCCCTGGGGTGAGTGGCTGGCGCGAATCTCCCACCGACTGTGGGAAGAAAAAGGGGAGCAGCTGGGGTCTCTTGCAGGATCCGGGAGCCCAGGCTCCGCGGAGGTGGAAAGGAAGCGGCTCACCCCAGGGTTAAAATGCTGCCATCTGGGGCTGGGACTGATCCAGGAGGGGACTAAGGGCAAGTCTCCCCTTTCTCTCCCCGGCAGTGTGAAAACCCAGAGAATGAAGCCCGCGGGACCGGGGGATCTGGGGTTCAGGTGAGAGCAAAGTCGCTTGGGGACGGCAGTTTCTGTCTAGGACTGTGCCTGCTCCTCCTAACTCAACTCTGCTTAACCCCCTCCTGCCTTGTCTGCCGGGAATGGACAATTTAGGTAGAAGAAACCAAAATGCACTCCTAAAAATGCTAACAAACTCCAAAGTACTAATTCATTGCAAATCTTGGTGTGATAGCCCTCACCTTATACCACAGATGGGGCTGGGAGAAATCCCGTGTGAACTGGTCCTTTTGGAAAGAACATACCCCCAGTGATTCTGGAAATGTGGGCTTTAGGTCAGCACCCGCGGTGCTGAGAGTTAGTGTCACTGAGGTCTTGTGAAAGCGCAGGTGGCTCTAACAGGGCTGGATGGGGCTGAGCTCAGCGTTGCTAACCGGCTCCCGGGTGAGGAGTTGGTAGGAAAGGGCCCATGCGGCCAGAAGCAAGGCCAGCCTGGAGGCGCTGCGGCTGAGTGGAGACAGTTCTCTTTAGATCATCTGAGAGGGATACTGACCTTTTTTTTTTTTTTTTTGAGACGGAGTTTCCCTCTTGTTACCCAGGCTGGAGTGCAATGGCGCGATCTCGGCTCACCGCAACCTCCGCCTCCTGGGTTCAGGCAATTCTCCTGCCTCAGCCTCCTGAGTAGCTGGGATTACAGGCACGCACCACCATGCCCAGCTAATTTTTTGTATTTTTAGTAGAGACGGGCACCATGTTGACCAGGATGGTCTCGATCTCTTGACCTCGTGATCCACCCGCCTCGGCCTCCCAAAGTGCTGGGATTACAGGCTTGAGCCACCGCGCCCGGCCGATACTGACCTTTTATGGGAACAAACTGGGATTTAAAAAAATTTCTCCCCAGCCGGGCGCAGTGGCTCACACCTGTAATCCCAGCACTCTGGGAGGCTGAGGCAGGCGGATCACTAGGTCAGAAGTTAGAAACCAGCCTGGCCAATATGGGGAAACCCTGTCTGTACCAAAAATACAAAAATTAGCCAGGCATGGTGGTGCTCGCCTGTAGTCCCAGCTACTCTGGAGGCTAAGGCAGGAGAATTGCTTGAACTCGAGAGGCAGAAGTTGCCGTGAGCCGAGATCACGCCATTGCACTCCAGCCCGAACAACAGAGTGAGACTCTGTCTCAAAAAAAACAAACAAAAAAAACAACTTCCCATTTGTAACCGTCTTTCTAGTATTTCTTTTCCTTCTCCTTCATTTTTCTTTTTGAGCCAAAGTCTCGCTCTGTTGCCCAGGCTGGAGTGCAGTGGTGAGATGTTGGCTCACTGCATCCTCCACCTCCCAGTTCAAGCGATTCTCTTGCCTCAGCCTCCGATTAGCTGGGATTGCAGGCGCCCGCCATGTCCAGCTAATTTTTTTTTGTATTTTTAGTAAAGATGGGGCTTCACCCTGTTGGCCAGGCTGGTCTCAAACTCCTGACTTCAGGTGATCTGTGTGCCTCGGCCTCCCAAAGTGCTGGGATTACAGGTGGGAGCCACTGCACCCAATCTTTTCTATTTTTTTTTTTTTAAATATACCACAGTCTTAAGTATCTAAGTAGTCAAAACACAGCCAACTTTTCCTCTCTGGTTTTTGCTGTTGGTGTACCACTTTAAGGTTTTTATTTTCTTCTAGCACTATGCATACTCCTGTAATTTCATTTTCTCAATTTAACTGGGATGCATCTGGACCTGATTTTCCTGTACACTGTCTAGTCCCACCCCTCCATCTAACCAGACTTACCCTACACTTTGTATCCGAGCCGTGTGCTTCTTTATGAGGGGAAAACTGGTTAAAAACAGAGAGGAGGAAACTAACAAGGTAGAACTAAAATTTCCCCCAAAAATACTTCACTGATATTTCCAGTCCCATGTATTCAATCACTTCCATCACTGATTTAAAATACCTCTTGTAAATACCTTAATATTTTGGAGAGCTTCTGGGAATTCTGTTGGACAGGGACCACACTGCTTTATTTATGGTAGCTTTAGAGTATGTTACTAACTGCCTCTTATCTTCACTTACTGTTTATCTTTTCCAGTGTTTTCTTATCTATTCTTAGACCTTCATCCTCCCAAAAGAATTTCAGTGTTGAGACAAGTTCCAAAGGAGAGTGTCATTATGATTGTTAGAGGAATTATATTAAATCAATACATTTATTTTTGAGGCTGGCCCCAGGATCTTAAAACAGGGGTCTGAGTTTCACTGTCTCACCCTGCAGGACTACAGAGGACAGGGAGTTTCCAGCAACATGAGGGTAAGAGGATGGTGGACCTGGGGGTAAAGATTATGTGGGTAGTAAGTGGGATAGAGGTCGGTTCTCCAGGAGCAATACTGGCAGACAGGTGGTCCCACACCCCTGCCAAGTCCACATGAGAGCTCTGGGAATGAGCAAGTACTGATGGGTCTGGAATTCGCCATGTATCACAGCAGATAAAGCAGGACTCTAGAGGAGCCCACCTCTCCCTTAAGAGAGGACCAGCTTGGCCGAGCACGGTGGCTCACGCCTGTAATCCCAGCACTGTGAGAGGCTGAGGTGGGCAGATCACAAGGTCAGGAGATGGAGACCATCCTGGCCAACATGGTGAAACCCTATCTCTACTAAAAATACAAAAAATTAGCCAGGTGTGGCGCGCACCTGTAGTCCCAGCTACTGGGGAGGCTGAGGCAGTAGAATTGCTTGAACCTGGGAGGCCTGAGGGTGCAATGAGCTGACATCACGCCATTGCACTCCAGCCTGGGCAACAAAGCGAGACTCCCTCTCAAGAAAAAAAAAAAAAAAAAGAAAAAGAGGGGACCAGCCAGTCTACTCTTCGCAGCCTCAGCCCCCACTGTCTCTCCAGCTAGCATCACCTTTTCTTACTAATGCAAATCAGCCCAGATGGGGTCCTTCAGTTTCAATCAACTTAGGGAAACAGCCTGGCTCACTCCAGCTCCAAAGCCAGGAGAGAATTCAGATGCTTTCCTGGCAAAGCCCTCCCTGATGGATTTTGGGTGGCTTGCAGAAATGAACATAAACAGAGATGGTGATATTATCTATGGACATCGGAAGTGAGCAGCCACTCAACCCACAGGAGCTCGAAATGAGATCGTGGGGCAGATGGAGCTTCCTCTGTCATGCTCATGTCTCAGTCCCCCGATTCAGGAATCCCTCACGGACACCCTGCTTCCCTGCCCTCTCATCCCCCCACCCCGCCTGCCTCCCCGTTGACTCCTCTCCATTTTCTGTCTTCCTAGGAAATAAGCAAAGAGGACAATCGTGTCCTTGGAGGCTACCGAGACAATAATCAGGTGAGCCTAGGGGCAGGCAGGGTTGGCGTTAGCAGAAGAGATGGTGGAGCGTGCCAAGAGCCTGGGAAAAGAAACAGAAACGTCAGTTTCTTTTGCAAGCTACTCTGACTCTGTGTCCAGTGACCATCCGGAGACCAAAACAAGGGTCTGGGATCCCCAGCTCCCTCTTCGGTTCCTTCATCCCCTCCTTCCTTTTGATTTGGATCAGAGCCATGTTACTTTTGAAAGGAGGAAAAAAAACCAGATACAAGTAACAGAAGAATGGTCAAGGGGATATTAAAAAAAAAACCCCCACCATACTTGGGGAGGCAGTGTTGAGAAGCAGAAAGTCACTGACCTGTGAGGTAGAAGATGGGGCTTCAAAAGCCAGCTCTGGCCAGGTACTGGCACACCTGTGATCCCAGCACTTTGGGAGGCTGAGACGGGAGGATCACTTGAGCCCAGGAGTTTGAGATCAGCCTGAGCAACATAGCAAGACCCTGTCTCTACTTTTTACAAAGAAAATAATAGGCCGGGCCGGGTGGCTTGCGCCTGTAATCCCAGCACTTTGGGAGGCCAAGACGGGTGGATCACCTGGAGTCAGGAGTTCGAAACCAGCCTGGCCAACATGGCAAAATCCCATCTCTACTAAAAATACAAAATTATCCAGGCATGGTGGCTCATGCCTGTAATCCCGGCTATTTAGGAGGCTGAGGCATGAGAATCGCTTGGACCTGGGAGGCGGAGGTTGCAGTAAACTGAGATCGTGCCACTGTACTCCAGCCTGGGCAACAAGAGCAAAGCTCCATCTCAAAACAAACAAAAAAAAGCAAAACAAAACACCAAAAAAAGAGAAAAGAATACAAAATTTAAAACCTATATTAAAAACACCACCAGCTGTATCATGCCATCTGTGTATCTTCAGGCAAATCGGCTAACCTCTCTGAGCCTGAGCTTCCTCCGGTAAAATAAGGACAGTGAAGTCTGGCACACACACCGTTCAGTTACCGTACAGCTTTCTGTGTCATCACCAGACCAAGATCCTGCTGAGTCTAGACTCTGGAGATAGATGCTGGATAAGGCACGGTGCTTGGCATGCTGTTAGCTAACCGCATGACTCGTGGTGTTTCGGGGACAGAACAGGGCAGAGGCAAGAGTCTGATTATTGAGATTCAGGGAACTGGGTGGGGTTCCATGGGAGCAAGTCATTCCAGGAAGGCTTTCCCAGGTGGACTTTTAGGTACTGTGGAAGGAAGAGAAGGTGGCTTTACACAGACGAGGACAGGAAGCCTGGATCGAGGTGGGGATGAGCCAGTCCGGGGCAGGCTGCCAGGTGGCAGGCATGCTAGGACGCATAAGCCTTGGACATCAGTCCCCCTTTTCCCCACCCAGGGGCAAGGGTCCAGATGGGGCAGTGGAGGAGGTGACGCTGTCGGTGGAGTCAATACTGTGGTGAGTGGAGGTGACACTCCACCTTGGGCTGGGACCATGGTGCCACGCAATCCTCGCCTCCCCTCCTGCCACTCAGACCCCCCACCTCCGGCTCACAAAGTGGGTTCTTCATCTCATCCCGTTTCTCCTTGGTTCCTTAGAACTCGGAGACGTCTCCTGGGCTGTTTAACTTCGACACTTTCTGGAAGGTGAGTTCTGTGAGCTGGCCCCATTCACTCGCGTTTGGAAAACCAACCCCTGCCCTCGGCCCCACAGGCGGAGGTCCTCTTTCTAAGCCGACAGTCAGCAGCGGCCGTTGACATCTCTCGGCCAGTCACCTTATGACTCAACTCAGCCATTCTTCTTTTTGTTTCCTCTGCAGAATTTTAAATCCAAGCTGGGTTTCATTAACTGGGATGCCATAAACAAGGTAAGGGCTGGATGGCCGTCTGATCCGTCTTCGCTGGAGAGGGGTATAGAGAGGAAAGCGAAACCTCTGCTCGGTGAGCTGGAGAAACAGCTGGCCACTAAGGAAGCATTTAGGCGAGTGCTGAACAGAAAAACTAAACCAACTGGGGGTGGGAGCGAGGACAGTGGAGACTTGTAAACCGGGGAGAATCTGGGGCAGCTGGTATCGAGGCTGAGCGGAGGGGATGGGCTTCTTTGCTGCTTCAACCTACAGACCTGAGCAGATTCCGAAACTCAGTTTCCCCTTAGAGACTAGGAAGGTTAAGGGGAGACTAGATTGACTTCTAGAGGGTACACGGAATGAGGAGTAGGCGGAGCTAAGCGATCCCGAGAGGATGGGCACCCAGAGAAAGGAACCAGCACAGGCCAAGAGCCTCAGGGGTGACAGGCGTTAGTCTCTCCTGCACAAACACAAACACAGCGGGGGTGCAGAACCCCTTCCTCCTTCCTCCCTGCCCACCCTTCCCTCTTGCAGGGGAATCTCTGGCCAGGCTGCTTTGATACCAGAATAGCAGAGGTACCTCTAGAGTAGAGGGGGCTGGACTGGAAGGGAGGGGAGGAAGGAGGGACGACAGCCCATGCAGACACACCCCCGGCAGAAGCTGCGACTGGTGATTGGAGGAAGGGTTTTGAGCCACTCTTTTTTATTTTCAAGGATATGAATTAGTCACCAAAGTTTGAAAATGGAGAGACTTCGCATAATTATTTGGATTTCTGGTTTCTTTCAAAAACTTTGGCCACACTGGGTCCCGTTTCCATGGGGCGGGGTTAGGTTAGGGCTGAGAAACAGCTGCTGCTTGGCCCAGGGAGGGGTGTTGGGGATGGGGAGGGTCATTCTGTAGTGGCCAGACTGTCCCTACCTGTCACAGTCATTTTAGCCACCTGACTGGCCCTTGTGAGCAGTGGAGTTTCTGGCCTTTAAGGTAAAATAAAGATGACTGGGCTCAGGAAAATTTAAGCCTGACTTTTCAGGAATGAGGATGGGGAGACAGGAGAGTGCAGATATTCCCACCCAGCTACAATGGATTTGTGTTCTGTTTCCTTTTTTTCTTTCTGAGACCGAGTCTTGCTCTGTCGCCCAGGCTGGAGTGCAGTGGCACGATCTCAGCTCACTGTAACCTTCGCCTCCCGGGTTCAAAGTGATATTCCTGCCTCAGCCTCTTGAGTAGCTGGGATTACAGGCGCATGCCACCATGCCTGACTAATTTTTGTATTTTTAGTAGAGAGGAGGTTTCACTATGTTGGCCAGGCTGGTCTTGAACTCCTGACCTCCAGTGATCTGCCCGCCTTGGCTTCCCAATGTGCTGGGATTACAGGTGTGAGCCACTGCATCCGGCCTATTTCATAGAGAACAGTTTCTGGTAGGAGCAAGACTCTTTCTTGGGTCACAGGGAACTTGGGGTATGATGGGAGAACCGGGGCACATACAGACACTTCCCAGAGAGGCACGACAGCCAGCCTGACGTGTTGCCCATCTAAGGTGGCGGTCGAGGGACTGATCACAGTGAGGCAGCATCCGTCTGGGTCAGCTCCTCGAGGGGCAGATCTAGAAAGTGGGGCATGGCAGATGTGGGCAGGTGAGAGAATGGAGCCCTGTCCTTCACAGTGGGGTGAGGGAGCTGAGGACTTCAGCCAGAGTGAGGAGGGAGCAGAGGGGAATGCAGTGTAACGTTTGTGACGAGGCAGAGACTTCTCAAGCCCAAGCCAGGATATCTGGGTTTGTTTGGTAGCAGTGGTGGGCAAAAAGGTCCCTGTAGATTTCTGGAGCAGGGGTCTCTTCTACCCTTGCGTTGACTCACGATACCCTGGAACTCCTATTCTTCAAGCTCCCTCTTAGAACCTATTTCTGGTTGGGCATGGTGGTTCACACTTGTAATCCCAGCACTTTGGAGGCCGAGGCAGGTGGATCACTTGAGGTCGGGAGTCTGAAACCAGACTGGCTAACGTGGCAAAACTCCATCTCTTCTAAAAGTACAAAAATTAGCCAGACACCTGTAGTCCCAGCTACTTGGGAGGCTGAGGCAGGAGAATCGCTTGAAGCCAGGAGGTGGAGGTTGTAGTGAGCCGAGATCGTGCCACTGCACTCCAGCCTGGGTAACAGAGATTCCATCTTGAAAAACAAACAACCCCCCAAAAAACAAACAAACAAAAAAGAACCTATTTCTTTGCCCAGGACCAGAGAAGTGCTCGCATCCCATGACCTCCAGACAAGGAGCCACAGATGGATGGGAGTCCCCCGCTCCCTCCTTAAAACACCACCCTCCCACCACTGATCTCAGCCCTTGCCCTTGAAATAAACCTCAGCTGTCCCACACTCCTGGTCTCTGCTCCTTTCTTACGCCTCCGCTGTTGTCCGAGTAGTGTGGAAGGGGTGGCTGCAGCCCCACAGCTTTGGGAAATGGGCTGCAGGGGCCTGGCAGGTGGAAAGGGGATGCTCTGGGTCAGGTCCTAGTCTTGAGATTTTGCTAGAATTAGGTTCTGCCAGAGGCTGGAGGACCTGGGACAGAGAACACTGTGTGCTTTGGGACAGGAAGAGTTGGTTAGTGTCTCCAGGGGTCTAGCCCCTCTCTCTCCCTGTATTATCAAAAATGGTTTTCTGGTGTCCCTAAAGACTCCCAGCTCCCCCCTCTCCACAACCTCAGTCACAATGACATTCTGAAGGCTGAGAAAGGGCAGTAGCAGGAGGAGGGGTGGGTGAGCAGCCCAGGCTCTCTGCTAACCCGCTCCCTGCCTTTCATCCACAGAACCAAGTCCCCCCGCCCAGCACCCGGGCCCTCCTCTACTTCAGCCGACTCTGGGAGGTAGGAGAATTCTTGCTGTTGGAAGAACTGGGGGCCTGGCCTTCCCAACTCTCCCCAAGCCTCCCCCAAGGCAGCCGCCCTCTGCTCCAAACACCTGTCTCAAAATTCCCCCTTTTCAGTTTTGAGATAGCTCATCCAAATCTTACCGCCCGAATCTTATCACCAATGTCATCTTAAATGCTGCCACCCTCAATCTCCCACGCGCTCGCCTTCCTCCAACCCCAAACCACACCCAGAAGCTCCTACCAGAGAGCTGGAAACTCCCCCAATTTGCTTGAAGGACCACGCCGTGAGTTCTGTCTCCCCTGCTGACTCTGCTCTTCTTCTCCCTGCAGGATTTCAAACACAAAACTCCTTTCCTCAACTGGAAAGCAATTACTGAGGTAAGGGGGACAGGACCTCTCAGCTCTGGGACACAGGGTTTGGGGCCCTGGGCGAGCGGCTGACCCAGGCGTCTGTCCCAGTTTCTTCCCCTCCCTTCCCACTTTCCCAGGCTTTGTGCAATCGCGAGTGGGGGCGGGGTGAGAGAGAGAAGCCGTGAGTCACTGAGGAGCAGGGTGGGAGGCCCTCTCTAGGAATAAAAGCCGAGGCCCAGGGCTGGGCTGCCACAGGCACATGAACATGAAGCTGGCCACTGCCTCTGCTCTGCTCCTGCTCCTGCTGGGCCTGGCCTGGGCCCAGGGAAACCACGGCTGGGTGGGTACTGCAGGGTGTGCAGGTGCGGGGAGACCGCCTGGTGGGGAAGAAGGGGCCTAGGCTGGGGCACAGGGAGGACAGCCAAGGGGGAATGGGAGGGTGGCATGCAGGGGTCAGGTCCCTGTCTAGTGGAGGGAGCTGCCGAGGATCTGCAGACCTGGGTCAGGGAGGATGGGCAGGCCCTCTGGGCTGTGTCAAAGACCACACTTGAATTCTGCATGGCCAGTGGCCTTTGAGGAACGGGACCCGGGCACTGAGGCAAGGGCTGCCGGCTCCCACGTCTACATGTGCCAAGTGCACGAGGCTGGACAGGTGGGGCCCTGCGAAGCGGGAGGTCGAGGTGCTCCAGCTGACTGCGACTGTGCATGCCTGTGTGAACAGGGTGGCATGGTGTCTGATGTTTCCAGAAGAACCAGAATGCTGATCTCTAATTGTTTGTAAATAATTTAATTTGTTTTTTTTTTGAGATGGAGTCTCACTCTGTCACCCAGGCTGGAGTGCAGTGGCGTGATCTCGGCTCACTGCA
Organism: Sapajus apella; assembly: GCF_009761245.1. Taxonomy (NCBI): domain Eukaryota; kingdom Metazoa; phylum Chordata; class Mammalia; order Primates; family Cebidae; genus Sapajus; species Sapajus apella. The sequence goes on from NW_022437008.1 coordinate 5,696,225, forward strand.
ACTGCCACCTCCTGGGTTCAAGCAATTCTCTACCTCAGCCTCCCAAGTAGCTGAGATGACAGGTGCCCACCACCATACCTGGCTAATTTTTTTTTTTTTTTTAGTAGAGATGGGGTTTCACCATCTTAGCCAGGCTGGTCTTGAACTCCCGACCTCATGATCCACCTGCCTCAGCCTCCCAAAGTGCTGGGATTATAGGCATGAGTCACTGCGCCCAGCCCTAATTGAATTTTTAAAAATTCGGACCAAGCAAAAAATATCTGGAGGCCCATGGTCAACCAGTTTTTGACATCAGTGTTTGGGCTTGCAGTGGGGTTTAGGTACAAGGTCAGGTATGGACAAGGCAGAGTTAATGCTGAAGTCAGGACCTCACTGTCGTGTGTGTGTGTGTGTGTGTGTGTGTGTGTGCGCGCGCGCGCGTGTGTGTGGTGGGCAGGGGGAGGGTCCAAGTGCAGAAACTCAACTTCTTTCCAACACTAGAGTCTCTCCTCCTGTGCTGGGGCCGGGGGTCCCCGGTGCATCTGCATTGTCTTAAGTTGCTCCAGCTGTTTTCTTGTATTTCTCATTTGGCTTCCTGCAGCCTAGAGCTAACCTAAGCACACAGCTTCTGCAGATAACGACCCCTCCTTCAAGCACCCTGTGGGGCACAGTGTCTGTGTGCAGGGACTAAAAGCCTGCGGGGTAGCAGCAGGGCTTGGTGTACACAGAGGCGAGCTGGGCTGCGGTGCCTGGGTCTGCCCCAGAGGAGCTGGAGTGGCTGCAGCTCAGCTGCTGTTCTAGCTCAGTCTCAGGCTGAAGCTGCCAGCTCTCCTGGTCCATGGGTGGGAAAGGTATTGCCAAACCTGGTTCTCTCCCTGGCTCCCAACGCTGAGTGTGGAACTTCTATCTATCTGGGCCATCAGCTTCTCCAGGCTCACTGCCTTCTTTGTAGGTAGCATGTGGGAAGGAGGGGGTGGTGAGAGAGAAGCTGGAGCTCCAGACGCCCGGCAAGGCCTGCATGACTGCGGAGGCACCAACTGTGGCCCCTTTTCCCTTTCAGGGTGTGGACGCGACATCACTGCAGAAGCGTTCAGGCAGCGCCGATCAGGTGAGTCTCTGTCCTTAGGTTCCCCTGCAGGGCCCTTGGTCCCCCTTGGCCTTGCTCCCGGGTCTGGGCAATCTGAAATTCTCTTTCGCTCCTCCATTCAATGGCTTTCTCAGCCAGGTGTAGGATGGCAGGAGGTGGCAGCTGTAACTTCCAAGGTGAGACATCTACCATGGACCTGTTGGGTTAGGTCTGGGCGCTGGTCTCCTACCCTCACCTCCCAAGTAACACTTGAGGAGTTGGGAGAGGACGGAGGAGGAGGAGGAGGAGGAGGAGGAGGAGGAGGAGGAGGAGGCGGCGGCCGCCATTTGGGCTAGGACAGTAAAGGCAGGTGAAGGTGGGGGCCCCGGCTGGCTAGAGGATATTCTATAAATGAAAACACGTGATACAAGCAGGGGAGAAGGCAGGCATTTTAAGAAAGGTCTAGTCCAGGCAGGAAGGTGGGGTGTTTGTTCCAGAGCAAAATGGCCTTCGTCCGTCTGTTCTAAGTCTCCCATCCACTTCTTCCACAGAACAACAATTATAACCAGAATGCCTATCCCACTGCCTATGGTGGGCAGTACTCAGTCAAGACCCCTGCTAAGGTGAGACCTGCAACTGCCCTGTCTTCCCACTAGGGACTCTGGATGGGGGAGAGGGAGGGCGGCTTTCACTTCCGGGGTCCTCTTGGTTGGTTGCCTGAGGCTGGATCCCACTCTCTTTGAGTCCAGGCCTCCCCTCCATTTGCAAGGGAGACTGGGGATCCCTGAGACAGTTTGGAAGTGGAGGGCAGGAGGGCTCAATGCTCCTCACACCCACCCAGTCAGAAAAGCTTAAAAGGGAGCAGCAACAACAGAGAAAACGAACCAACACCCTCTCCAAGAAGAATACAGGCTCTAGAAAACCACGACACCTGCAAAACACACGAGCAGCTCTCCTTCACAGGTTCCCTCTCTGTGGACCTTTTTTTGGGGAAGATGGACTGGAGGGCGAGGAAAGTAGACTAGTGCTTAGGGGAGGCCGGCCTGGGAATGCCTGGTTGTTGGGGAAATGAATGCTTTATTCCACAAAGGAAATGAAAGGAGGCCAAGGCGGGCGGATCACCTGAGGTCAGGAGTTCGAGATGAGCCTGACCAACATGGTGAAACTCAGTTTCTATTAAAAAAAAAAAAAATTAGCCGGGCGTGGGGGCAGGCTACTATAATCCCAGCTACCTGAGTAGCTGGGATTATAGCTACCTATAATCCCAGCTACTCAGGAGGCTAAGGCAGGAGAATCATTTGAACCTGGGAGGTGGAGGTTGCAGTGAGCCGAGACCATGCCGTTACACTCTAGCCTGGGCGACAAGAGCAAACTCCGTCTTAAACAAACAAACAAATGCATGAGAATTTGGTTTCATTCAGTTGCAAAGAAGGCAATCTCGTAACAACAGTAAATGAATATACTGAGTACAAATTAGGCTGGCAAAGCAACAGCAGGCTGCCTATCCATCTCTCAGACAGTAAAGCCCCTGCCCTTGGGGATAGGACCTGCCAGAGAGACCTGAAACTACAGGCCAATAAGAGGAGGGGATGTGCAGCTTGTACCGCCTGTGGCTTCCACTCTGCCGGCCTATCTGTGGCCAGCTTATCTCTACCCACCTGGCAGGCCAAAGGGAGACCTACCCTCTTTTGACCCCCTTGGTCAGTACGTGCCCAGGAACCACGTTCAGGATCATCTTGGATCCAGTGCATTCAGGATGATAAACCTGTTGTGAAACTAACTCCACAGGCTGAATGTGCACAGTCAGACTGGAAAACCTTGGTGATAGCCCTGGTATGAGCCTGCCCTTGCCACAGGGCCCTTTGTGAGCCTGGAGGCCATGCCAGGGTACAGGGAGGCCATGAGCCCCACATCACTTTCCTTTGATCTTGTTTTTGCAGGGGGGAGTCCCGCCTTCTTCCTCAGTGAGTATGGGGGCCTGATCTTAATCTGGCTGGAGAGAGAAGGGGCCTGAGGCTGGCGGGTGTGGAAGGGACCCTGGGATGGCCACTCGGACTTCCTGTTTTTCCTGCAGGCTTCCCGGGTGCAACCTGGCTTGCTGCAGTGGCTGAAGTTTTGGTAGGTGAGTGTCAGAGCGAGCCACACCAGGCTACATCCTGGGAACAGGGGCACAGTCACCCCGGTGCAGGGCCAGGATGGTGGTGTATCCTCAGATCTCAGTGGGCAGCGACAGGAAGTCAGGTTTGCTCTGCGTAGATGCTCAAAAGGTGTTAAGGAAGAGGGGACCTCACTGTGGGGTGTGGAGAAAGACCCATAATAAAATGATCTAGGGCTGAGTGCCCTGGCTCATGCCTGTAATGCCTGTGCTTTGGGAGGTTCGGGTGGGAGGATCACTTGAGGCTGGGAGTTAGAGACCAGTCTGGGCAATATAGCAAGATCCCTGTGTCTAAAAAAACAAACAGGCTGGGCACAGTGGCTCACGTCTGTAATCCCAGCACTTAGGGAGGCCGAGGCAAATAGATCACCTGAGGTCGAGAGTTCAAGACCAGCCTGACCAACATGGAGAAACCCCCTCTCTACTAAATATATATATATATATACAAAAATTACCTGGGCATGGTGGTGCATACCTGTAATCCCAGCTACTCGTGAAGCTGAGGTAAGAGGATCGCTTGAACCCAGGAGGCGGAGGTTGCGGTGAGCTGACATCATGCCGTTGCACTCCAGCCTGAGCAATAAGAGTGAAACTCTGTCACAAACCAAACCAAACCAGACCATTCCAGCTTGGGAAACATGGCAAAACCCCATCTCTACTAAAAACACAAAAAATTAGCCAGGCAGGGTCATGCATGACTGTAATCCCAGCCACTCTGGAGGCTGATGTGGGAGAATCACCTGAGCTTGGGAGGTTGAGGCTGCAGTGAACTGCGATCATGCCACTGCACTCCAGCCTGGGCAATCAGAATGAGACCTTATCTCAAAACAATCAAACAAAAAACATCAGCCAGGCATGGTGGTACATGCCTGTAGTCCCAGCTACTTGGGAAGCTGAGGCAGGAAGATTGCTTGAGCCCAGGAGTTCGAAGCTGCAGTAAGCTATGATCACATCACTGCACTCCAGTCTCAGCAACAGAGCCCGACCCTGTCAAGAAAGAAAGAAAGGAAAGAAAGGACAGAAGA
>NW_022437008.1:5700549-5769775 GCF_009761245.1 Sapajus apella
CCTGTCAAGAAAGAAAGAAAGGAAAGAAAGGACAGAAGAAAAGAGAGAAAGAAAGAAAAAGGAAGGAAGGAAGGAAAAGAAAGAAAAGAAAGGAAGGAAAGAAAGAAAAGAGAGAAAGAAACAAAGGAAGAAAGAAAGAAAAGAAGGGAAAAAAGAAGGAAAGAAAGTGACAAAGGAAGGAAGGAAAGGAAGGAAGAAAGAAAGGACATGACCCTCAGATATCACCCTAAGCTGGGGTCACATAGGCACAGCTCTGAGTGGGAGAAGCTGGTGTTCTAGACCGGGATAGAGGTGTTACGGGGGAATCTTAGAGAGAGGCGCCTCCTGGTGGAAAGGTTCAGAGCCCAGATGCAGTGAGGCTGCCTGGGCGAGAGGTGACAGCTTAGCTCGGCAGAACCACAAGCTTTGTTTTAGGTGGAGCAAAAGTGAGGGGCACCACAGGTGAACAGGTAAGACAGCAAAAGAATGGTGGGCGCCCAGATGCTGGGTGAAAAGATGCCCCATTTCCGCAGCCTTAGGAGTGGCCACTTGCTACCATCTGATTTTCTTTCTTCTAGACAATTTCTTCCAACCACTACCAAGGCCCTGAAAAGCACTGGTCATCAGGGAACTCCTCCCCTTGGCCCCCAGCCTGTGCCAGCCCTGGCTCGGCTGCTGCACACCCCCCTTTCCCAGGCTGGGGACCCGGCTTGTCTCTCCTGTTTCCTACCATTGCACGGTGGTGCTTCAGTGACTGCCAGCCTCGTCAGCTACACCAGCCGCTTTCTCTACTTGCTCCATTTTGTGACCTGAAGGCACTGTGACAGGTTTCCAGGAAGGAGGAGCTTCCGACTTTTGAGTTTCTCTGTGGAAATAAAACATGAATCTTGTTTCCTTATGACTTTCTCAAATTTTATTCTTTAATGGTTACGTTGATGGGTCAGGGAGGCTGGAAGAGCAATTCAGGGGCAGCTAATCTGCCTTCTGCCTGAAACTGAGATAAAGCACAGCAGGCCAGGCCAAGCAGCCCGCACTGTGCCTCAGTTTCCTCATCTGTAGAAAAAAAGCCTTGCCCAACCTACATCTGAATACCATTTTTTTTTTTTTTGAAACTGAGTCTCACTCTGTCACCCAGGGTGGAGTGCAGTGGCACAATCTTGGCTCACTGCAACCTCCGCCTCCTGGGTTCAAGCAATTCTCCTGCCTCAGCCTCATGAGTAGCTAGGATTACACATGTGCACCACCATGCCTGGCTAATTTTTGTATCTTTAGTACGAAGGGGTTTCACCATGTTGGCCAGTGTGTTCTCGAGCTCCTGACCTCAGGTGATCCACCCACCTCAGCTTCCCAAAGTTGTTGGGATTACAGGTGTGAGCCCCTGTGCCCAGCTTGAATACGATTATTTTATTTTATTTTTAAAGATGGGGTTTCACCATGTTGGCCAGGCTGGTCTTGAACTCCTGACCTCAGGTGATCCACCCATCTCGGCCTCCCAAAGTGCTAGGATTACAGGCGTGAGCCACCGAGCCTGGCAATACAATTCTTTTTGCATTTGAAGTAGTCACAGGTGTTTTGGTGGCCTGATAAGGCGACAGTGGAACTGTTCAAGTCAGGAGGCAGGAGGAACGATGTTATTCAAAGCGGGAGGTCAGTCCCAGAAGGTCAGGGAGGGGGCAAGAAACCGGAGCGAGGTGCTGTAGCGACTGCCCCTCACCATATGGACATGCTGCGGTGGGGATGGCGGTGCAGCTGGGGAGACGCACTTAGGAAGTTGGGAGAATTGGATCAAACCTGGGGTCTTAGGCACTGCCCTGTGTTTTTAAGATGCAGAGGGAGGGAGGCAAAGCCCTTCCACCCCATCGCTGTACCAATGAAACAGGAGAGGCTGCAGTGCAGGCTGAGCCAGGCTTATCCCATGCTGAGGAGCCCTTGGGACGGGGCTGGGGGTCTGTAGTTGGAGCCCCTAAATCCCACCAAGCTAGACCAACATACCAGGATTAAGGAACCCCCACTCCTTTGTTCCCCTGGCATCGCTGCTGGGGGACAGGAAGTAAAAGGTGGATACCAGTCACCCTGCCAGCCTAAGTGACTCCCTCCCAGGCTTGGGTTCCCTGAAGGCATGGCCCCTGTCTGCCTAGGTCACTCTCCACCCCCAGGACAGGCACAGGGCCTCAGATGGTAGATGAATGCATGAAAGAAACCTGGTCCAACACTGACTTGAGGAGACCTAGCCGACCCAGCCCATCTGCCTGGGAGAAGGCTAGGCCGCTCCTCTGCTGGGCTTCTCGTGTCTCTGGGGCCCTGAAATCCGGGTGCTGGTTTGTACTAGCCCTCCGGGGTTCAGGAGCTCCTTGCAGTATCTCCTGGAGGCCACAGGAAGGCGAGCTCCGGGCTGTCCTAGGGAGGACGCTCAATCCTCGCTGCACAGGTCGCTTCCTGGAGCGTGAGTGGGGGTGGGAACCCTCAGAGAACTGAGGTCACCTCAGCCCAGTCCCTGAAGCACTGGGGGAGACACGGAGGTGAGCAACACGGTTCTTGGCTCTTGGGGTGTTCTTGGCCCAAAGGGCTAAAACAGCCCTGGAAAGCTTAGAGTGACACTTCTGTCTTACTCCTTAGGTCCCATTCCTCTACAACGGCCAGAAAGGAGCCCCTGCTTGGGACCTACTGCCAGCTTCTCACTAGCCCTGGAAGAAAATCCCAATTGCTCACCGCGGCTCTATGCGATCTGGGCCTGGCCTCCCTCTCTAAGGCGGCTCTGGGCCTGCTGGTACAGGGTCTCAGGGAACGCGGGCGGCTGTTACCAACGTCTCCAGAAAGCCAGAGCTTCATCTGCTTTTAGGGCTCATTTCAAATGTCCCTCCCTGGGCCACCTTTTCAAATTTTTATTTTAATAGAGACGGGGTCTTCTCATATTGCCCAGGCTGATCTTGAACTCTTGGGCTCGAGTGATCCTCCTGCCTCGGCCTCCTAAAGTGCTGGGACTACAGGTGTGAGCCTCCGCCGCCCGCCCCCAGGCCATCAACCGAGGAAACCTGGCAGCATCACAGCGCCCTGCTTTCTTCACAGCACCTGTTCTCTGAAGTCATCCTGTTTTTGGATCTATTTTTTGTTAGATTATGATATCTCCTTCACCGGGACATGGGCTCCCTAGGGCAGGTATTTTGTCCATCTATAGTCCCCAGCACTAAGAGCCAAATAAATGTTTACAAATGAGCGAATGGAGAGAGGGACTGGAATTAAGTGGGACCAATCCAGGAAGACTTCCTGGGAGAGGGTTTAAGCACAGGGCACATAGGGTGGGCGGCAAAGGAAGAAACCAGACCGGCTGGTGGATGAGGCTGCTTTCCTGGGTGTGACAGCACTGACGGAGGGAGGAGGGATGGGACAGGGATGCCTCAAGTTCTGCCTGCTAATACTCCACACCCCAGCCCCCTTTCTTTCCCAGGATTCCCGGATTTCCACCTAAGTATTCACCAAGGCCCCCAAAACTCAGTGTCTATCCCTTAGACTCTTCACTCCCTCCCTAGACCCAGGAGGCTGGCTGCCAGGCCCTAGGTGTGTCTCACAGTGGAGCAATCGGGGCTGGGCCTTGCCTCTTACCCACACTCAAGTTCTGGCAGATTTGGGGTGGGGTGGGGGCAGGCCTGTGGGAAAACAGGGGTTTACTGCTTTTCCCAGCGAGGGAACTAGGCAGTCAAGCTGCCCGGAGAGGTGATGTTGCAGAGCCAGTCTCTGCGGCTGCCTGATTCCATTAACCCTCCGTGATTCAACCAAAGCCGAGCTGCATATCGGGCAGATATTCCCGCCGCTCATCACGTGAACTGCTGGGATCCTCTCCCAGGGAGAACCCCCTGCTCCTCTCTTCCCCGCCCCCCCCACCCAACCCAACTTAGCGAACACAAACCACTGAGGCAGTGTGGAGGGAGGAAAAGGGGGGAGTTCGGAAAGAGACGCTGGCTTCCAGAGCTGGCACTTACCGCAAAAATCACATCAAGATGGAACCAGCCAGGTGCTGTGGCTCATGCCTGTCATTCCAGCACTTTGGGAGGCCCCGGTGGGCAGATCACTTGAGGTCAGGAGTTCGAGACCAACATGGTGAAACCCCATCTCTACTAAAAGTACAAAAATTAGCTGGGTATGGTGGTGCATGCCTGCAATCCCAGCTACTTGGGAGGCTGAGGCAGGAGCATCGCTTGAACCTGGGAGGTGGAGGTTGCAGTGAACCGAGATCATGCCATTGCACTCCGACCTGGGTGAAAGAGCAAGACTACGTCTCAAAAACAAAAACTAAACAAAACTACCCTCGGAAAATCTACCAGGAAGGTGCCAAGTGGAAACAAATCCTGAGTCCAGCAGAGCCAGCTCTTTGTCAGGCATAGGAACAGAATTTCTTGGGTTGAGCACACAAAGTAGTTGGCCTGTGTTTAGAGGCATGGTGCAAAAAGTCCCTGTCTTTAAACACCAGAATGCTCAACACGAGAGCCAGAACCGAAACCCTATCTGAAAACACATACTTGGCATGGCAAGATGATTGTACTACTGAAGGCATCTGGGAACTGAGGCAATCGCAGCTTCATCTGGAGGCTGATGCGACGAACCTCTTAGTTCTTTGTTTTCATTTTGTCAAGAGCGTGCTGTTTGATTCATTTAAATTAATGCACAGATGCTTGAGGCTGCCACCTAGGACTGTGCAGGCTATGTACCACCATGGACAGTGATAAAGGGGACCTGTGGGGGTTCAATACAGTCTGTCCCCCACTCAGGACATGGGTCTAATTCACACAGGGTGTTACATGGGCTGCAGCATAGCCCCTCCAGCACAGAGAGGAGCAATACAGGTTCAGGCTCTGGAAGCCTGGCGTTCTAATGCTGGCCCTGTCACGTTCCAGCAGTGTGACCTGGGCTGAGTTATTTAACCTCTACATGCTGTGCTTCCCCTGCCTATAGAATGTGAGTAATTACAGTACCCACCTGTGTCAGAATCACCGGGAGATTTCAATGAGATCACATATTTGGAGCACTTAGTACAAGGCCCGCCACATAGTAAGCCTCAATAACTCGGCTAACGTTGTTACCAATACCATTAGGTGGAGAGGAAAACATAGGGAGGGCAATTTACTGTCAAAGGGGAATACACGAACCAGACTCCATAGCCAAACAGAAGATGGTGTTGGATTGTCCAATGCTCTAGATCGCCCAGGCCCAAACTGACGCGGGGTCCCCCCACCGCATGTCAAATCATAGCTGATGATACAACATCAGTTCTCTTGTCTGATTCTTCACTCCTGGAGTTGACCCTATGCGGACGGAATGGTGGCTAATGAGCTTTTTCAGTCACTGTTAATTAGTAAGGATCCATTACACATAACTTGTGTCCTCCAGAAAACCTTTTGGGAGGTGCTCCACCCGCCTCAGTCATTCTCTAACTCGTCCCCTCCAGGAGCACCAACTCTGTGACATCCACTGCTGCGTGGCCACCTGGGCTAAGGGAGTGTTCTCCAAGCACCGTTCCCTCAGGTAGCTCTGCAAAGGGGAAGCTGCCATCATAAAATCAGAGGAGGCTGAAGAGGGGCGAGACGTCTGTGACCAGGGTGTGGGAGCAGCGTGAGGACTGAGCCAAGGTTGCCCAGCTTCTGGGGTTCATAAAGATTGTTCATGGACGCCGTCCAGCCCTCCCACCCAGGGCTGCCACCACCGAGCATTGCATCAGGTTGGGTTGATAAGGTCTTGCTTTGCCCTGGCAGCTCCGGTCCGTGTCCCAGCCCCTCCCTGTTATACCAGGAGCCGGTTTGGCCACCTGAACCTCATTGTGGAGAAGGCTGCTGCTTGACTAGGATGGTGTGTCACAGCGAGATGATCCAACTCCCAAGCTGGGGGTGGGGCGAGCTGGGTTAGGGCAATGACATGGAGTGGCCGCTCCAAGTTCAGAGTACCTGGGTCGCCTCTCAGCCTTTTGGCTAAGATCAAGTGCAGAGTACCTGAATCCCGTTTCCAACTGGGTACCCCAAGACCTGTTTTTTGTTTCCCTGTTCCTTGTCTTCTTAGCTCAAGACAGTCATTTCTCTGAAGACCAAAGAGTAAAAGATGTGCAGCTGGAAAATGGAAGGGTTCAGCCCTGTGGAAGGGAAGTGTACAAGTGGCGGAAGGATGCTGGAATACTAAGTCTAACACATCCAATCTGACCAATGCTGACTCCACCTGTTTTCTGTGTGAGCCATGGTACTAGGGGGATGTAAGGCTGACCAAGATGCAGCTCTTGACCTCAAGGAACTTGATATTCTAAAAGGGAAACAAGGCAAGAGCATGACTTACTTAGATGCAATGCCCGAGAGATACAAATGAACTAATATGGGAATTCTGAGAAATGAAAGGTGCGGAGACGGGGACTGAGGATGGCAGAAAAAATCCGGGAAGCTTCATCCAAGATGAGAGTTGGGTTCTGAGGACTGGCGATGAGAGAAGGCCATGTTAGGAATGAGGAACAGCATGGCCAGAGACGCTTGGAGGATGGAAAAAGAGGGATAGAGTTGGTAAGGAGTCCAACTTGGCCAGAACGTGAGGTATGTTCAGAGGGAGTAGGGGAAGTTATAAAGGTGGGCTGAGTTCAGAACATGCATGGCCTTCAGTGCCAAGCTAAAGAGTTTACATGGATTTTGGGTGGGGGAAAAAAAAAAACCCTGAATCAGCTTGGAGCGCAGACTCACACCTGTAGTCCCAGCACTTTGGGAGGTCGAGGCAGGCAGACCGCTTAAGTCCAGGAGTTTGAGGCCAGCTTAGGCAACATGACGAGACCCATCTCTATAAGAAAATAAAAAAATTAGCTGGGTGAGGTGATGTGTGCCTCTAGTCCCAGCTACTATGGAGGCTGAGGTGGGAGGATCTCGAGCCTGGGAGGTCAAGGCTGCAGTGAGTCATGATCACACCACTTACTCCAGCCTGGGTAACGAGTGAGAGCCTGTCTTTAAAAAAAAAAAAGAAAGAGAGAAAAAGAAGGCTGAATTCTAAGAGAGGAATGAGGGATATAAAGACAAAAGGAGAGGTTGCTTGGGTACCACTGCCAATCCCTTGGAGGGACAGGTCCAACCTGTCTCCGTCCCAGCCCCATCTGCATGAAGAGACCCATTGCAGTCTCACCTTCCACGTGCCTGGGGCAGAATGCGAATTGAGAAATCCAAGGTAAATGAGGAACAGTCCATACCTCCCCCTCCCAGAGCCCCGGGGGTGGGCGACAGGATCTGGGGGTGAGTCAGTGGGGTGGGGACCCCATTTCTGTGCTCATCTGCCTCCTTAGGAATATAAAGAGCAAGCACTGAGGCTCCGCCTCAGAGCACCCCAAACTTGACGCCATGAAGATCCCAGTCCTTCCTGCCGCTGTGCTCCTCTCCCTCCTGGTGCTCCACTCTGCCCAGGGAGCCACCCTGGGTAGTCCTGAGGTGAGCATGTCACCTGCATTTTTATTCTTATACCTGTTACCCACCTGCCCCTCCATCTCTCTACCTCCCGTCCATTCCTGGATAAGGGACAGAGATGCTTCTCTTTCTAGAAGGGACGCTGAAGTGTTGCGGGGAGGCTCATGTACTGAACCCTGGGAGGAGACAGGACTGAGTGGGTGGTCGAGTTCAGACGATCTCCACCAAGGGCCCTCGGAGTGTTCACCCATTCCCATCCAGCTGTGCACATGCTGGGGGACGTGCGGGGGAGGAGGGGAGCTGGAGGGCGGCACGTGTGAGACAGAGCAGCTCCAAACCCATGCCTGTGTCCACATGGGCAGCAGGTGGACAGGGTGGAGCAAAGAGGAAAACTGGCTAGTGCTGCCTGCAGCTGACTTACTCTTAAGAGGAGGGGGGGTTTGGGCATTCTGGAGACACCCCTGCTTAGCCCCTCTTGGCTTCATTTGTCCTCCTATGAGCAGTGCCCAGGTGATGGATGGCTCCCTACTGTCTCTGGAGCGCAGGACACAGTGAGAATCTTTACTATCCAGTCCTCCGCCAGAGAAGAAGCCTGATGCCTACTCTGGATTTAAAAATCTAAGACAGGGGCACAGGCTCAGCGGCTGAGGACGGAGCCAGTGGTGTCACTGAGCAGGGGGTCTCGGGGCCTCAGGTGATATGGGGCCGACTTCCCCAGTCTGAAAGGGCAGCTTTCACCCCACCTGATGCCACGGGGTGGGAAGACGTGCCCAGAGTTTTAAAATTTTCAGGGGAAACTAGAAATCTGGATGAATTTATGAATTCTTACTAATTCAAAACGCCTAATTCAAACCAAAAAACAAACGAGCCAAACTTCCATGAGATCTAAGCATCTGGAGTCAGCCTGCGGGCTCCGTGTTTGGCTCTGTCATGGGGAGGACAAAAGGGGACACACTGAGGCTGGGGTGGGGTCCCCATGGAGGGGGCTAACGGAGCCTCCAACATTGGTGGCAATAAAGCCACAAAGCAATGCAACCTCAATTAGTAAGAGGCAGGCGGGTCACCTCAGCAGCTGGGCTTCGACCTGCACCCGAATCTTTCCCACCCTGCTATATGGACTGAGTGTGGGTGTCTCCAGAACACCCCAACTCTTAGAATTAAGTCCACTGCAGGACAATGCTAGCTAGCATTTCCTGAAAGGAATTCTCAGCTCCAGGCTTTCTGCCTGCTGCCCATCGTGACACTGCTTACATGGACCATTCTCCAATCCCCTCCTCACCCTGCACATCCGCCAACCACGTGTGCGACTGGAACGGAGCCCATGGTGGAGAACGGGTTTCATTCTCTTGGGCTCTGGCTTGTGGATGAAGGCAGAGCTGGCAGAGATGGATGTGGGCAAGGGCCCTGGCATCACATGACCACCTGCCTCCTTTTCCCCCTCTGCCTTTCCAGGAAGAAGGCACCATTGATAACTATGCGTCACGACCCGAGGTAAGCATCTGCCTTCCCCGGCCCTCCGGCTGGAAGTTTTTCCTATCTCTCTCTCTCTGTGCTTCTTAGCAACTTTCCTAACACCCTGCTTTTCTGCCCAGGCCTTTAACACCCCATTCCTGAACATCGACAAGTTGCGATCTGTGAGTATACTTCCCTGGTGCTACCCCCACGAATGCCCTCATGACAGAGGGATAAATGCCTTGTAGAGAGCTTGCAAAGCTGCTACGGCTCCTTCACCTTCTCCAGAGGGCTGGGGGCTAAGCTCTGGCCTCCCTGGAGCTGACCTGCTTCTGCTGTCTCTCTTCCTCCACAGGCTTTCAAGACTGATGATTTCTTTAACTGGCATGCCCTCTTTGAGGTGAGTGCTCTGGTGCCCCTCTGTTGTCTGCCATCCCAGCGTGGTGGCAGCACATTCTGGCCTTAGTCGTTTGGGTTGGTTCCTGAGCTCTGGGAGGGAGTGACCGCCCTGTCTGGGTGCTGCCCAATGGGCTGTCAACCTAAGAAAGCTTCCCCCAGCAACTGTCCTGGCTACCCACATTTTTCTAAGATGGCAGTGGAGGAGCAGGGCCCCAAAGACAATTCCAGAAGAGGAAGAGCCTACTCAGTCAAGATTTTATTTGAATCCCCTCATCCTCTACAGATAAACTGAGGCCTCCTGCACTTAGAAGGCTGTCAGAGACAGAGCTGGAGCCCGAATCTCCTGGCTCTGCACTGACTGAACAGGTGACCTCAAACAAACGCCTTCGGTTCTCTCGGCCTCGGCTTCCTCATCTGTGATATGGGGATGATGACAGTTCGCACAGGGTAGAGGCACAATACAGCCTCGGGAAACATTAGCTCCTGATGAAGTCATGATAAAGCAATAGCATTATCGTTGCTGTTACTGCGGGAGCTCATTCAGGGACTGCTTACTGCTCCATGCCCGGCTGACCTGCGACACATCACTCTCTTTCTCTTTCTTTTAGTCTATCAAAAGGAAACTTCCTTTCCTCAACTGGGAAGCCTTTCCTAAGGTAAGAGGTGTGGGCATTAGGAGGATATGGAGCTTGGGGGTAAGGGAAGAAGCAGAGGATATGGGAGAGAGAGTGGGGCAGGGAAAGGAGGATAAACCTTCTCACCAAACTGAAGGGGGATCTCAGCTACTACATATAGAGGAGGACGGGAACTCACAGCCAGGCAGAAATTCATTTCCATCCCTGCCATCCTATACTGGGCACCCAGGGGTTCCCTATCTAACCCTGACCCCTCTCCCTCCAGCTGAAAGGACTGAGGAGCGTAACTCCTGATGCCCAGTGACCATGACCTCCACCGAAAAAAGGGGCTAGCGTGAGCTCTGATTCTCAGCCTACCACAACTCTTCCTGGCTCAAGAAGTCCAATAAAACATTTTCCATCCACCAGCTCCTGTATCTGTGTCTTTGTCCTTCTCCTACTGGGCTTTGCAAAGGAATTAAGACGAAATGAGCCTCAAGGCTGGCAGGTAGAAATCTGGACTTCCGAGAGGAGAGGAAGTAGGGAGACAGGAGGAAATAGAAAGGACATACCAAGATGGCAAGAGACCCCCTCGTGTCTTAGCTCCTTCCTGTTGGCTGGGATCCCTGAGGAGCACGAAGCTGTGACTTGCTTAGTAAGATGCCCAAGAAATCTGTAACCATGAGACAGGTCTCATTTTTCTGGAGAGGGAGCTCCTGGACCCAGAAAGCTCTCCTGTGGGGCTGAACAATAAAGACAGCTCAAACTAGTACCAAGACTGATAGATTTGCCGGAGGTCAGGGACACCTCCACTCAGGCCGTTCATTGCCAGTTTGTAAACCAAAAAGTATCTGAGATATGTCTCCATCGATTTAGTAGTTTATTTTGCCAAGGTTAAGGATAATGCTGGGGAGAAAAAATACAGAATCAGAGAAACAGTCTGGTCTGTGCCTTTCTCCAAAGATGATTTTGAGAGCTTCAGTATTTAAAGGGAAAAAGACGGGAAAGAGGGAGGGCGTGGTCACACTACTGAACCCACATGTTAGAAGAGAAAAGGCGCAGGGAGGGAAATAGATATAGATTTGTCTCATGCTCAGTAAATCTGGCACTTAACAAAAGATAAGGTGAACACAGTGTAGCTATCTGTTGATATTGAACCTTTTACCTGTAGCTATCGGTTTGGGAACAAAAGGAAAGGCAGCTTCTTACATGTCTCAAATTTCAGCTTATCTTTTTTCCTTTCGACAGAGTGAATTGGGGTCCCAAGTTTTTATTTTCCTTTCACAAATCAAACCTGCTCCCTGACCTGTTGGCATTCTCCCCCATGCACCTTCTGAAAACCTGATTCCTTCTTTAATGGCGACTTTGTATAACAGAGTTATCTAAAATCTAAGGTTCAGGACTCAGCTTAAATCATATGAACCCATCTGAAATCCTTTTCCTGGAATTAGGTAGGCTCTAAATAAAGAAAACTAGCAGTGTGACCCTGAGTGAGAATGTGATCATGGCGAGAGTCTTTCAGGGTCTCACTCTGTTGCCCAGGCAGGAGTGCAGTGGCACGATGTCGGCTCACCGCAACCTCCACCTCCAGGGTTCAAGCAATGCTCCTGCCTTAGCCTCCTGAGTAGCTGGGATGACAGGCACTCGCCACCACACCCGGTTAATTTTTGTATTTTTAGTAGAGATGGGTTTCACCATGTTGGTCAGGCTGGTCTTGAACTCTTAACCTTGTGATCTTTCTACCTTGGCCTCCCAAAGTGGCGGGATCACAGGTGTGAGCCACTGTTTCTTTATCCGTGAAATGAGTATGGAAATAAATAAGAATGAAAATAACCACCCTGTGGTGTTATGAAGGTCAAATGAGATAAGTATGTAAAACTTGCACACCGCCAGGCATTCAGTAGATAATGTATCGCGACTCCCCCAGTTTCAACCAGAGAGCTGCCACAATGACCCAGATTCACTCATTCACTCACCCACCCATCCATCCATCCAACCATCCACCCATCCACCACCCACTGCAAAGATTTTGAAACATAGAAGGATTTAGTTTTGCTTCCTTTAGATGCATTTTCTGTGATCAACTTTGTATACTTAAAATACTAAACTAGTTGGAATTATTTCTAGTTTCTCTTGAAAACTGGGAAAATTAGAGAACAGTGGATGGACGACTGGCTTAAAGCCAAGCAGTAGCTGCCTTCTTTGCACAGGACACGGCTCCCAGGTAAGTTTCTACTTGGCAAGCTTCACTTGTTTACATTGCCATTGGCCTTTATAAGCAACTGAGTTTGTAAACAATGATCTGCAGTTTAATTGAGGAAGTGCACTTCAAGGGAAATTAAACTTGGTTCCCACTTTCAGGGTGCTTACAGACCAGGTGAATAAGACATGTAAATGTTGCTGGATGGACATGGTGGCTCACACCTGTAATCCCAGCACTTTGGGAGGCTGAGGCAGGCAGATCACATGAGGTCAGGAGTTCAAGACCAGCCTGGCCAATAGGGTGAAACCCTGCCTCTAGTAAAAATATAAAAACGAGCCGGACGTGATGGTGCATGGCCTGGATCTATGCTAGATCATGTGAAATCCCAGCTACTCAGGAAGCATATGCACAAGAGTCGCTTGAACCCAGGAGACAGAGGTTGCAGTGAGCCGAAATTGTGCCACTACACTCCAGCCTCAGCGACAGAGCAAGACTCTTGTCTCCAAAAAAAAAAAAGCTGCTTATGCTCTTCCTTCCAATACACACAAAGGAGAGGAAAGCTATAAATGGAATGGCCAACAGAGAAGAAAATCAAGGACAGTGGTCAAATGCCAAAATCAATTGAAAGACTTAGTGAAGATTGCATACTCACAAACGGGTGATAGGAAATGGCGTACAGGAAGAAGGGGGGAGGTGCTTAAGGGACACCAATCAAGTGACTAGGTTTTAGGGGAGGAGTAAAGCGTCTTCAGAGGACTGGTAGTCATGATACACAAGTTAAGAGTATCTCTGAGATAAGGTGGAAGTTCTTAAAGTGTGGTCCCCAGGCTGGCAGCACCGGGATCCCCTGGGAACTGAAAAGAAATGCAAATTCTTGGGCCCCACTCCAGATCTACTAAATCTGAAACAAGGGGTGGGGCCCAGCAATCTGTGTTTTAACAAGTCCTCTAAGCAATTCTGATTCACTAAAGCCTGAGAACCACTTCCAAAAGGAAAGTTAGAGAACGATTAACCCAGAATCAGGATAGTAGTTATCTCTTCGATGGAGACATCCCACGTGATAAGAAAGTGGCACATAGAAAATAAGGGGGTGACAGAAGCCACTTCTATATAATGTTTCATTTCTTCTTTAAACACATACATTTTATACACACTTATGCATGCTGTATTTCACAATAACATATTACTAAAGCCAGAGACTGTCAGACCAATTTGTAAGTGCTGACAGAATACAGAGTCAAGACACAATTGGAGTCTAGAGAGACTATGGTCTGAACCAAAAATAGAAAAATAAAAAGAGAAAGTGAAGTGTAGACAGACTTGTGTACACGAGTGATGGATATATGCTAGATCATGTGAAATTGACAAAATACACAAACCATGGGTCAGGCCATTCACAGGATTCAAAGAATGGAAGACACAGCACCTGTTCTCCCAGGGGATGACCTGTGCAGGATGACGAAGCCAGGATTAGTCACTCTTCATTTTATACTTTATAAAAACAACAACAAGTGCATTTTTTTTTTCTTTTGAGAGGGAGTCTCACTCTGTAGCCCAGGCTGGAGTGCAGTGGTGCAATCTCAGCCCACTGCAACCTCTGCCTCCCAGGTTCAAATGATTCTCCTGCCTAAGCCTCCCGAGAAGCTGGGACTATAGGCGCCCGTCACCATGTCCAGCTAATTTTCGTGTTTTTAGTAGAGACAGGTTGTTGGCCAGGCTGGTCTTCAACTCCTGACCTCAGGTGATCTGCCTGCATTGGCCTCCCAAAGTGCTGGGATTACAGGTGTGAGCTACTGCGCCTGGCCAACAAATGCATCTTGTATGGACGCTATACCACCTGTTCAACAGGATGTACAGCTATGTGCTGAGCTATGAAACAATCTCCAAGACAGAGGAAAATGAAAAAAGAGTGTCGGATCATTAGGCTGCCATGCGGTTAAAGATATGGTACAAATATATGATATTATCTGCATAAAATGTCTCTGGAATAAAACTTGAGAAGTAACAGTGATCACTTTGGGGGAATTAGAGACTTTCACTGTGTACCTTTTTGGATTTTATGAACAATTTTTTTTTACCATGTGTAGATTACATATTCAAAAGAATAAATTAAAAATCAAAACTCTCAAGTAAAGCAAACAAAAACACCAAAAAACTCTTTGCATTGTAAAGTGGTCGGGCCTAGTCCATGCACTGACCGAGAATAGGTACTTAACTGAGTGGATGAAACTGACTTCTCACACTGACCACACCATTTTGCTACTCAGAATGTGGTCCCTGAGCCAGCAGCATCACCATCACTTGGTGCGTGCTTGCTAGAAATGCAGAAGCTCAGGCCCGGTGCGGTGGCTCACGCCTGTAATCCCAGCACTTTGGGAGGCTGAGGTGGGTGGATCACGAGGTCAAGAGATAGAGACTCTCCTGGCCAACATGGTGAAACCTTGTCTCTATTAAAAATACAAAAAAAATTAGCTGGGCATGGGCCTCTGACCTTGGCCTCCCAGTGTTGAGTGCCTGGTTGGCACCATGCCCAGCTATTCAGGAGGCTGAGGCAGAAGAATCGCTTGAACCTGGGAGGCGGAGGTTGCAGTGAGCGGAGATCGCGCCACTGTACTCCAGCCTGGTGACAGACCAAGACTCCGTCTCAAAAAAAAAAAAAAAAAAAAAATGCAGAAGCTCTGTCCACCCAGGGCTAATGAATGAGAATTTTAACAAGACCCCTGCCCGCAGATGATTCACATGCGCAATAACATTGGAGAAGCACGGCCTTAGGCATAATGTTGAGTGCTATGCAGATCCACCTGCCGCTTAGGATAAAGGAAGCACCCGGGGAGGAGGCACCAGATATCCCAGAACGACGTGTTTAAATATGACGGAAGGGAGGAAATAGTTTTGCACCAGGATAAGAAAATCAGGGAAAGTAACTCTGAGTTTGGCATTCATAAAGAAACTTAAAAAAAAAAAAAAAAAAGCCCTTGTCATACTCAGCCAGGACATAAAGGGACTAAAAACCAAAGCCAAACTCACTGATTACCTTTGGAGGCTGCTGGGAATCAACTCATTTTAAAAACTGGTAAATAAAAGAAATGAATCAAGCATTCAGCCTGACTTTCCTCTATGAACTATACTTCAGGGTAAACAGTTTCTCTCTCTCTCTCTCTTTCTCTCTCTCTTTTTTGTTTTTTTGAGACAGGGTCTTGCTCTGTCACCCAGGCTGGGGTAGTGGCATGATCGTGACTTGAGGGAGCCTTCACTTCCCTGACTCAAGCAAGCCTCCTGCCTCAGCCCCCTGAATAGTTGGAATTACAGGCACAAGCCACCACACCTGGCTAATTAATAAATTTTTTGTAGAGATGGGGGGTCTTGCTATGTTGGCCAGGGTGGTCTTGAACTCCTGACCTCAAGTGATCCTCTGGCCTTGGCCTCCCACAGTGTTGAAATTACAGGCATGAGAGCTCATGCCCAGCTGGCACAATTTTTCTTTATACAGGAATTTGAAGCTAGTAAATGCAAAAGAAATAATAAAATATTATCATTTTTCAAAACTTAATAAAATAATGTAGGCTAGCATCTGTAGGGAAGGAAAGAAACCTTTTCCTCTGCTGTCTTAGGTTCAGTGGCTGTGGCATCCTAATTAAATTAACAAAAGAGGCCAGGCATGGTGGTTCACACCTGTAATCCCAGCACCTTGGGAGGCCAAGGTGGGTGGATCACCTGAGGTCAGGAGTTCGAGACCAGCCAGACCAACACGGTGAATCCCGTCTCTACTAAAAACATAAAAATTAGCTGGGTTCCTGAAATACCACAGGGGGATAAAATTTAAAAAATAAAATTAATTGGGTGTGGGGGTGGGTACCTGTAGTCTTAGCTACTCAGGAGGCTGAGGCAGAGAACGGCTTAAACCCAGGAGATGGAGGTTGCAGTCAGCTGAGATCGTGCCACTGCACTCCAGCCTGGGCTACAAAGCAAGACTCCATCTCAAAAAAAAAAAAAAAAAATTAACAAAAGATACAAAAGATAGATTAGCAGAAGAAAAGGCTTATTATGCATGAATCCTGAAGCTGTGCAGAAAAGAAGTGAAAGCCTAAAGAAGTGGTCAGGCTTGAGGCTCATACAGTGTTTTAACAAAGGGTGATACACTATGGAAAAGTAGGCTGGGTGCGGTGGCTCCCGCCTGTAATCCCAGCGAGACTCTGCCTAAAAAAAGAAAAAAAATGTGGAAAAGTGACAAAACAATGAAAAAGGAATTTGGACATCCAGGTGAGGTAACTTGTGGGAGGGTAAGTAAAATAAACAGGGGAAATTAATGGAAGATAAGGCTTATTTAGTAAGGTTTCCTTATGCAGATTCAAGTCTCCAGTGTTATCTCCTCTACCTGATGGGAAATGTATGCCCTGTTTTTGGCAGAAAGGTAGAGGACAGAGAGTTCCTCCCTTGTCTGCTCCTTCTTAATTGCCTTCAGCTCAAAATAATTCTTATGCTAAAGCAGCATACTTTGGAGTGGCACATTCTAATCCCCTTCACATTAATGACTGCCAAAACTGGCAGGTAAAATGCTGATGGGGAACTTTATGGTGGTGAATCAGGCTCACAACCCATGAACCCATGGGTCTTTCCAACACCAAGAGAGAGAAGAGAGAAGCCTCTGCAGACTTGATGCACCAGAATACAGAGAGCCCCACACTGAAGCATTCTTGCCTAAAAGCAATCCCAAGCCTGATTAAAACTCCAGAATCTAGATCTAACTACCAGTTTGCAGGCGGATGAAAGGGTACAGAAAAACATGATAAAGGATTCTACAGGAAAAGCATTAGTAATTCCCCCCCCCGACCCTTGGCATTTCCTATGAGAAATTCTTGAAAACTGATAACCCAGTTTCTTCAACAAAAACACTGTGGAAAAGCTGGGCACAGTGGCTCATGCCTGTAATCCCAGCACTTTGGGAGGCAGAGGGGGGTGGATCACCTGAGGTCAGGAGTTTGAGACCAGCCTGGCCAACACGGAGAAACTTCATCTCTACTAAAAATACAAAATTAGTTGGGTATACTGACACATGCTTGTAATCCCAGCCATGTGGGAGGCTGAGGCAGAAGAATCACTTGAACCTGGGAGGCAGAGGTCTTTACCTTACAGATACATAATGATGAATTTATGAATGAAGTAATAAACTCATTAGGATTTGCTTCAAAATAATCCAGTGGGGGGAATAGGTTGGGGTACACAGGAAATAAGGTCAGTAATTGCCTGATAAATACATAAGGGTTCATTATGCTAGCTTTTTATTTTTGCACATTTTGAAGTGTTCTATAATAGTTTCTTCAAATATTCAAAAAATTTAAAGAGTATACTTTTTTTTTTTTCTTGAGACAGAGTCTTGCTGTGTCATCCAGGCTGGAGTGCAGTGGCGCGATCTTGGCTCACTGCAACCTCTGCCTCCTGGGTTCATGCGATTCTCCTGTCTCAGCCTCCACAGTAGCTGGGACTACAGGCGCGTGCCATCACACCCGGCTAATTTTTTGTATTTTTAGTAGAGGGGGGGTTTCACTGTGTTAGCCAGGATGATCTTGATCTCCTAACCTCGTGATCCACCCACCTCGGTCTTCCAAAGTGCTGGGATTACAGGTGTGAGCCACCGCGCCCGGCCAAGAGCATACTTTTAGAGGAGGGACGGGGGAGGAGGGCCCTCTAGTGGGCAGAGCGCGCAGAACCGGTAGTGCCGGATACTGGACTGGGAACACCGTCCTTCAGCCTGGCTATCTTGCAGGCGTGGAAGCCTGGAAATGCAGGTTGGGTCAGATGATGGGGGGCTGAGAAATTTCCACACAATCCTGTGGTCAATAAAGACAGTCCTGAGGGTGGTAACAACCACAATCGCAACTGCAATCGCAGCCATTCTTCTTTGGTGCTTACCACGCGCCAGGCTTTATGCCAAGTGCTTTGCATATATTATCTCAGTTGATCCACATAACAACCCTATTAGGCTGGCATCATTATACCCATCTTAAAAACAAAGAAACTGAATCTCGGAGAGAGGAGTACAGTCATGCTCTGTAGAATGACGTTTCAGTCAACAACAGACCGCATAAACAACAGTGGTCCCAAAAGATATCATATTTGCACTGTACCTTTTCTATGTTTAGAAACACAAATACTTATTGTGTTACAATTGGCTGCAGTATTCAGTCCAGTGACATGCTGTGCAGGTTTGCAGCCTACGAGCCACAGCCTATACCATCTAGCCTAGGTGTGGAGTAGGCTATGCTATATAGGTTTGTGTAAGTGCATTCTGCTGTTCTTCATTTCTCAGAGGTATCTCCATCATTAAGTGATTCATGACTGTAATCTGTTCAAACTCGCACAGCCAGGATCGAACCCGTACCTACATTACCCCTGCTTCAGCTGGAGTAATTTGGCCTTCACTTGCTTTATAACCTACTGTTTCTTTTAAGACTTTGCTTGGGAAAAAAAAAAAAGCTTCCATTCCTTAAAAAACATTTAAAGCTGGTCATGGTGGCCCATGCCTGTAATCCTAGCACTTTGGGAGGCTGAGGTGGGTGGATCACCCGAGGTTGGGAGTTCCAGACCAGCCTGACCAACACGGAGAAAGCCCGTCTCTATGAAAAATGCGAAATTAGCTGGGTGTGGTGGTGCATGCCTGGAATCCCAGCTACTGGGGAGGCTGAGGCAGGAGAATTGCTTGAACCTGGGAGGTGGAGGTTGTGGTGAGCCAAGATCACAGCATTTCGTTCCAGCCTGGGCAACAAGAGCAGAACTCTGTCTCAAAAAAAAAAAAAAAGTTTGGAAACCACTGCTAAGGATCCACTGTAGGCATGTAAGGTAGTACAATTTAACAGTTAGAATATGAGTTATAAGATCAGTCAGACCTGATTTCAAATTCTGTTCCTACCACTTTACTAGCTATGTGACCTCTGCATGGTCACTCTGCAGGGCCAGAGTTTCATCATTTGTAAAGTGGGAATAACAGCAATACTTCACGGGGGTTAAGAAAACCACAGTAAATGTTAGCCTAGTTTTTTTTTATGTTAATAAACAGTAGCTGTTATAATTATGCCATAAGACTCCATTCAAATAATGACTCAGATAGAGTCATACTTAGAGAAATAATATTTGCAACTGCATTCACTTGCTCTCTTCTGACAGATGAGGAAACTGAGGCCCAGAAAGATGAAGTGACTTTCTCAAGAGCCCCTGAGAAGAAACAGCAGAACCAGGCTTTCAACTCAGGCTCTGTAAGACTTCAGAGCTCTAGAATTTTTTTTTTTGAGACGGAGTTTCACTCTTGTTACCCAGGCTGGAGTGCAATGGCACGATCTCGGCTCACCGCAACCTCCACCTCCTGGGTTCAGGCAATTCTCCTGCCTCAGCCTCCTGAGTAGCTGGGATTACAGGCACGCGCCACCATGCCCAGCTGAATTTTTGTATTTTTAGTAGAAACGGGGTTTCACCAAGTTGACCAGGATGGTCTCAATCTCTTGACCTCGTGATCCACCCGCCTCGGCCTCCCAAAGTGCTGGGATTACAGGCTTGAGCCACCGCGCCCGGCTAGAATTTTTAACTATTTTATTTTCTTGTGTTGGCTGGGCACAGTGGTTCACATCTGTAATCCTAGTGCTTTGGGAGGCCAAGGCGGCAGGATTGTTTGAGGCCAGGAGTTCAGGACCAGTCTCAGCAAGACAGTGAGACCCCTGTTTCTATAAAAAAATCATTAAAAAAAAATTAGCCAAGCATGGTGCTGCTTGCTTGTAGTCCCAGCTATTTGGGAGGCTGAGGTGAGAGGATCACTTAGGCCAAGGAGTTCAAGGCTACAGTGAGCTATGATTGCAACACTGCACTCCAGCCTGAACAAGACCCTGTATTAAAAAAAAAAAATTAGCTCCCAGGTATTGAGCGCCTATAGTGTGTTTGATACTGTAGTAAGTTCTTTACATTCATGGTCTCATTTAACTCTTATGGCTTTATGGCTTTATGAAGTAGTCATCGTTATCACGTGTACTTTACAGAAAGAACATAAAACACAAAGGGGTAAAGCATGGTTGGGTTTAACTTTCTGTCATTGAAGTTTCTCATCAGATTCCTGAATGCCAAAATCAAGATAGAAGTAGAGCTGTGGATGGCGCACCCCAGCAACGACCATCCTAGGGGTACACTAGAGAGAAATTCTTGCATATATATGCAAAGAGGCAGGTGTAAGGATTTTCACAGAAGCAATGCTTGGAATAGCTCCAAGCTAGAAACCACAAATGAAAGAGTGGCTGTCTAGGCCAGGCGTGATGGCTCACACCTATAATCCCAGCCCTTTGGGAGGCCAAGGTGGGTGGATCACTTGAGGCAAGGAGTTCAAGACCAGCCTGGCCGACATGATGAAACACCATCTCTACTAAAAATAAAAACATTAGCCAGGCATGATAGCAGGCACCTGTAGTCTCAGCTACTCAAGAGGCTGAGGCAGGAGAATCACTTGAACCTGGGAGGTGGAGGTTGCAGTGAGCCTAGATCATGCCACTGAACTCCAGCCTGGGCAACAGAGCAAGACTCTGTCTTAGATAAACAAACAAACAAACAAAAAACAATGGATGTCTAAAACAGGGTGGACCATATGGTGGAAGGGTAGCTGTCCAGCAATAAAATAAGAGTGCCACGTGCACCCACTTGCCTGTATACAAGCAGAATGGGGTAATCTCTTTCCTCCTCGTTGTTAAAACTTAGACAAATTAAATCCAACAGAGTTTAACTGAGCAAATAACAATCTGTGAATCAGGTAGCCCTCGAACCAGACTGGCTCTGGCATAGCCACGTGGTTGAACGAGATTTATGGACAGAATAAGGAAAGTGATGCACAGAAAACGGATGCGAGGCACAGAAACAGCTGACATTTGCCTTATTCGAACATGGTTTGAACAGTTGGCCTCCTCTGATTGGCTGAAACTCAGTGATTGGCACAAAAGTAGATTACTGTCTGTTTACGGGTCAAATTAGGTTACAGTGTACAGAAACACTTTTAGGGTGAACTTAAAATACAGAAAGAGGCAGCTTTAGGCTAAACTTAACACCATCATAAAATGTCATGGCTGACATTCCTATAATAAAAGACAGGTTAACCAAAGAAAAGCGTAACAAATGTATCACCTGCACACCTGTGCACAGGAGTCATATAAAATATGAAAAATCACAGAAAGGGCCAGTTGGTTGAAGTCTTTATACCACTTGAGGTAACAGAAAGAACAGAGGCTTAGAGGGTGGGTGGCAGGACAAGTTAGGGAGGGAGAGGGAGGAAAGGTCTAGCTGGCAAGGTCAAATGGGATGCAGATGAAACCCCACACGTAGCAAGCAGCTCAGAATGAACAGATGGTAGCCTGTGGTACAAGTTTCTCTGTGAGGCTGGGCATGATGCTCATGCCTGTAATCCCAGCACTTTGGGAGGTCAAGGCAGGTGGATCACTTGAGGTCAGGGGTTGGAGACCAGCCTGGCCAACATGGTGAAACCCTGTTTCTACTAAAAATACAAAAATTAGCCAGGCTTGATGGTGGGAGCCTGTAATCCCAGCTACTCAGGAGGCTGAGGCAGGAGAATTGCCTGAACTTGGGAGGTGGAGGCTGCAGTGAGCTGAGATTGCACCACTGCACTCCAGCCCGGGCGACACAGTGAGACTCCATCTCAAAAAAAAAAAAAAACAAAGTTTCTCTGTGAGACCTTCAAAAGGTATCAGACTCTCAGTCTCTCTCTCCTGTGTTAATCTTCTCTAGCTCAGGACAAGGTGGGGTAGGGGTGGTTACAGAAAACCTGGCCCTCTATTTTACTAATGTTGATGTTCTCTATAGATGTAAACCTCCACAAAAGGTACAACCAGGGTTCTATCTGAAATACTTTCTTTCCTTTCCTTTTTTTTTTTTTTTTTAAGACAAGCTGTTGCTCTGTGGCTCAGGCTGGAGTGCAGTGGCACGATCACAGCTCACTACAGCCTGACCTCCCGGGATCAAGTGATACTCCCACTTCAGCTTCCTGAGGAGCTGGGACTACAGGCACACACCACCACACCTGGCTGGTTTTTGTACATTTTTAGAGACATGGTCTCACCATGTTGCCCAAGCTGGTCTCGAATTCCTGGACTCAAGTGATCTGCCCACCTTGGTCTAACACCACCTTGCCTGGCTAATGTTTAAAATTTTTTGTAGAGATGGGGGTCTCACTATGTTGTCCAGGCTGGTCTTGAACTCCAGGGCTCAACTCATCCACCTGCCTCAGCCTTACAAAGTGTTGGGATTATGGTAGTGAGTCACCATGCCCAGCCTAACATAATACATATTTTTTTGAGATGGAGTCTTGCTCCATCGCCCAGGCTGGAGTGGAGTGGCACGATCTGGGCTCACTGCAACCTTCACCTCCCAGTTCAAGAATTGTCCCGCCTCAGCCTCCCAAGTAGCTGGGACTACAGGCGTGCCCTACCACGCCTGGCTAACTTTTTGTATTTTAGTCAAGAAGGGGTTTCACCATGTTAACCAGAATGGTCTTGATCTCCCGACCTTGTGATCTGCCCACCCCGGCCTCACAAAGTGCTGGAATTACAGGTGTGAGCCACTGCGCCCGGTCCTAACATAATATTTTAAGGCAACCGCAATAAAGACACCTTAACTTCAAACTGTCCCAAAGCCATTAAGCTGTGAGGGCCAAGACCGAGAATTCTGGTGGCTGACAGGGTGCTCTTCATGTTACCTCCTAAACACAGTCCCTCCTAAGAGCCTGATTTACTTGATTACAAACCCCAACAATGGTAGCACTGTGGAGGCGGCCTGAGAACCTCAACAGAATGATGGGGCCTCAGCTGCTCCTGAGAAATGAACACAGCACCCCGCCCTTGATGACTATCCTCCCATTAAGACCTCCCACTACATTTTCTGACACCCAACCGACCAACCAACCACAACATTCCTGGGTACTCCTCCCCTAAATCAATGACAACTCAAACAAACAAAAAGCCCCCAGGCCTTTCCCATGGATTTGGGAGGCCTCTCCCACTACGCCTCCTTTCCCTCCCCTGCACCTGAGTCTCCTTCCCAGACTGGTGACCTGAGGTAATGCTCCTTAGCGCCTCCTACAACAAGTGACCACTTTGTATTTACCCTCCTACTGTGCCTCTATCACCCATGGGATATAGTCATTTCCCAGAATCTCCAAAAGTCCTTTTTATGTTAAATCAGTTCACGCTACCTTTCTACTCTCTACCCTCCCATGATTTCCCATTACTTCATAATAAAACCCCATAGATTTTACTATGGGCCTTATCTCCCACCTCTCCCCGCCAACCTTAATCACTTTGCTCCAGCCCCCTGCACCCCATTCCAGCCTCCTCAAGGGCTCTTCAAACAGGCCATGCTCCCTCTGCCTGCATGACTCACTTCCTTCTTCCCTTGCTCTCTCACTTCCTCTGTGGCAACCTCACCTCCTCCAGGAGGCCTTGCCAGTCTGATCATCCAACCTTTATGTTGTTATAGCCAGAAACCCTTGCCCATTATGAAAAACCTTACTCCCCATACAGAACACCCTTCATCACTCATTTCCAGTCTAGCGTCAGGGATGGAGCCAGGAGGTTCCTCCAGCACTGGTGATCTGATGAGAATATCCCTCAGGATAACCAATGATCATAGATTCTCCCTGTGGCTTACTCTGGGGATTACCCTTCTTACTAATTCCTAACAGAACATCGGGGGGAGGCTGAGGTGGGTGGATCACCTGAAGTCAGGAGTTCGAGACAAGCCTGGCAACATCATGAAACCCCAAAACTACTAAAAACACAAAAAAGTAGCCGGGCATGGTGGTGCGCACCTGGAGCTACTCCAGAGTCTGAGGCAGGAAAATCGCTTTAATCCAAGAGGCGGAGGTTTCAGTGAGCTGAGATCATGCCACTACACTCCAGCCTGGGTGACAGAGCAAGACTCCATCTCAAAAAATAAATAAATAAATAAAATTTAAAAATTGTGTCTCATTAACAGACTGCCTCGTTATTTCTTAAAAATCCAGTCGTCTGCACAATTGTTTGCCCTGAGTATATTTTTGCATAATTCATTCAATGTAAACATTTACAACACGGCACAATTTTTTAAACAAATTTTGCTTTGGCATCTATCCATTTCTCAATATTTTATACTCAGCATGTAGTTTCTCAATGAAACCTCCCAAGACCTTACTGGACTTCAGAGAAACCTTGTCCAGCTGCCTTCCCAAGAAGCTGCCTAGAAATAAAACTTCCTCTCTTTGAGGCCCAAATTCACAGTTCTTACTACCTGTGGATAACGATTTCCAATTCAACACCGACGGCTCCTCTGGCCCTGTTGGCTCCATGGGGTGGGCAGGATCCCGAATTTCTCATCTGCATCCAACACTCTTCTCAGCAGGAACACCTCAGCCCCGACTTCTGCTTCCCTTCCGACCTCACGCACATCCGGTCGGAGCTAACGTGCGCATGCGCCCGGGCTCTGGACGCTCTCTTTTTACCATCCACTTCCTGCTAAAATGCTCCCCGAGGCGCCTCAGCCCCTGGGACGCATTCCTGGCCTTTTCTCACACCTGTTTGATTGAGCCACTGCACTGATAGGCACCTCGAGGCCTCATGGGAGGATAACCCCCTTTTCTCTGGGCACAGGCCCTGAAGGCTCATCACACTGAGACAGTTACAGAAAAGGCGGGAAAGTCGAGATGCAGTGTTGGAGGCATTGAGGCTGTCTTGAAGTGCGACCCCTTGAGTCCCCAAATAGCGAGGCAGCCGCTGAGCTTCTCAGAACCCGGAAAAGTATAGAGGAGGAGCTCACAGGGACACACATCCCAATCTATCTATCTGTCATCTGCTCATATCTCTATTAACTAATTACATGATGGGATGATAATCCTCTGAACACGTTTTTAAAAAATATATTAATTTAATCTGTTTCTTTTCACTTCTTTTAATTTGGTGATTAGACAACTAAAGATTTTTAAATGGTACCTGTAGCTACTCAGGATACTGAGGCAGGAGAATCGCTTGAATCCAAGAGGCTTGGATTTTTAAAAAAATAGCTTTCATTATATTTCTTTCTTTTAATTCTTTAAAATTATTTTTATTTTTATTTTGAGACAGAGTTTCTCTCTTGTCATCCAGGCTGGACTGCAATGGTGCGATCTTGGCTTGCTGCAACCTCTGTCTCCTGGGTTCAAGCAATTCTCCTGTCTCAGCCTCCTGAGTAGCTAGAATTACAGGCATCCACCACCATGCCCAGCTAATGTTTGTATTTTTAGTAAAGATGGGGTTTCACCATGTTGATCAGGGTGGTCTTGAACTCCTGACTTGAGGTGGTCCACCACCTTGGCCTCCCAAAGTGCTGGGATTATGGACATGAGCCACTGCCCCGACCCCTTTTTTTAAATTTTTGTAGAGACAGGGTCTTGCTATGTTGTCCAGGCTGATCTCGAACTGGTGACCTCAAGAGTCATTCTTTTTTTTTTTTTTTTTTTTGGAGACGGAGTTTCGCTCTTGTTACCCAGGCTGGAGTGCAATGGTGCAATCTCGGCTCACCGCAACCTCCGCCTCCTGGGTTCAGGCAATTCTCCTGCCTCAGCCTCCTGAGTAGCTGGGATTACAGGCACGCGCCACCATGCCCAGCTAATTTTTTGTATTTTCAGTAGAGACGGGGTTTCACCATGTTGACCAGGAGGGTCTCGATCTCTTGACCTCGTGATCCACCCGCCTCAGCCTCCCAAAGTGCTGGGATTACAGGTGTGAGCCACCGCGCCCGGCCAAGAGTCATTCTTGCCTCAGCCTCCCAAATTGTTGGAATTACAGGCATGAGCCACTGTGCCTGGCCTTGGCTTACATTGTATATCTATCGGACAATGCTGGAGTTGATAAAAGGATTCATTGCAAAGCTCTTAATCCAGTGACTGGCTCAAAGTAAGTATCTGATGAATTCTCTAAACATATTTTTACAGATTGCTTCCCTGTGAAAAGGTTTCTGACCCGTGGAGCTCAGTGTTAACTTGGGAGACACATAACAGATGAGTGAACACACAAAGTACTTTCAGATCATTATAAGTAAGTACTGTAAAGGAAAAAAACCGCAGGAATTGGCAGCATTTAATTAATGTGACCGAGAGGGCCCCTCTGAGCTGTGGCCTTTGAACTGAGCCCTGAATGATTGACAAAAGGAGCAGGTTCTGAATGGCTTGGGCAGGGGTTCAAGGCCGTGGGAATAACCCCTGCGATAGCTCTAAGGCAGCAGTGAGACCTCTATGATTGAGGGAGGGAGAGAGGTCCTGTGCTTGGGAAAAGGGTAGTAGGAAATATATCTGCAGAGGTCGAGGTGTGGTGGATGGCAGGTCACAGGGGCCTTCTAGGCCGTGGTCACTGGTATTTGAAGCGTGACAGGAAACTTTTGCAGCTGTCTCCACCCAGTTCTCGGCAGACTTGAGTCCTAAGACTCTAAGGCATCCATTGCATGCAATGAATTAAGTCACCTCCTACTGTACTAAGTAATGGTATTAGCTAGTAGCATCCTTCGGAAAAATCAAGAAAACAATCCCTCAAGCCATTCTCTGCGGGGCTTGATTGTCTCCCACAATCCTAAGAAAGGTTGCAGGAGAGATATTTAGCACAAGAGTTGAAAAAAATCACTCTGAATGCAATGTAGAGAGTGGATGGGGTGGGGGCAAAAGGCAGGAATGGAGGGAAGGAGTTCAGTGGGAAGTTCTTCATATTGGCCTGGAAGAGAGATGGTGGTGGCTTCCACGGGGCCTGCAGTAGCCAGATAGTGAGAGGTGAACATGTATACATATATTTTAAGATGGAGTTTCGCTCTTGTTGCCCAGGCTGGAGTGCAATGGCTCAGTCTCGGCTCACCGTAACCTCCACCTTCTGGGTTCAAGTAAGTCTCCTACCTCAGCCTCCCAAGTAACTGGGATTACAGGCATGCACCACCACGTCTGGCTAATTTTGTAATTTTTTTTTTTTTTTTTTTTTTTTTTTTCAGTAGAGACGGGGTTTCTCCACATTGGTCAGGTTGGTCTCAAACTCCTGACCTCAGGTGATCTACCCACCTCAGCCTCCCAAAATGCTGGGATTACAGGCGTGAGCCACCACGTCCAGCTGTGAACATGTATTTTGAAAACCGGAGTCAACTGGAACCAACGGATTAGATGTGGAGGAAAGAGAAGGAGAAGGAGGAGTCAAGGATGGCTGCTGCAATTTTGGTCTGAGCCACTGGATGGATGGTGGTGATTTGGGTTCTAGTCCCAATTCTGCAGGATGACCCTGGGCAAACAAGTGACTTCTCTCTGCTGATGCTCAGTTTCCTCATCTGTCAAACGGGGATTGCCAAGGAGGTGTGATGAGATTATACATGAAATGCACAGGTCTGGCACATGGCAAGCACGTAAACTGCTGTTGTTATCATTTCCATCATTCCTGCGCCACTAACATGCTGATGTAGCCATATGCTTGGCCTCAGAAACCAGTCAGGCCTGAGTTGAGTTCCTAAGTTGTGATGTGACCTTTAGGGAGGTCACTTCACATTCCTGAGCCTCAGAGTCCTCCTCTGTGAAGGGAGATAATGAAAATACCCTCCCTCCAGACCCAGTTGTGAGGATTCAGTGAAGTCTGGGATATGAAGTACTTAGCCTTCAGTGTAGCACACAGTAGTTGCTCAGTTAACAGGGCCTAAATGCTAGAGCAATTTGAGTTTTCTTCTTGGTATATGTTTGGTAAGCAGTATTAATGAAAAGAGTCAAACTCTGTAAAATATTTTGAAGAGGTTTATTATGGGTGACCATGGCCCGTGACACAGCCCGCAGGAAGTCCTGAGAACATGTGCTCAAGGTAGTCAGGGTGCAGCTTGGTTTTATAATTTTAGGGAGGCATGAAACATCAATCAAATACATTGAAGAAATAAATTGGTTTGGTCCAGATAGATGGGATAACTCAAAGTGGGACAGGCTTCCAGGCTGTAAGTAAATTTAAACATTTTCTGATTGACAATTGGTTGAGTTTGTCTAAAGACCTGGGATTGATAGAAAGGAAATGATCAGGTTAAGATAAAGATTGTGGAGACCAAGGTTCTTTTGAAGTCTTATTGTGGCTGTCCTTAGAGACAACAGATGGCAAATGTTTCCTATTCAGATCTTTGAGAGGTGTGAGACTCTTAGTTAATCTCTTTAGGATTGGGAGGGCTGGAAGAAAAAGATCTAGCTATGTTAATAGAGATTTTTTACAGATGCACATTTCCCCCACAAAGGACAGCTTTGCAGGGCCATTTCAAAATATGGCAAAGAAACACATTTTGGGGTAAAATATTTTGACTTTCTTCTTTGTCAAGTAATGTTATGCCAGAGTAATATTGGAAAGTAAGTCACGACATATAGAGTTAAATAAAACCCATTTGATGAGAATTTATGGTTTGTAAGGCATGGTTCCCTGGGCCCCTTAGATAGGAGTTTGGGCAGGATAAAAAAATCGGAGCTTAGAATCAACTAAAAACAATACTTTGTATGTTTATTATGAAATAATATATGCTCATGGGAAAAATGTAAACGGTATAGAATTATGTAAAGTAGAAAACGAGGCTGGGTGCAGTGGCTCATGCCTGTAATCCCAGCATTTTGGGAGACTGAGGTGAAACAACTGCTTGAGGGCACGAGTTCTAGGCCACAGTAAGCTATGATTGTGCCATTGCACTTCAGACTGATTTTTAGTGATAGCCTCACTCTGTCACTAACAGACAATTTTTCTTTTGAGGCCGAGTCTCGCTCTGTTGCCCAGGCTGGAGTGCAATGGTGCATTCTCAGTTCATCACAGCATCTGCTTCCCAGGTTCTAGCGATTCTCCTGCCTCAGCCTCCCAAGTAGCTGGGACTACAGGCACGTGCCACCATGTCCGGCTAATTTTTGTATTTTTAGTAGAGACGGGGTTTCACTATGTTGGCCAAGCTGGTCTTGAACTCCTGACCTCGAGTGATCTGCCCACCTTGGCCTCCCAAAGTGCTGGAATTACAGGCGTGAGACACCGTGCCCAGCTAACAAACAAAATTTTAAATGAAAAAAAAGAGAAAAAGAAAAAAGAAAATTGACCTACTTCCCTCCTCCCAATTTCCTAAGTAACCACTGTTGGCTATCAAATAGTCTTTGAGAATTTCACATACATATGCACACATCCCATGCTTTCCTAGCAGAAGCTGAGAATTCAGACTCCAGAGTCATACAGATTCAGGTTCTAGTCCTGCCCTGCCACTTATTTGCTGTAAGATACAGGACAAGTTATTCCATAATCACTCTAAGTCTCTGTTCCTTTTTTTTGGAGACAGGATCTCACTCTGTCACCCAGGCTGGAGTGCAGTGACGTGATCTCGACTTGCTGTAGCCTCCATCCTCCCACCTTAGCCTTCTGAGTAGCTGGGACCACAGGTACATGCCACCATGCCTGGCTAATTATTTGTATATTTTGTAGAGACAGAGTTTCTTCATGTTGCCCAAGCTGGTCTTGAACTCCTGGGTTCGAGCGATCCTCCCAAAGTGTTGGGATTACAGGCGTGAGCCATGCGTCCGGCCAGTCTCCCTTTTTGTAAAAAGAAAAGTCATGGCAATACCTATGTCATTGTGCTTTGGTAAGAATTCATTGAATGGTTCATGCAGAGAGATAGCTCCGCACTCACATGTATGAAGGTCTCAAAAACACTCAGCTGCTGTTATTGTATATATATAGTCATGCACCACATAAGAACATTCTGGTCATTGACAGACTGTGTATCCATACGATGGTGGTCCCACATGATTAGAATGGAGCTGAAAAAATCCTATCACCTAGTGACGTTGTAGCTACTGTAACATCATAGCACAACGTGTTACCTTTTCTATGTTGAGATACACTAGTACTGTTTGCTCCAGTTGCCTGCAGTATTCAGTACAGTACCATGGCTTGTAGCATCGGAGCAATCGGCCATACCATTATAGCCTAGGTGTGCAGTAGGCCATCTAGGTGTGTGCAGGTACACTCCATGATGTTTGCATAGCGACACAATTGCCTGCATTTCTCAGAACACATCCCCATTGTTAAGTGACATGTAACTATACTGATTTTAAGATTACAGATAGTACTGTTTCTTTATTCTCTTCTGTAACTGCTATTGTAGCTTTATAAGATGTCTTAGACCCCTTTCCATACTAAGACTCGTCTTGAAGGCCATGCCTGTAATCCCAGCACTTTGGGAGGCAGAGGAGGGTGGATCACTTGAGCTCAGGAGTTTGAGACCAGCCTGGCTAACACGGTGAAACGCTGTCTCTACTAAAAATACAAAAATTAGCTGGGCATGGTGGTAGGCACCTGTAATCCCAGCTGTTTGGGAGGCTGAGGCAGTAGGATCGCTTGAACCCAGGAGGCAGAGGTGGCAGTGAGCTGAGATTGTGCCACTGCACTCCAGCCTGGGTGACAGAGCAATACTCTGTCTCAAAAAAAAAAAAAAAAAAAAAAAAAGAAAAGAAAAGAAAAAAAACTCATTTTGGTTTGATGCAGGGGTAAAAGACCCCCTTGTCAACTTCCTCATCCCTAAGTTTCTGCTTTCTGGGCGATTTATGGTGTCTGAGTATGGATCGCGGAGGCACAGCATGTGTGGTACCTGGACCTCTCAGGGTTTGCGGGCCGGTAGTAGCCTCAGCTGCCCAGGAGGTGGCAGGCAGAATCTGGGGAAGATGCAGGTAGCACATCCTCCCCAGAAAGTGTGGGGTGCTTTACAGCCTTTATCTCTGTGAGCTATACCCTTTGGACCTGGTGTGACTTTTGAGTCACATCTTGCTTCCCTCGATGGGGCCATGCACCCTACTTTCACTTTTCCCTGGGGGTCTTGTGGCAGAGTTCAGGCTATCCAGAAACTAAGTTAGCAGATCCCAAGAGCTGATATTATGGTTTTACAGAACCTGCTGTATAGAATTTTTTTTTCAGGGTGCCACTCTGTCGCCCAGGTTGGAGTGCAGTGGCACAGTCTTGGCTCACTGCAACCTCCACCCTCCAGGCTCAAGTGATCCTCCCACCCTGACCTCCAGAGTAGCTGGGACCACAGGCTCACTATACCTGGCGAATTTTTTGTGTTTTTTCGGTAGAGATGGGGTTTTGTCATGTTGCTCAGCCTGTCTGGAACTTCTGAGCTCGGGCGATTTTACCACTGCAGCGTCCCACAGTGCTGGGATTACAGGCATGAGGCATTCCGCCTGGCTGTCTAGACTATATTTTAGCTGGCTTTATGATTACATTCTAGGATATTTTTCATTTCCTTTTTTAAAAAGGAAGTCTACTAGTTATGGTAAATGGCAATTTTCATCCCAACTCTCTCCCCATATACATAGTGCTCTTAGTTCTGGGACTTATTCTCTCTCCTTCCGGGATCGAAGCCCCCTCTCCTTCCTTCTCCATCCAGCTCTTCTCTATAACGCTACTGATCTGAGAGTTCCACTTTTCTTCTTCTTTCTGCTCCTGTAATGTCACAAAACTCAGATGTCCTCTTTGCTCCAAGGTCCTTGGATAACTTACCCTTGTCTGTGCCTGGTTCCGTGTTTTTTTTGTGTGTGTGTGAAATACTTGTGGCTAACAACAGTGAATCAATACACGAATCTCCTTTTGCTGCCTCCTGAAATCACATTGTAATGATAGTAGAGAGATCTTTTAGAAAGGAATCCCCGTAAGTACAGGGAGAACATAAGAGGATGCAGTACCACCAAAATTGTGCCATCTGGGCAGCAGATGAATGAGTGGTAACTGGTTGCTGACTTAGCAGGCCTGTGAAAGTTGGATCATAAGCCAACAGTGGGAAAAGCCAAGATTCAATGAAGTTTCTACTGAGGAATCCACATAAAGCTCATGAACTGGTGGCAAAGGACAAGCTAACATATGGAAAATAGGCTGAAAGTTATTATTTTTAGAGGCAGCGTCTTGCTTTGTTGACCAGGCTGGAGTGCAATGGTGTGATCATAGCTTACTGCAGCCTTGAACTCCTGGGCTAAGTGATCCTCCTGCCTCAGCCTCCCCAGTAGCTGGGAACCCAGGCTAATATGGAACTCCTAGGCTCAGGCAGCCCTCCAGCTTTGGCCTCCCAAAGTGCTGAGATTACAGGTGTGAGCCACGGCACTCAACAATTCTTTTTTTTTTTTTTTTTTTTTTTGAGATGGAGTTTTGCTCTTGTTGCCCAGGCTGGAGTTCAATGGCATGATCTCGGCTCACCGCAACCTCCGTCTCCTGGGTTTAAGCAATTCTCCTGCCTCAGCCTCCCGAGTAGTCGGGATTATAGGCATGCACCACCATGCCTGACTAATTTTGTATTTTTAGTAGAGACGGGGTTTCTCCATATTGGTCAGGCTGATCTCAGGTGATCCACCTGCCTCGGCCTCCCAAAGTGCTAGGATTACAGGCATGAGCCACCAGTCCCGGCCTCTTTTCTGCTTTTAAAGCAAATCCTAGACATCATATCATAATATCTTTATTTGCTTTTTTTTTTTTTTTTTTTGAGATGGAGTCTTGTTTTGTCGCCAGTGCTGTAGCACGATCTTGTCTGACTGCAACCTCCAACTCCCGGGTTCAAGGGATTTCCCTGCCTCAGCCTCCCGAGTAGCTGGGACTACAGGTGTGTGCCAATACACCCAGCTAATTTTTGTTAGTAGAGACAGGGTTTCACCATGTTCGCCAGGATGGTCTTGATCTCTTTTGTGATCCGCCCACCTCGACCTTCCAACGTGCTGGGATCACAGGTGTGAGCCACCACACCGGTCTCCTTTATACACTTTTTACGTATCTAAAAAATATTAATCCCCTCCCTTCTCTTCAATACGAACAAACCACCAAGAATTACCATATATATGACGACAACTTCTAACAAAAAACATAGCGACCAATACCAAAAAAGGCAACTTAGAGCAGGGAGATGAAGATGCCTCAGAGAGACCCGAGTGGACATTACAGTTATGAAACAAGGGCCTCATGCTATGAAGATATAAACACGTGCTCGGATATGAAAAGCAAGAGCAAAAATGAAAAACTAAGTAGAAGGGCTGGAGGGTAAGGAACTCTCACAGAAAGTAAAGCAAAACAATGGGAAGAGAAAACTTGGGAAAAAAGGGAAATGAGAGGGCCTTTGCAGGAGGCGCAATGCCCCCCAAATAACAGGCATTCCAGAAGGAGTGAAGAAAGAAAACGAAGGCAAGGAAAACGTCAGAAAGTGTTTCAAGAGAGTTTTCCCAAATGGAAGGACGTCGTTTTGTAGACTGAAAGAGTCCACTGAATGTCCAGTGGATGGCATTTTAGAACCCTTGTGAGAAAGGTAAGGATCCTTCAGGCTTCCAGAGAGAAAAAAGCAGGCCATGGACAAAGGACAGGAGTCATGATGTCTTGGGAGTTTTCAGCCAGACTGGACGCTAGAAGGCAATGCGGCAGTGCCTTTCAAGTTCTGAAGAAGAATGATTGCCAGTCCAGAATGTTCCATAAGTAGCCCAGTATCAACTAAGCATGAGAGTAGGATAAAGACGTTTTCTGACATGCAGGATTTCAAAGCATTTTCTTTCTTTTGTATTTTTTTATTTATTTTTGAGATGGAGTCTTGCTCTGTCGCCCAGGCTGGACTGCGTTGGCACAATCTTGGCTCATTGCAACCTCCGCCTCTCAGGTTCAAGCAATCCTCCTGCCTCAACCTCCTGAGTAACTGGGACTGCAGGCATGTGCCACCACGCCTTGCTAATTTTTTGTATATTTAGTAGAGACGGGGTTTCACCATGTTAGCCAGGATGGTCTCGATCTTCTGACCTCGTGATCCGCCCCACTTGGCCTCCCAAAGTGCTGGGATTACAGGCGTGAGCCAATGTGCCCAGCCTCAAAGCATTTGCTATCTAAAGAAGCTGCTTCAGGGTTGGCCATGGTGGCTCACGCCTGTAATCCCAGCAGTTTGGGAGGCCGAGGCAGAAGGATGACTTGAGCCCAGGAGTTTGAGACCAGCCCTGGGCAGGATAGTGGGACTCTCTCCTTTCTATAAATAAACAAAATAGCCAGGTGTGGTGGCATCTGTAATCCCAGTGCTTTGGGGGAATTGCAGGGAGAGGATTGTTTAAGCTCAGGAGATTGAGGCTGCTGTAAGCCATGATTACACCACCGCACTCCAGTCTGGGCAACAGAGCAAGGCTCTGTCTCTAAAAAAATAAATAAATAATAAAATAAGTAAATAAAGAAGCTGCCTAAGGATGTAAACCAAGAAAAGGAAGACAAGAGCAGAGAAGCAAAGAGGCTTTCCACTTCAGAGCTTCAGGTGTGAGCTGGCTGGGCACGGTGGCTCACGCCTCTATTTCCAGCACTTTGGGAGGATGAGGTAGGTGGCTCACATGAGGCCAGGAGTTCAAGACCAACATGGTGAAACCCCATCTCTACTAAAAATACAAAAAGTTAGCTGGGCATGAAGGCACACACTTGTAATCCCAGCTACTCGGGTGGCTGAGGCAAGATAATCGCTTGAACTCGGGAGGCAGAGGTTGCAGTGAGCCAACATCACACCACTGCACTCCAGCCTGGGCAACAGAGTGAGACTCCATCTCAAAAAAAAAAAAAAAAAAAAAGCTGCAGGTGTAAACTGTACACCTGGTACAAACCACCACCCAGGCCAACTGGAGCAGGCCAGAAAGTTCCAAGAGACATTTCTTCAGGAAGATGAAATCTGAATCCTCCTAAAACCCCTGAAAGTCTTTTTATTTTTATTTTTTTTTTGAGACAGAGTTTCACTCTTGTTACCCAGGCTGGAGTGCAATGGCGCGATCTCGGCTCACCGCAACCTCCGCCTCCTGGGTTCAGGCAATTCTCCTGCCTCAGCCTCCTGAGTAGCTGGGATTACAGGCACGCGCCACCATGCCCAGCTCATTTGTTGTAGTTTTTTTTTTTTTTAGTAGAGACGGGGTTTCACCATGTTGACCAGGATGGTCTCGATCTCCTGACCTTGTGATCCACCCACCTCGGCCTCCCAAAGTGCTGGGATTACAGGCTTGAGCCACCGCGCCCGGCCAACCCCTGAAAGTTTTTAGAGGGAGGAGACAGGATAATTGACAGAGAGTCTGAGGTTGAATTAGTGGTAAACATGTAGACTAAATGCGTGAAAAAATAAGGCGATTATTAATTCCAGGGACTCGGAAGGAAGGTTGTGCAGGATAAACTTACTACAGAGCTCCACTGTGAATAATGTTGACGTAGTCATGACCATGCAGACACTGAATATTTTCTAACAGTGGTAATGGGAGCAGATCGGGAAGACAGGGTGGGAGAGGTGTTGTACGCATTGGGAAAAGAACAAGAGCATAATCTTCATCTGCCACAGGTAATTCAAAGATAAAACCTGACATTGAGAAATGGAGAAATACAGTGAAATAAGCAAGCCCCTTACAGACACAAAGGGATAACCATTTTGCTGAAAAGAGGCAGTAGCAACTGCCTCCGGGAAGTGGTAAGTGACCGTGGTGCAGGGAGAGGGGAAGGAAGCAAGATATTTTTCAGTTTAATCTCTTGATGCATTAAGTGATGTGCTAGTCTAACGGATAAAAATATCAAGCAGACAAAAATAGAAGCTATCAGCTAGCCATACACCCAGTGAAGTCAGTAACTCGGGATTATGTGAATGTGTCAAGAGGGAGAAGAGGGAGCCCACCTAGGAGTGGGTGGAAGGAAAGTCCTTTGAGGAAATAAAGTTTGAGTCACAGGCGGGCTGAAAGAGGGGGAATTCAGCCGGATGAGTATCTGGGGAAAGAAGGCTCCGAGAAAAGGGAACCGTAAGGAGAAGGAGCTTAGTGAGCTGTCGGTAACAAGTAAGAAGGAGTGAAGGGGTGGGAGGAGGGCTTGTGGGGAGGGAGTAGGGATGAGCTGAGTTGGGCGAGAGCCAAGTGCCAGATGCTTCAGGGCCTTGTTGGCCTTGGGGAAGGCATGGGATTTTACTCCGAGGAACATGAAAAGTATCTGGAGACCTTCAAGCAAAAGAATTAGCCAGGCGTGGTGGTGCACACCTATAATCCCAGCTACTCCGGAGGCCGAGGCACAAGACTTGCGTGAACCCAGGAGGCGGAGGTTGCAGTGAGCTGAGATCAAAGTTGAGTTGCACAGTACTAGGACAGGATTCAAACCCAGGACACCCTGCTGCCCCTTCCTGGAGAGCCCACAGCTTGTACCCTAGAGGACCAGGACTAAATTCACTGCTTCTCAGCCCTCACCGAACTTCACAAGCAACTGCAGAGCTTTAGAAAATACAATGGCCAGCCGGGTGTGGTGGCTCACGTCTGTAATCCTAGCACTTTGGGAGGCCGAGGCAGGTGGATCACAATGTTAGGAGTTCGAGACCAGCCTGACTAACATGTTGAAAACCCGTCTCTATTAAAAATACAAAAATTAGCTGGGCAGGGTGGCATGTGCCTATAATCCCAGCTACTCAGGAGGCTGAGGCAGGAGAATCGCTTGAGCTCTGGAGGCAGAGGTTGTGGTGAGCTGAGATCATGCCACTGCATTCCAGCCTGGATGAGAGAGAGAGATTCCATCTCAATAAATAAATAAATATACACACACACAAACAATGCCCAAATGCCCTGGCAGCTTTGGAAACTCCTCCAGGGGCTCTGGAGTGCAGCCAGGATTGAGAAGCGGACCCAGGCTGGAGGCCTTCTCTCATCCCCTGAGCTCCATGCTTCTGTCCTTACACCTTCCTTTCTGTTGCAGGCCAGTGGACCCGGGGACAGCATGGGATGGCTCTCAGTGACTCCTTGGCCTTCCATCACTTTCTTGGAGCCCAAGAAAGAGAGAGGCCCCTTCCTCTCCCCAGCCATGACTCCTCCTGAAACCCAGGTTTCTTGCTGGTCTCCACCTGCTCTCAGCATCAGACATCTTACCCTACCCCTGCTGCCTTTCCTTTCTCAGAACCTCGATGGAGGTGAGTCTCCATTGCTCTCCCCAACTTTCATTTTTTTTTTTTTTTTTTTTTGACAGAGTCTCTCTCTGTCATCCAGACTGGAGTGCAGTGGCACAATCTCGGCTCACTACAACGTCTACCTCTCAGGTTCAAGTGATTCTCCTATGGCAACCTCCCGAGTAGCTGGGACTACAGGCTTGTGCCATCACACCTGGCTAATTTTTTTTTGTATTTTTAGTAGAGTCAAGGTTTCACCATGTTGGCCAAGCTGGTCTCGGTCTCCTGACCTCATGATCTGCCCACCTCGGCCTCCCAAAGTGCTGGGATTACAGGCATGAGCCACTGCGCCTGGCCATGGGTGGGCTTTTTATTTAAAACATCTAGATTTAGGAGCAGTGACTTTACTTTCCTAACTGTTTTTTGGAGGCTGGTCGTAGCTCAGACTGACAGATGGCAGAGGACAATGTGTGGGGAGAGGGAGCCTGGGTGAGCATGTAGCTTGGACAGCCCCTCCTTGGGTAAGCTACCGGTGGCCAGCTGGCTGCGGCCAGCGTTTGCAGAGTCGGCTCCCCTCCCGCACTGCTTGACCTCACATCTACTTTCTCAGACCTTTGAAACTCTGCCAAGTGGGTTACTGGACGACCGCCTCTGAGGGCTTAGAGATCTTTGGCCCAATTTCCTGACTGGATGTGCAATTTGTAGATGAGAAATGTCCTCATTTCCTGTGACTACAGAAAAATAATGAAATAAGAAAAAAGAAAGTGGGGCAGAAGTATTTACCCACAGGAGGCAGGGCAAGGTGAAAAGAAGAACTAGCAGAGACCCAGCGCTAAGAGGCAGGTCTTTTAAGGGAGTGACGCTGGAATCATGGCTGTGTGTTTGTTCCAGACCCTCTCCACCCCCACCGCTCCCGCCCCTCCTTTTCCAACCACAGTATTCACCACCAAGCCACACGGCACGTGAGCACTGGTTGTGTGGGCTGATGAGAAGTTCTGAGGAAGGGGCCCAAGAGCGTCTTTTCCAGAAAGGAGAAGTGAAATAGTCAATGCCAGGTTCCCCTTTCCTGCTGGTCAGGGCTCCAGGTTGGCCAGCTCCCTCCCCCCTGTTTCCTGGTAGCTGCACTAGGCTGTTGTCTGTGTTATTCATTAACCAGGCACTAATATTTCTGTTTACCCATCTGTCATCCTGCTTTGGGGCACGGGGTTCAGAGGAGCTGTGCAATCATACAGCCACCCGGATGCTTTGGAGTGGGCCCAGCCAGCCACATTTAACTAGTGTTTACTGTGTCGGAAGCACTGTGCAAGAGGCTTGCTTGAAACGTTGATAGGGAAAGAGAAAGTTCTCTCAAGGAGGATGTTATCTGGCTGCCATTTGAGCATATGTACTGTGAGGGGCATGCAGGGATATGCCTGAACTCCTCATAGCATAGTAAGAGCCCGTTATTAGCATCTCCTGCCAAACTGCGTTCAAGATCTTCATATACACTCCTAGTGCGAGTGTATATGCCACAGAAATTGACAAATGCAGTAAATCAGGGCTTCCTACCCTCTGTCTATCTATCTATCTATCTATCTATCTATCTTATCTAGTATCTACCTACTACCTACCTATGTATCTCTATCTACCTATCTATCTAATCTAGTCTAATCTACTATCTGTCTATCTACCTACGTATCTGTCTATCTAATCTGTCTGTGCTGTTGGTTCTGATTATCTGGAGAACCCTCATCAATATGCCTACAGATTCTGAAGCCCTGTGGGGGTGAGGACTGTCATCTATAGTTTGGCAAATGCTTCAGGTGATTCCAATATTTGCTTCCAATTGAATCCCCTGTTCTAGCCCTGCACTGGCCTTGAGGCGTGCTAAGGTTTTCCCTCTCCTCAGAGTCTTTGCATCAGCAATTTCTGTTTCATCGTTCAGGGCTCCGCTGAACACCACTAACTTGGGAGATTCCATTTCCGAATGAAGAAACAGGTCGATGTGTCAAGTGGCTTGTTCCCAGGTGATGCAGCTGCTGCTGGCTCAGAGGCCACACGCTGAGAAGCTCTGGGCCGGAAGACTGTGAATGGGGACAGAGTGGAAGAAGATGAGGCTGAGGAGCTGAGCAGGGGCTTTTAGGTTACAGAAAGGAATTCAAGTCTATTCTAAGAGCCTCTAGAAGCCATTGGAGGAGTTGAAGCAAGAGAGTGG
Organism: Sapajus apella; assembly: GCF_009761245.1. NCBI lineage: Eukaryota > Metazoa > Chordata > Mammalia > Primates > Cebidae > Sapajus > Sapajus apella. The sequence goes on from NW_022437008.1 coordinate 5,739,733, forward strand.
AATGATCTGATTTCCATTTTAAGAAGATCATTCTGGCAGCTGCGCCTACCCGAAGGTACCTGGAGGGAAATGTTTGTTAGGACCAAGATCATGTGCTTGAGAGTTAAGAAACCATAGACTACTATGCAAACATGCAGGATTTTCACTGGGCTGGCAGCTCCCTGCAAAGTCCATGCAAAGTGTTTCCTTCCTGACCACGAGGTGAGGAGTTCGAGACCATTCTGTGTGGCTACATAGCATGTATCTTCTAACCAGGCATGGTAGTGGATGCCTGTAATCCCAGCTACTTGGGAGGCTGAGGCAGGAGAATTGCTTGAACCTGGGAGGTGGAGGTTGCAGCGAGCCAAGATTGCACCATTGCACTCCAGCCTGGGTGACAGAGCAAGACCCTGTCTCAAAAAAAAGAAAAAAAATAATAAAAGACCTTTTCTTGTCCCAGCCAGTGTTCTTACTTCCTTCTCATGTGTCAGTGAAAACAGCATGCACTTTAGACTCAGGAAGACCTGGATTTAAACTCCCTGCCACCTATTGGCCTTGAAAAGTGCCCTTAACCCTCTCAGGCCCCTTCTTGACAAGGTGCCTGGCATTTAATTTGTTCTATTATTATTATTACTACTGTTACACAGTCTTAAATCCCCAAAACATTTTGGTTAAATTTTCTGGGCTTGATTCCTTGAGTTAGTGTTCTTCTTAAAATTGTGTTGCTCAGGCTGGATGCGGTGGCTCAAGCCTATAATTTCAGCACTTTGGGAGGCTGAGGGGGGTGGATCACTTGAGGTCTGGAGTTTGAGATCAGCCTGGCCAACATAGCAAAACCCCATCTCTACTAAAAATACAAACATTAGCCATGTGTGGTGGTGTGCATCTGTAATCCCAGCTACTCGGGAGGCTGCGGCAGGAGAATTGCTTGAACCTGGGAGGCAGAGGTTGCAGTGAGCTGAGATCACGCCACTGCACTCACTCCAGCATGGGCAACAGAGCGAAACTCCATCTCAAGAAAAACCCCAAAAAATGTGTTGCTCAGTTCTGAACCTGCTGCTGATTAGACTTAAGTGGAATGGGGATTATTGAGGTAGGAGGTGGGACTTGACCTCAGGGATGGGGTTCAGACCCTGTACCAAATTGAGGACTAGCTAAAACAGGGAAAGGGTGGAGCAGCTTTTCATAAGGCATGCCCACCAGAGTGCCATGTTGACTATGGCCATGGCAACACCTGGGAGTTACCACCCCTTCCCTGGCAATGACCTGACAACCCAAAGGTGACAACCCCTTCCCTAGAAATTTCTGCATAAACTGCCCCTTAATCTATGTGCAATTAAAAGTAGGCAAAAATCTGACTGCAAAACTTCCCTGAGCTGCTGCTGTCTGCCTATGGGGTGGCCCTGCTCTGCAGGAGCAGTCACGGAGCTGCAACAGGGCTGGAGCTGCAACACAGCTGCTTCAACAAAGCTGTTTTCTTTCACCACCGGCTCGCCCTTGAATTCTTTCCAGGGCAAAGCCAAGAACTCTCTCGAGCACAGCCCCATTTAGCACTCCTGCCCCGCATCAGTATCATCAGCTTGTCTAGATATGATTTCTTTTCATGTCATCCAAATCCAATTAGCTTTTGTGGAAGCTGGCATACATGACAGAGTCATAGCGCATGTACAGTCAGCTGAGAATCCCAGATTTTTTCTCACATATTATTGCCATGCCATTACGTAGTTGACCACCTACTATATTATTTCTATCTTTTGTTTGTTGGTTTGTTTGAGACAGAGTCTCTCACTGTTGCTCAGGTTGGAGTGCAGTGGCATGATCTCAGCTCGCTGCAACCTCTGCCTCCCAGGTTAAAGTGATTTCTGTGCCTCAATTTCCCAAGTATCAGGGATTGCAGGTGCCTGCCGCCATGCCTGGCTAATTTTTTTGGTATTTTTAGTAGAGATAGGGTTTCGCCATGTTGGCCAGGCTGGTCTTGAACTCCTGACCTCAAGTGATCTGCCCATCTCGGCTTCCCAAAGTGCTGGGATTACAGGCATGAGCCACCACACCCAGCATTATTTCTATCATTTTTAATGTTTACTTATTATATTTCTAATAAGTGAGGGTACATCTGTGTACATGGATTTATATCTTAGAACTACTTAATACTCTATGATTTCTCAGCAGTTTTATACATGGAGTCTCATTTTAATCCGCAGAATAATCTTGGGAGGCATATAGTATCCTAATTACTCTGATTTCGAAATAGACGCTGGAGGCGGTGGCTTGCTTCAGGCCATCCATATAGTAAGTGGAATAGACACTGAATTCAGGGTTCTTATGATACCTGTCCAGTCTTTTTTAGCAGTAGGAAAATAGAAAAAGAGCTTTCAATTCAGTGGGACTAATAAGGAAAGTTTTTCTCGAGAAAGTGAATATTGGGTGGATTTTTGTAACTGAGAAAGAAGCAAGCACCAGGAAATGGGGGAGGGCTGGGTACAGTGGCTCGTGCCTATAATCCCAACACTTTGGGAGGCCAAGGCAGGAGAATCACTTGAGGGCAGGAGTTCAAGACTAGCCCGGGCAACACCCCGTATCTACAGAAAATAAAATAATTAGCTGAGTATGGTGATGTGGACCTGTAGTCCCATCTACTTGGGAGGCTGAGGCGGGAGGGTGACTTGAGCCCAGGAGCTTGAGGCTGCAGTAAACCATGATTGTGCCACTGCACCCAGCCTGGGCAACAGAGTGAGACTCCAGCTCTAAGCAGGCAAGGTGTCTGACGAACAATTTCTTGGACAGATTGGGCTTCCGAGCTAAGACAGTGATTCCTGACCCTAGCTGGCCACCTGGGGCACTTTGTTTAAAAGCTCACCTGCTGGGCCGCACCTGCAGAGATTCTGTCAGGTTGTAGGTGGCTGTCTGTATTATTTTCACATCTCCACATGTAATTCTGATGTACAGCCTGGGCTGCAAACTACTAGGTTAGGGGCTGGAGGTCAGTTAATTAGAGAGAACGGTCTAGGAGTCCTTACTGTGGAGAAATGAGCTAGGCAGGTAGAACTGGAAGGGGAGAGTGGGCACAGAGCAAGGAAAACAATGGTACAATATGAGTTCGTTGGGGGAAGCATCTTTTTTATTTATTCATTTTAATTTTTTTTTTTTTAGACAGTCTTGCTCTGTCACCCAGTCTGGAGTGCAGTGGCTCTATCTCAGCTCACTGCAACCTCCACTTCCCGGGTTCAAGTGATTCTCCTGCCTCAGCCTCCTGAGTAGCTGGGATTACAGGCGCGTGCCACCATGCCTGGCTAATGTTTTAAATTTTTAGTAGAGACGGGGTTTCACCATGTTGGTCAGGCTGGTCTTGATCTATTGACCTCTTGATCTGCCCGCCTCGGCTTCCCACAGTGTTGGGATTACAGGCGTGAGCCACCATGCTTGGCCAGAAGCATCTTTTTAAAATAAATTTTTAAAATTAAATTAAATTAAAATTTAAAAATTGAGAGACAGGGTTTCACTATAAGACCCCGATCCACTATGTTGCCCAAGTGGGTCTCAAACTCCCAAGCTCAAGCCATCCTCCTACCTCAGCCTCCCAAATTGCTGGGATTACAGGCAGGAGCCCCTGCACCTGGCCAGGGAAACATTTTGATGATAGGAGAGCTCTGCAGGTTTCTGAGCAGGAGGGTAACATGTTTTAAGCCCCTGTGGCAGACAGATGACTGTGAGTCGGAATCACCCTGAATCCTTTCTAAGTCCAGACTCTACTGATCCCTCGAAACAGGATCTCGTCAGTGCTCTCACTTCCTTTGCCCACACCACCTCTTCATCGTAAGACGTTTCTGTGGTTTCAGATGCATCACTTCCCCCCTTTGGTGCTGAATCTGCTTCTCTCTCCCATTTTATTTATTTATTTTTAAAATTTATTTGTTTATTTATTGAGACTGGGTCTTGCTATGTTGCCCAGGCTGGAGTGCAGTGGCTATTCACAGGTGCAATCCCACTACTGATCAGCACAGGAGTTCTGACCTGCTCCAGTTCCGACCTGGGCTGGTTCACCCCTCCTTAGGCAACCTGGTGGTCCCCCACTCCCGGGAGGTTACCATAGTGATGCCGAACTTAGTGCGGACACCCAATCGGCATAGCGCACTACAGCCCAGAACTCCTGGGCTCAAGCGATCCTCCCACCTCAGCCTCCTGAGCTCTCTCCCATTTTTGCCCTCCCTATGCTTGCAGAAGTGTTACAAAAATTGTGGACACTCACTTAAGCGTTTTATCATCTTTATTTTCCATCTGCTAGACCAGATTGCTTTCCCTTGTAAGAAGCAGTGCCAATTTCTGATTGCTGGGTACCGACCCATGTCCTGGCCTGTATGGGGTACCACGGAGGAAGGTGATAAGACCCAGACCTCTGACAGCTCCTAGTTTAGATGGGGAGACAAGATAACATGTGAAATCAAACAGAGCACAATGAAAAGGCAACAGGTCAGACTGATGCAGAGAAACTATCATTAAAGGTCTAAGCCCCGAGGCCTCCCTGCTCGTTTCCAGGCTCAGAACCTTTCTGAGTCTTTTTTGACCTCATTTAGTATTTCTCTTCTATCTCTTTCCTGTTGGTTTATCTCCAGCACCAACCACTAGAGCAGTGTCTAGGTGTTGCTTTGAAGCTTGCATCGAGGTTGTTATAGGACTCCCTGCTTTAGCCTGGCCACCCCCTAACTACCAACCACATCACAGGGACTGGACTCATGTTAGCTATGCTGCTTCCCCAGCCTGAAAGTCCTTTTTTTTGGAGACGGAGTCTCGCTCAGTCACCAGGCTGGAGTGCAGTGGCGCCATTTCCATTCACTGCAACCTCTGCCTCCTGGGTTCAAGTGGTTCTCCTGCCTCAGCCTCCCGAGTAGCTGGGATTGCGTGTGCCACCACGCCCAGCTAATTTTTTGTATTTGTAGTAGAGATGGGGTTTTTCCCCATGTTGGCCAGGATGGTCTCAATCTCCTGACCTCGTGATTTGCCTGCCTCGGCCTCCCAAAGTTCTGGGATTACAGGCGTGAGTCACCGTGACGGGCCGGTGCTTCCATACCTAACTATTTCTTCTTGCATCTCTGAGCTATGCTCCTTTGAGTAGGAAAATTCTGTCAGGAAGGGATACCAAGCTGGTGAAAGGCTTTTGTTCAAAGTCCCAGTCCCAGACTGGGTCTGAGGATTTCTGAATCTGGATGGGAACCCTCCTGCTCCCCGTCTCGCAGCCTTTCCAGCTCCTGTGTAACCCAGGCCACCTCCGAAGGTCCAGGGAAACTGCTACTCCGTAGTGAAGTCCGAACTCGGCATTCCCTCTCCCTGACTCACACCCCTGTCCCCATTTGTCCCTTCTGCTGTGTCTTTGCTTCTGCATCCCAACAGGGAGGAGCCCTGATTCCGCAGCACTTGCAGCCCTCTGCCAAACGCCCTGCGCATCACAGAAGAAGAGAAATAGAAGAGCAGAGGGTCCACACTGGCGTTGAGTGAACTGAACACCACGGCGATCGCCCGCCACCAGGGGCTTTTCTTCTGGTAATACCCCACCAAGTGGGACACGTTGTAAGGTCCAAAGCACACCAGGAAATTGAGCAGCGTTACCACGGCCAGCCCTACGGCCCGGCGCCGCCTCTGGGCCCCCACATGGGGCTGGGAGAGCATGATCCGCACAAAACGCCAGTAGCAGAAGATGGTGACCACCATGGGGATGAGGAAGAGCACCAGGCACAGCTCCAGCCGCACGGGCAGCACCACATCCAGCTGTTCGTCGGTGAAGTTCTCGTAGCAGGGAATTTCATTGCCACTTCTGGCCTGCTCGGTTGTGTTCAAATACTGAACGATGATCACGATGGTGCAGTGACCAAAGGACATAATCCAGGCCACAAGAGCTGCAATCACTCCATACAGAGGCCGGCGGGAGAGCTTGTACTGCACGGGGAAAGCCACTCCCACATAGCGCTCGATGCTGATGCCCGCCAGCAGCCACGTGCTGCAGTAGATGCTGCTGTAAAAGCCGAAACCCGTGAGGGCGCAGACGATCTCGGGCAGGTACCAGTGAAAGTTCGACGCAGCCTCGATGATCTTGAAGGGCAGCAGCAGCAGCAGGAGGAGGTCGGCCAGCGTCAGGCTGAGCAGGAGGATGTGCACAGGTGCAGGCTGGGGCTGGCGGACCCGTCCTATGAAGGCCCGCAGGGCCAGGAGGTTGGCAGGGAAGCCAGTGAGGAAGATGATGATGTAAGCTGTGAGGGTCAAGGAGCTCTTCCAGTCCAGCATCCTGGAGGGGAATCAAAAAGGGCGGGGTCAAGGGGTCTCACTCACAGCCTGCGCAGCCTGCTCTCGTTCACGATGCAGACATCCTCCCCGGCACCGTCCCCTTCCCAGGACAGTGCTTTCTGATGCCACCACGGTTTGCTCACACCACCTGCTTGAACTGCCCAGAGCAATTATTGACTTTGCCTGGGCGGGATATTAAGCAGTAGTGATTACGTTTGCCATCATGTGTCTCTGGGGGTGGCCAACCTGTGGCTTTCCAAGGGAATTTCCCCTCCAGTTTCCCTAGCTTTTCTCCTCCTATCCTCACAGATAGAGGAAGTTAGCGTCACCAGTTCCTAACTTTACTCAAGTCCCCTTCTCAGACAGAGACCTGCGGGAGAGAAAGGCATCAGTGCGGGCAGAGAGCTGTAAGACGCATGTCAGGATAACGAGGCTGTGGGGCCCCAGGCCCCGATGCCCAGTGCCAGCTTTCCACAGGACCCAGGTGCCCAGCCGCCAGCCCAGCTTCCTCCTTCCCTTCCTCTGTTTCGCAGAACATAGATTCTCCCCCACCTTGTCCTCCCCTGCCTAACACCAAACTCCGGGACTTTCTAGAAAAGGGGAAGCTGGGGCCTGCCGCAGTGGCTCACGCCTGTAATCCCAGCACATTGGGAGGCTGAGGTGGGCAGATCACCTGAGTTCAGGAGTTCAAGACAAGCCTGGCCAATGTGGTGAAACCCCATCTCTACTACAAATAGAAAACGAAATATTAGCTGGGCAAGGTGGCGGGTGCCTATAATCCTAGCTACTCGGGAGGCTGAGGCAGGAGAATCGCTTGAAACTGGGAGATGGAGGTTGCAATGAATCAAGATTGTGTCATTGCACTCCAGCCTGGGTGACAAGAGGAAAAACTCCATCTCGAAAAGAAAAAAAGAGAGAGAAAAGAGAAAAGGGGAAGCTGGGAGGCTTAGAGTGGGGTGGAGGGAGGAAGGACGGACCAGCACTAGCCTTAGGAGGAAGGCTTGTCCCCAGAAGCCCTTGGAGGAACAACATTTAGAAAAGCCCACAGGCCTTCACTGGCTCCTGAGCCTCGCACTCTGATCAGAAACAGAACTCGTCTTCTTCACGGGGTAACTCAGTTTCCACTTGGGGTGTCACGCTTGCTAGCCCCCAACGTTGGTTCCGTCCCTCCATCCACTCTCCAGCCTCGGTCTCCTGGCTGTTTCCTTACCCCGCCCCGCCCCCAACTGGCTCCTTTCTCTCTGTATGAGCCTTCCATTTGGTTCTGATAGCCTTCCTCCAGACCCCCAGCACCGTCCCCTCAAATCTCATCCTGGACTCTCTTCCCAGAGCACAGGCACGACACTAGCTGCCTTGCCTTGTCTTGTTCCGGATAGATGGCTTCTCAGGATTGGTCCTGAAGGAAGGTCTGCAAGCTTCCCGGAGAGAGGAATGGAGCTTTAGCCCCTGCTTCTGCCCATGTCATGCAGGAAAAAATGGTGAGGAACCTGGCTGGTAGGAGGCCTTTATACCAGCACTAGCCACGTGACCAGAGAAAGGAAGGCCAGCCTTTAAGCACTATTTCCTCTCAAACCCAAAGGAAGGGCCCAGTATCTTTATTCTCTCCCTAGAGAATCCTCACTCTTGACTTCCAAATGCAGATTTTGCTGTCCTTAATCCCTGATTTTAAAAAAATCCCAGGCATTTTTTTTTTTACTTCCCAAGTCAGATTATTTTCTCTTCTCTTTCTTAGGCAGTTACTTCTGTCATTCTGCTCATTCTCGGGAATGAGCTTTCCTCCTTCCTTTTCCATCTTTTTTTTTCTTTTTTTTTTTTGAGGCTGAGTCTCGCTCTGTCGCCCAGTCTGGAGTACAGTGGTGCAATCTCGGCTCACTGCAGCCTCCGCCTCCCAGGTGCAAGCGATTCTCCTGCCTCAGCCTCCCTGGGATCACAGACACCTGCCATTACACCCAGCTAATTTCTGTATTTTTAGTCGAGATGGGGTTTCACCATGTTGGCTGGTCTTGAACTCCTGACCTCAAGTGATCCGCCTGCCTTGGCTTCCCAAAGTGCTGGGATTACAGGCGTGAGCCACTGCGCCCAGCCCTCCTTCCTTTTCTTCTTCAATTTTTAACTTTCTCTGTGGTCTCCTGCCCTCTGCCCCCAATACATTTCTTTGGCCCATCTCAGGGTTGAAACAGGCTGGTCCTAGCCTGCATCTTGTTATGATGGAAATAGTGTGGGAGTTACAGTCATGCAAATGTGGCTCAAATCCAGGTCTCTTCATGACAACCTTGGGGCAGATCAGTTTTCTGGCTGTAGTTTCTTGCAGTCAAGTGAGCGTGGGAATTCTGACATCCCAGGATTTCTGCGAGGATTCAGTGGTCGTTTATATAAAGCATAGCCTCGGCTCAGGCCTGTAACACAGCTTCATAGAGTGAGCTACTTGGTGCAGACTCCAGAGACTAGGGCATGCGCCTGCTGTCTCTCAGGGAAAGTGTCAGGAATTCAGAAGGCCCAAGTTCAGATGCACGTGTGGCTCTTCGTCAGGGAGTGGCACTCAGGCTCCATTCCTTTCCCTGATAAAGTCTCACTATTTCCCCCTATCCAGCTTTGGTAGCCCCAGGTTAGAAGCTCATGAAGTTCCCTTTGAAATACACACCCAAGGAAGCAAGGATCATTGGAACATGTTTTCCTCCTGACCTAGAGAAGAAGTCTCTGTTCTGCCATCTGTGGCCTGAGAGTAGCTCGAATTACAGATTACACCATGCCTGGCTAATTTTTTTTTTTAGACAGAATCTCACTCTGTTACCCAGGCTGGAATACAGTGGCACCATCTTGGCTCACTGCAACCTCCAACTCCAGAAATTCTCCTGCTTCAGCCTCCCAAGTAGCTGGGATTACAGGTGTGTACCACCATGCCTGGCTAATGTTTTTATTTTATTTTATTTTATTTTATATGTTTTGTTTTGTAGAGACAGGGTTTTGCCATGTTGCCCAGGCTGGTCTTGAACTTCTGGACTCAAGTGATCCATCCACTTTGTCCTTCCAGAGTGCGGGATTACAGGCACGTGCCACCACGCCTGGCTAATGTTTGTATTTTTTGTAGAGATGAGGTTTTACCATGTTCCTCAGGCTGGTGTTGAATTTCTGGACTCAAGTGATCTGCTCACCTCGGCCTTCCAGAGTGCTGGGATTACAGGCATGAGCCCTGTGCCCAGCCGGAGTCCATGGTCTTTGCCCCCACGCTACACTCGCCACTATACCGTGAGGTCCCACGTTAGACCCAGCTTTCTTGGCAGCCCCTGGAAGTCCTGTGCATCCAACAGAGGAGGACACAGAGGATAGGCCAGGGTGGAGATCGTGTCACCTGCTTCCCACAGGGCGTGTCTGTATCATCACCAGGCTTCTTGCCAGTGGCCTTCACTCTTTCCCTGAAACCGTGAAGGAATGACCTTCAACCCCAGACTCGCAAGACTCAGGCGACTCCCAGCTTTCCACATGTCCTCATTCCCGCCATAGCCCCAGATCCCAGATGCTGCGACCTGTCATCAGTGCCCACCTCCCTGTCTCTAAACATTCTGGATACACAGGAAGTAGAGGGAAGCTTCTGTTTACTGTTTCTCTCTACTGTTTACCAAGTTGTTTAGCTTTCATGGTTTCCATGAGTGTTTATAAGACTCTGGACTTGATTATGAAACAGAACGAAGAGCTTGGGAGGAGAATGTTTATTCCTGGAATCCTGGAGAGATTGCCTGACCTTTTCCTTTTTCCTCGAGCCCCCTTTTCCATCTGCCGTCCGTGCAGAGGTGACCACTGGACTAGGCACAGGACTAAAAGGCCCTTCCCCTGCCGCTTCCAGGTTGGACCACTGGGTGGCTTGAGTGGGTTCACATCGTCCTTCGGTAAAGGCCAGAAGGCAGCTGGTTGTTTCCTTGGGCTGCCTTTCATTCCTGACCTTGAGCAAGGGAGGAGAGGCAGCAGAGTGTCTGGAGACAGAAGCTTGCAGTCAGGTGCTGGCTGATCCTGCCTAAGGCACACCAGATGGGGGCAAAACTGGTTGCGCTGTGTTCCTGTCCCCAGGCGACCTTGTCTCTGTTTTCCTCCATTACCTGCTTCTGCCACATACATGACTCATCTTCCCCTAAGAGTTGTGGTGTCATTGGAGTCACCCAGGTCTCTGTCTACTTTGCAGAATCTTAGGAAACTTAAATTAGACCGCAGATTTTCAGGAAGTGTGGGCAGGGTATCAGAAACTCCCGGGTGTCGCAGCGGGGGAGATGGCAGCACATTTGAAGATGCTTGGACATTTTCCAAGAGAGAGAGAGAAAAGGCCAGGCTTTCTTAATGCAAACCAGAAAGTGAAGTTTCTGTTTATCAGATGTGGGAGGTTGTTGAAAATAATAGATTGAGAAACTGAGTGATGCAGTGGACGTACCACTCTAAGACCCGCTCTCGGGAAAGTTGATGTGAACCGAGCTCCTGCTCTTCACGTTGGGCCATCTTCCCCCAGCCCTTTCCACCATCAGGAGAATTCAGATGCCATAGAGAGCAGTGAAGACTGCTGTCAGGAGAAGGTGGGAGGGGAGCCTGCAGTCTTATTTTGGGAGTGTCTCGCGAATTCCTCCCCTACTTTTTTTTTCTTGAGCCCTTGCTACGTCATGATATGAAACCACAGTGGACTAGCACGTGGAAGCTCCCTCCTGTCTCTAGAAGTCTTTGCCATTTATGAAGATCAAAGCCTTCTATCTCATTTGACGATTGTCAAATGTGCCCAAATAATAGAGACGTAAACACATAGGGATTTATTTTTCTCACGGGGCATGAAGGAATTAGGGAGTCCGTGGCTGGGGCTGCTGCTCAGGGCCACTCATCCATTCATGCCTGGGCTCCTTCTGGCTGTCTGTTCCACCATCCCTGGATCTTCACTTTCACTTCATGGTAATAAGAAGCATCTATATTCTCAGCAGAAAAATGGAGCAGGGAGGATAGAGAGCAAAAGACGCATGAGAGATGGATCTAACCCTCTTTTAAGCAAAAAAAAAAAAAAAAAGATAGCTTTTCTAGATGCAGTGGCTCATGCCTGTAATTCCAGCACTTTGAGAGGCTGGGGCAAGAGGATTGCTTGAGGCCAGGGGTTCAAGACCTGCTTGGAGTGAGACCCTCATATCTACAAAAAATTTTTTTAAAATCTAGCTGGGTGTGGTGGTGCACTCCTGTAGTCCCAGCTACTTGGGAGGCTGAGGTGGGAGGATCGCTCAAGCCTGGGAATTGGAGGCTGCAGTGAGCTGTGACGGTACCACTGCACTCTGGCCTGGGCATCACAGAGAGACCTTGTCTCCAAAAAACAAAAAAAAAGAAAATGATAGCTTTTCTGGAAGCCCTACCCAGAGACGTCTGCTTATTTCTGACTGGCTGGCATTGTATCTCATGGCAGCTCCTGGCTGCAAGAGATTTTGGGCAAATGAGTATTAATTGGGTACTTCTCTAACCTAACAAAATTGCTATTCTGTTGGTAAGGAAAAAAGGGAGTTGCAAAATTATACCGATCTTGAATAGCAAATATGGGGAGCAAAAACAATTCTAAGCCTAAAAGATCTATGGTAGCCATAGGAAGATGTGGGATTTTAGAGGGGGCTTTTATCAATTGCTATTAACAGGTAACATACATACTAAAAAGTGAGCTCATCTTAGGGACACAGCTTGGTGCATGTTAACGGATTTGTACATTTGTGTATGACCACCCAGGTCGAGATAGAAGCCACGTTTAGCACCCTAGAGGCCCTTTCATGCCCCTCTCATTTCTGCAGGCCTTCCATCCTCAAGATAACCACTTTTCCAACTTCTACCTCTTTTTTTTTTGTGAGACAAGGTCTCTGTTGAGTCAGTGCTCATATGAGCATTCCCAGGTTGGAATGCAGTGGCGTGATCTTGGTTCACTACAACCTCCACCTCCCGGGTTCAAGTGGTTCTCCTGCCTCAGTCTCCTGACTAGCTAGGGTTACAGGGAAACACCACCATGATTGGCTAATTTTTATATTTCTAGTAGAGAAGGGGTTTTGCCATGTTGGCCAGGCTGGTCTTGAACTCCTGACCTCAAGTGACTCACCTGCCTTGGCCTCCCAAAGCACTGGGATCACAGGCATGAGCCACCATGCCCGACCTTGTTTCCATTTTCTTGGACACAAGCACTATTTATCCTCCAGTGTAAGAACGCAATCAGCCATGCACTGGGAGAGCAGCCAGGGGGCCGGTTGTATCCCACTGCAGCAGCAGCCCACACAGAGGCTGGAAGGGCAGTTTGCGCACTCTGTGTGGACCTGCTGTGTCCTTCAGTGCAGGTCCAGCCAAGAGCCGTGGGCCACATAGGACACTGGTGTGGAAGCAGAGGGCAGACCACATAGCGGCAAGGCTTTCCTGTGCCCTGAGCCGTCAGAGGTGGACCAGGGTCTTCAGCTTTCTTGATAGGGCAGAAGTGGCCGTGCTGGCCCCATTCAGCACAGGACAGGGCCAGAGCTGCTGGGCTTGTCCGGGAGGAGGAGAACTGTGCAATGGAGTGAGGCTCTCTGAGAATGTTCTGCTGGAGTTGAGAAAAACTAGGATGAGGCACCTGCCTGATTTTATGTCCCTTTTCCCAGGTCCAGCCTCCTGAACAGCTACCATTTGCTTCTTTGAAACACCTGTTGGTGCCTCCTTTTCCAGCCCTTAATGGAATGATGAGTGAGGTTTCCTGACTGGCATGGCGTCTGCTTGTGAGATTCCCCATCCCATGTCTCTCTGACTGCTGCTCCAACTCCTTACTCCCCCGATGCCTCTCGCAGCCACCTCAGATTCCCATACCACCCTGCCCGGACAGGAAGCGTTCTTACAGGAGTTTGAAGCTTCAGGAGTGCCCTCCAGCCACAGGAAGACGAGGCGCTAACAAACGTGGCATTCTGGAAGTTGCACCAATGCCACCTGCTGTCTTACTCTCCTGTGCCCTGAGCCATCAGAGGTGGGCCAGGGTCTTCAGCTTTCTCGATAGGGCATAAGTGGCCGCGCTGGCCCCATTCAGCACAGGACAGGGCCAGAGCTGCTGTCCTACAGAGGCCTCTTGGGCTCTTCTGAGAAGGGTGGACATGATTGGAGGGAAGAGCGGGGTTTGGGGGCTCTTAGTAAAATTGCTTCACACAGTGAGCTTTGGCGGTTTAGGATTATAACCTGTGCAGAGAGAGGGTTTTCTGTCCTGAGGTCACAGTCCAGATCTCCAGGCTGGCCCTGCCGCCTCTGAGTGGTTTGCGGGTCACATGCACCCACAGCATCGCCAAGGGCTGACGTCAGCTCTGCTTGAGACACAGAAACTCACCCTGAGTGGGCAAGGGTGATTTCCCTAGCACAGAGGGAGGCATTCCCTGTCAGGACCGTCTGCACATGTGCCATGCAGTCCCCAGGCTGCACTGCGAGGTCAGTGCTGTGTCCTCCCTCTAGAAAGTGTAGTGGTGGCTGGGGCGGGTGCAGTGGCTCACGCCTGTAATCTTAGCACTTTGCGAGGCCGAGGCCGAGGCCAAGGTGGGTGGATTGGTTGGGCTCAGGAGTTTGAGACCACCCTGGGCAACATGGTGAGACCCTGTCTCTACTAAAATACAAAAAAAGTGTGGTGGCGCACGCCTGTAGTCCCAGCTACTCAGGAGGCTGAGGCAGGAGAATCGTTTGAACTGGGGAGGCAAAGGTTGCAGTGAGCTGAGATTGCGCCACTGCACTCCAGCCTGGGCAACAGAGAGAGCCTCTGGCTCAAAAGAAAGCGTAGCAGAATACTCATAACTGACAGTGACGTTGTGGCAGCTTACCTTGCATCCTCTCAGTTCTTTGTTTACTTGAACTTCCAAAGCCTGTTTCTGTTTTTTGCAGTATTACCAGGAACCACGGACTTGCAGTGCTTGCCTCTAGGTGTGTTGCAACATCCCAGCAGGGTGTCTCAACGCGCCTTTGAGAACTACTGCGAGAGGGGACAAGATATGCAGAGGCAAGCTTCTAGCCTGGCTAGGGACCGACCCTCTGGGGATGCTCCTCTCTGGCTGGGCATCAGTAGAAGCATCTGCCTCCATCCTCATCCAGACGCCATTCCCTTTTCTTCACCACTGCTTCCCATTGGCCTAGAAACAGGGAGGAGGAAGCCACACTTGTGTTATTATTAACTATCTTTGGCCTTTTATTGGTTTGATCAAGTAATAATCATCTAAAGTGAATTTCCTTTGTGGGCAGTCCAAATTCCAGGCTGGAAAAGGTCCAACCACCGTTCTTCCAATGCCGGTGCTTTTCGAGAATGTGAACTTCATGAGAGCTGCAGCTTCCTGTCTTATTCACCAAAATATTCTCAGCAGCTTGAACAAGACCTGGCTGGGAGCAACTGATGAAGGAGTGAATTACAGGCAAATTGGAATGTAAGCAGGTGTCCATGTCTCCAGAGGAGGGAGTGTCTTTTTCTTCCCAAACCCCTGCAACGAGAGCCTTTGAGGAGAGCTAATAGAGTGTTTTAGAGCACAGGAAGCCTTTGAAACAAAGCTGAATTGTTGGCAGGAATGTAAATTCACGCAGTCATTATGGATAACAGTATGGAGGTTCCTCAGAAAAGTAAAATTAGCACTGCCATATGATCCAGAAATCCCACTGCTGGATGTAGATCTAAAGGAACTGAAATCAGTATGTCAAAGAGATGCGTGCATGCCCATGTCCATTGCAGCATTATTCATAATGGTGAGATGAGGAAGCATCCTATATATCCATCATCAGATCAATGGATAAGGAAAGTGTGGGCCATGCACGGGGGTCCATGCCTGTAATCCCAGCACCTTGGGAGGCTGAGGCAGGCAGATCACTTGAGGTCAAGAGTTCGAGACCAGCCTGGCCAACATGGTGAAACCCTGTCTCTACTAAAAATACAAAAAAATCAGATGGGCGTGGTGGCAGGCACTTGGAATCCCAGCTAATCGGGAGGCTGAGGCAGGAGAATTGCTTGAACCCAGGAGGTAGAGGTTGCAGTGAGCTGAGATCATGCCACCGCATGCCAGCCTGGGCAACAGAGCAAAAACTCCGTGTCAAAAAGAAAAGAAAAGAAAATGGTGTAGATATACAGTGGAATACTAGTCAGCCTTGAATAAGAAGGAAACCCTGTCAATCGTGACAGCATGGATGAGCCTGGAGGGCCTTCTGCTCAGCGGCATAAGCCAGGCACTGAAAGACAAATACTACATGATCTCACTTACATGAAGAATCTGAAAAAGCTGATCTCCTAGAAGCAGATCTCACAGAGAGAATGTTGGTTACCAGAGCCTGGGGGAAGGGGCTGGTGGGGAAAGGGAAGATGCAGACTGAAGGCTACAAAGTTTCAGTTAGGAGGAATCAGCTTTAGTGTCAATTGCACATAATGGCAACTATTATAAATAATAATACGGTGTATATTTAAAAGCCATGAAGAGATTTTAAATGTTTACACTGCAAGAAAAGGATAAGTATGTGAGGTGATGGATGTGTTAATTAGCCTGATTTAATCATTCTATATTATAAATATGGATGAAAACATCACATTGTATCCCATACATACATACAATTATTATTTGTCAATTAAAATGGAACTGTGCTGAGCCTGTAGTAAGTACTCCACAATGTTTCCTGCACCCCGCCTCAGGACCCAGGCAGAAACACCAGCAGCTTCAATTCTCCTCCAGGGCCCCGGCATTCAATCCTTTAGCGTCCCTGTTGCCACACCCCGCTGCTGTAGTGCAGAATGCACACAGTTGAGTGGAGACTGGCATATTTATTCGTCATTGGTCTGGGACCATGGTGCGAGGCACAGGCAAGCACGGGGAAAGTCCTGTTCCTGGGCCAGAGTCCAGCCGGCAGCCACTGCCCCAGGAGAAGCCAGACGGACGAAGGCGCAGACCACAAGTCACCATGGGAGCTGGCAGCAGCCTGGCCGTCTTGCATGGTGGCAGATGCCATAGCAGCTGGAGCAGGCCAGCATTCTTCCCGGGCGACACACGTGGCCAAGAGGCTGGCAGAGGGACCGATGGCACAGACAGGATGCAGCTGCAGAGGACTGTCCACCTGGAGACCTTGGATGCTCTCCTGATTGTACCCGTTGGCCTTCCTGCTGCAGACAACAGACTCTCCTCTTGCCAGGTTAAGCAGAAAAGGAATTTTGTTTTTATTTATTTTATTTAATATTTATTTTCTTGAGATGGAGTCTTGCTCTATTGCCCAGGCTGGAGAGCACTGGCGTGATCTCTGCTCACTGAAATCTCTGCCTTCCAGGTTCAAGCAATTCTCCTACTTCAGTCTCTCAAGTAGCTGGGATTACAGGTGCCCGCCACCACACCTGGCTAAGTTTTGTTTTTTTAGTAGGTTTCATCATGCTGGCCAGGCTGGTCTCGAACTCCTGACCTCAGGTGATCCGCCCGCCTTGGCCTCCCAAAGAGCTGGCATTACAGGCGCGAGCCACCCCATCCAGCCTAGGAATTTTGTTTTTAAAGGATATTAGGTAGCTTGTGGAATCCCCAGGCTGGCCAGAACACCAGGCTTGAAGGGTATGCCCAGATGACACCTTTGCAGACACCACCAACTCCACCACTGGCACAGACTTTGCAGCTCACACCTTGGGCACTGCTGCCTCACGCTCAACACCTCTCTCTGCTGCCCTGGCAGCTGGCTGTGTGCTGCCACCTCCCTTGAGCAGCCTCCCAGCCTAATGTCACAGCTGTGCAGCACTGCCTCACCTGGCCTTGCTAATTGGCTGGAACTTGGTCACATACCTATGCCCTAGATGGGATGGACCCTGGGAAAGCAAGTTTCTGCTTCTCCCTTGGCAAGGCACAGATTCACAGGCAGGGAGTTCAGAGGTCCAGGGTGGCCAAAAAGAATGACGGAAGTCCCTGATAGAAGAGGTGTTGTCAGGGCCAGGCACAGTGGCTCACGCCTGTCATCCCAGCACTTTGGGAGACCGAGGTGGGCAGATCATTTGAGGTCAGGAGTTTGAGACCAGCCTGGCCAACATGGTGAAAACCCGTCACTACTAAAAATACAAAAATTAGCTGGGTGTGGTGGCATGCGCCTGTAATCCTGGCTACTCAGAAGACTGAGTCAGGAGAATCGCTTGAACCCAGAAAGCGGAGGTTGCAGTGAGCCAAGATTGTGCCACTGCCCTCCAGCCTGGGTGACAGGGCAAGACTCTGTCTCAAAAAAAAAAGTGGCGGGTCAACATCCCCTCCTTCGCCTGTCTCCCTCCCCACACCCCATGGACCAAGAGTAGAGGAAGAGAGGTTAACTAGAGGAAAACTGGGATGCACCGCTCATAGTAGGTCACCGCACAGAGTATGAAAACTGTCATATCACAGGTGAGTTGAATGCCCGGGCAGTTCTCCACTCTGAAGAGAGATCCAGGGAGAATAAGTGATAAGGGCACAGGTCTGGATCCCGATCCCACTTTTAGCAGTTCCCAGCTCTGTGACTCTGAGAAAATGATGCAGCATTCGGTGCTCAGGGCATTTCTCAGCTCTGAAGAGGATACGTGATTCTGCTTGGTGCCTTCCCATTTCAACCTCTGTCATCCCTCTACCAAGTTCTCTCCTAGTTTTTGTTCAGTTTTCTTGATCTTTTACTATTCTGGCTTCCCTCCTGCCCTGGAAATGAAGGTGAGAAGACCTTGTTTCCCCAGCAAGGTGAACCTGTGGTTGCTTGGGTCTCTCATCCTTTTCCTTTCCCAAGTGAGAGTTTAGTGTGTCATCTCCCAGGACAGGCCGGGAGTATTTTAGGTATCTAGCTTCATCCTGCTTCTAAGCAGATGGCTCTTGGTGATCAGCCTTAAGTGGACTTTTACCAACATGTAGAATAAAGTGCATAGATACAGGCACCTCTGCCATTTCAGGATCTCCCAGGAACCAAGAACTTTCACACTTGAGCTTGCTATGTGTCAGGAAGAGGAAGGTCAAGAGTCGAGCTGTTTCTCGGGCCACTTAACCCTCTGTGTTTCCCCTAAAAGTCTGTCCCCACAAATCTCATTGATCCCTTCTAGATGTCAAGCCCTGATGATTCTGTCAGACTTTGACCTGCTTCCGTAATTCATTCGGGCATTCTGTTTCATGTCCTCTCTCGGCGGGTTATTCCAAAGCAGCCTGCACACTGCCAGTTTCTCCTGTGTTTCCATCCCTGCCCCTGGCTATTCTCCTTGTTTGGTTAGTTTTCCGTATTCAGGATCAAAGTGGAATTGGTTATTTTTGTTTGTCTCTCAAGACAGGGTCTCACCCTGTTGCCCAGGCTGGAGTGCAGTGGCACGATCATGGCTCACTGCAGCCTCGACCTCCTGGCCTTAAGCAATCCTCCCACCTCAGCCTCCCAAAGTGCTGGGATTACAGGCATGAGCCCCTGTGCCTGGCCGGCATTGGTTATTCTTTAGCTTAGCCTCATAAAATCTCCGTAGAATTAATTCCTGGACACATGAGCACCTAAGAAGAAAGCAGGGCCACGTGTTAAAACGTCCGCAGAGGGCCGGGCTCCTCACACAGCCCGTGGCTCTCAGCAGGCAGGGGATCTGATTCTGTCTCACACTCTGGCCTCATGTCTCAGTGTCCTATCCCCAACCTCTGCACTATTTCTAGCTTCTTTCCACTTGTGCTTTCCTTAAACCGTATAGACCTAAGTGGCTCCAGCTCCCTCTCAAGGCATTTGACACAGACACATGAGCACACGACAGACAGACCACGCTCCATTTCTCTGTAGGAATCATGTCTTAGCTTGGCCCATGTTACATGTCACAGAGCCAAAAGAGGCTTCGTTCTCATCCCCATGAACCAGGAAGCTCGGCCACCACCCCACATCCTCCCTCAGGATCCCAGCATCTTATTTTCCCCTTCCCTCCGTCTCCAATCTGCACACCACTCCAAGACCAAGCTTTTCTAGCCTTCCATTCACTGTCTCTCTCCTGCATATGTGTGCTTTCCATAGAAATGGTGGGATCCGGGGGAGAAACCCCTCTGTGCTGAATTTAACTGCATCGTTTTACCTTCATGCTTGTCTTGAATGTTCATGAACATCTGGATTCGGTTAAGAAAGGCAAGGAGTGGGAAGGTGGGTGACTCCTTTACCTCTGGAGTGCTGGAGAGAGTGTCCTGCTTTGCCATGGATACTCTGGAGCTTGTCCCAATCTGCTGGGTTCCTATGAGGGTCTCAGGTGCTTGTTTGAAGCCTCTTTCCTCTGGGCAGGGCATGCATGCCTGGGTCACTCCTCACCGCTCGTTACCTAGGGTCAGGCTGCAGGGGTGGGGTGGGGAGAAGAGCTGGTGGGAAGGCTGGTGAGCCTTCTCTTGTTTTTTGAGATGGAGTGTTGCTCTGTTGTCCAGGCTGGAGCACAGTGGCCCAATCTTGGCTCATTGCTACCTCCACTTCCCAGGTTCAAGTGACTCTCCTGCCTCAGTCCCTTGAATAGCTGGGACCTCAGGGGCCTGCCACCACGCCTGGCTAATTTTTGTATATTTAGTAGAGACAGGGTTTCACTATGTTGCCCAGGCTGGTCTTGAACTCCTAACCTCATGATCCACCTGCCTCAGCCTCCCAAAGTGCTGAGATTACAGGTGTGAGCCACCACACCCGAGCCTTGCAGAAAGAGCTGGATTTATGCCATCACTTTGGAGAGCACCTTGGCAGCTTCTGCTGAAATGGAAAATGCATACGCAGTGCCACCCAGTGGAAGAACTCTCCTGCGTGTGTGCACGGAGGCACACAGGGATGTTCCAGGCAGCGTTGTCATACTGGTGAAGAATGGGGATTGATTTAAATGTCTGTCAATAGGAGAGTGGAAAAAATAAAACTCGCCTTAGTAATATGATGGACTGTTACAGCAGACAACAAAGTCAATGACATATGTAAGGTTCAGTGATGGAGGCCAGATAGCAAAGGCATGATTTGGGGTGGAAAGTAGCTAGTGGCAGAATGACTTGTACTATAGGTATTTACGGGTATTTGATAAAACACAAAAGAATACTAAACAGTGTTTCAGGGCAAAGTATATTTGCAAAGCATATTTTAGAAACATGGACAAAAAGGATGCACTTAAAGTCCAATACAACGCTGCCTCTGATGAAGAAGGCAGGAGATTGACAACCAGACGCGGTGGCTCATGCCTATAATCCTAGCACTCTGGGAGTCTGAGGCGGGTGGAACTCGAGGTCAGGAGTTCAAGACCAGCCTGGCCAAGATGGTGAAACCCCATCTCTACTAAAAATGCAAAAAATAGCCGGGTGTGGTGGCGTGCACCTGTAATCCCAGCTACTCAGGGGGCTGAAACAGAGAACTGCTAACCCTGGGAAGTGGAGGTTGAAGCAGTTTGCAGTGAGCCGAGATCGCACCACGGCACTCCAGCCTGAGCAATAGAGCAAGACTCTGTCTCAAAAAAAAAAAAAAAAAAAAAAAAAGATTCAGTGAGGGAGAAGCATAATGGGAACATCAACCTCAAAATTCTAAAGAAATATGACTCAGTTTTGGCCGCTGCAGTGGCTCATGCCTGTAATCCCAACACTTTGGGAGGCTGAGGCGGGCTGATCAACTTGAAGTGGTCAGGAGTTCAAAACCAGCTTTACCAACATGGTGAAATCCCATCTCTACGAAAAATACAAAAATTAGCCAGGTGTGGTGGTGCACACTTGTAATCCCAGCTACTCAGGAGGTTGAAGCGAGGGGATCACTTGAACCCAGGAGGTGGAGGTCACCGTGAGCTGAGATCATGTCACTGCACTCCAGCCTGGTCCTCTAGCTTCTAAGATTGGAAATCCTACATATAGTTTGGGTTAATATTCCACCCAATTATAGATGAAGTAATCCTTCCCCATAAAACAAGAAGAAAAATACCAATTTAAAGAAACCCTAGGCTGGGCGTGGTGGCTTATGCCACCAGCACTTTGGGAAGCCGAGGTGGGCAAATCACTTGAGGCCAGGAGATCAAGACCAGCCAGACCAACATGGTGAAACCCCATCTCTACTAAAAATAAAAAAATTCGCCAGGTGTAGTGGCACACGCCTGTAATCCCAGCTACTTGGGAAGCTGAGGCATGAGAATTGCTTGAGCCTGAGAGGCGGAGGTCAAGATTTCGCCATTGCACGGCAGCTTGGGTGACAAAGCCAAACTCTGTCTCAAAAAAAAAAAAAACAAAGGCCGGGCGCGGTGGCTCAAGCCTGTAATCCCAGCACTTTGGGAGGCCGAGGCGGGTGGATCACGAGGTCAAGAGATCGAGACCATCCTGGTCAACATGGTGAAACCCCGTCTCTACTAAAACTACAAAAAATTAGCTGGGCATGGTGGCGCGTGCCTGTAATCCCAGCTACTCAGGAGGCTGAGGCAGGAGAATTGCCTGAACCCAGGAGGCGGAGGTTGCGGTGAGCCGAGATCGCGCCATTGCACTCCAGCCTGGGTAACAAGAGCGAAGCTCCGTCTCAAAAAAAATGAAAAAAAAAAAAAACATGAACTAGGTTCTGTGGGGAGCAATTTTGGCTATCTAAGCCACTTTTGTTACTTCTTTATCTTCTCATGGAATAGTTCTGGTTGTTAAGTCTCATATTTAATACACCAACAAGCTTTGCATTTTACCAGGCAGACTTTAAACTCACATCTCTGAGAGCTGAAGTGGCATTAGACTTTATGAAATTTTGAATTGTTAAACACACGTCAGGTAGCAGAATGTTTTATGCGTGCACATTTGCACTTAGCAGAGTAAGCCCGTCTACCATCTCACTAGGTCAGCAATTCTCAAGCTGTGGATCTCAGGGCTGGTTTATACTTTTGAAAATTACTGAAGGTCTGGGCATGGTGGCTTGTGCCTGTAATCCCAATACTTTGGGAGACTGCGGCAGGTGGATTGCTTAATCTTAGGAGTTCAAGTCCAGCCCAGGCAACACGGCACAACCCCATCTCCACAAAAAAATACAAGAATTAGCTGGGCATGGTGGCTTGCACCTGTAGTCCCAGCTACTTGGTAGGCTGAGGTGGGAGGGTCACTTGAACCTGGGAAGATGAGGCTGCAGTGAGTTGTGCTCACGCCACTGCACTCACCCTGGTTGACAGACTGAGACGCTGACTCAAAAAAAAAAAAAGAAAAGAAAAGAAAAGAAAATTCCTGAGGCTCCCAAAGAGCTTCAGTATGTAGGCTGTATCTATTTGCATTAACCATATTCAAAGTTAAAATGGGGGCCGGGCGCGGTGGCTCACGCCTATAATCCCAGCACTTTGGGAGGCCGAGGCGGGTGGATCACGAGGTCAAGAGATCGAGATCATCCTGGTCAACATGGTGAAACCCCGTCTCTACTAAAACTACAAAAAATTAGCTGGGCATGGTGGCACGTGCCTGTAATCCCAGCTACTCAGGAGACTGAGGCAGGAGAATTGCCTGAACCCAGGGGGCGGAGGTTGCGGTGAGCCGAGATCACGCCATTGCACTCCAGCCTGGGTAACAAGAGCAAAAACTCCGTCTCAAAAAAAAAAAAAAAAAAAGTTAAAATGGGGCCAGTGAAGTGGCTCACGCCTATAATCCCAGCACTTTGGGAGGCCAAGGCAGGCAGGTGGATCACCTGATGTCAGGAGTTTGAAACCAGCCTGACCAACATGGTGAAACCCCATCTCTACTAAAAATACAAAAAATTATCCAGGTATGGTGGTGCACACCTGTAATCTCAGCTACTCGGGGGCCTGAGGCAGGAGAATTGCTTGAACCCAGGAGGCAGAGGCTGTAGTGAGCCGACATGGTGCCACTGCACTCCAGCCTGGGTGACAAGAACAAAACTCTGTCTCAAAGAAACAAAACAAAATTAAAACAGAAAAATTTTAAATGTGTATTAGTTCATAATAATAACCATAAAACCATTGCATGTTAATATAAATAACACATTCCTAGAAACAACTATATCTTCAAAAAATTCGTGACAGTGGCATTGTTTTACATTTTTGCAGATCTCTTTAATTCCTGGCTTAATAGAAGACGGCTGTATTTTCCTATCTGTTCTCCATTCATTCCATCATGATACCACATCAGGTAGTTCTCAAAACCTCCACTGCGCCCATTATCTGTGAAATAATGAGGGTGAGGAGAGCAATCAGCATCTTAATAGCATTATGAATAGTTTGGACCTCACAGACCATGCTTTGAGAACTGCTGCCCTAGATTCACATAGTTTGAAGCCACCTGGGTTGGTTTTTCCTTGATGTGTGGTTTTAAAGGGAAGAGGGAAGGGAGGGAGGAAGGAACTCACTGAGGAAATCCTAACACCTTACAATGTTTAAAATAACCATTAAATAATGAAAACAGAACATATAGTTTCCAAGTGAATGGAGGAATAAATGAAAGGAGAAACAAACAAACTTAATCTCCAGAGAAGGTGAGAGAGGAGAAAAAAAGAAATATTAAAGATGAGGGACAGCTGAGTACGGTGGCTCACACCTGCAATCCTAGCACTTTGGGAGGCTGAGGCAGGCGGATCACCTAAGGTCAGAAGTTCAAGACCAGCTTGGTCAACATGGTGAAACCCCGTGTCTACTAAAAATGCAAAAATTAGCCAGGCATAGTGGCACATGCCTGTAATCCCAGCTTCTTGGGAGGCTGAGGCATGAGAATCACTTGAATCCAGGAGGTGGAGTTTGCAGTGAGCTGAGATTGTGCCACTGAACTGCAGCCTGGGCAACAGAGCAAGACTGTGTCTCAAAAAAAAAAAGGAAAATTAAGATACATTTCCAAAGTCAAGAGTCAAAGAAAAAAATCACATGGAAATTGGAGCCTAGAGCTCAAAATAATGAGAATTCTGCAAATCAAAACTTGTGACATCCCACAAAAGCTGTTGTTAGAGGGAAATCTATCACACTAAATACTTACATTAGCAAAGAAGAAAGGTTAAAAGAGCATGTTAGAAAAGGAACAGAGAAGACTCGCTAGAGCAAAGGAAGGAAACAATAAAGATAAGATTAGAAATTAATGCAACAAGAAAACAAAGATAATTGCTAGAGAGGATCTTGGTTTTCTGAAAAGACAAATTAGCAGACCTCTTGTCAAGACTGAGAAAGGGAAAACGAAGGCACAGACACAGTAAGATGTAACCACTACAAAGTACCGTGCCCTGTTTCCCACCACGTGGACTCTTCTCCCAAGGACTGTTGCTTTTCTCACCCAGTTTGTCCACCTGTGCCAGCCACTGCTTTGCTTGGGGTGCTGGTCCCTCGAGTCCACAGCATCAGGAACCCCCCTTTCTGAATCGGGGCCAAGGATAGAGCTAAGAGCTCTGTAGCAGATAAGCGAATGCTACCATCTTCTAGATACAGAGTAGCGAAGATAAAGAATTCCAAGATCGATATTACAGGATAAAAAGGCTTGTGACTTACCATGAGGCAGTACCAGCCATCATTAAGAAAATGTCATAGGCGCCGGGCGCGGTGGCTCACGCCTGTAATCCCAGCACTTTGGGAAGCCGAGGCGGGTGGATCACGAGGTCAAGAGATCGAGACCATCCTGGTCAACATGGTGAAACCCCGTCTCTACTAAAAATACAAAAATTAGCTGGGCGTGGTGGCGCGTGCCTGTAGTCCCAGCTACTCAGGAGGCTGAGGCAGGAGAATTGCCTGAACCCAGGAGGTGGAGGTTGCAGTGAGCCGAGATTGCGCCATTGCACTCCAGCCTAGGTAACAAAAGAGAAACTCCGTCTCAAAAAATCAAACAAAAAAAAAAAAAAAAAAAAAAAAAAAAAAAAAAAAAAAAAAAGAAAATGTCACAGGCTGGGCGTGGTGGCTCACGCTTGTAATCTCAGCACTCGGGGAGGCCTAGAATACAGTGGCGCGATCTCGGCTCACTGCAACCTTCAACTCCCGAGTTCAAGTGATCCTCCTGCCTCAGCCTCCTTAGTAGCTGGGACTACAGACGTGCCACCATATCCAGCTAATTGTTTGTATTTTTAGTAGAGATGGGGTTTTGCCGTGTTAGCCAGGATGGTCTCAATCTCCTGACATCATGATCCGCCCACCTCGGACTCCCAAAGTGCTGGGATTACAGGCGTGAGCTTCTGTGCCTGGCCCCGCAGGCTTTCGTACCTAGAAGAGTCGTGCGGTCAAAAAGAGGAAAGTCAGTGGCTGAGCTCTTTCTAAGGCAGCTTGACCTTCTGGGTCCCCCACCAAATTTTGTCCCCAACAGACTTATTTCACTCAGAGTTCATTCTTGTTTTGTTTTGGTTTTTTTTGGAGACAGTTTTGCTCTTTCTCCCAGGCTGGAGTGCAGTGGTGCGATCTCGACTCACTGCAACCTCTGCCTCCCGGGTGCAAGTGATTCTCCTGCCTCAGCCTCCTGAGTTGCTGGGGTTACAGGTGCCTGCCACCACACCTGGCTAATTTTTGTGTTCTTAGTAGAGACAGCATTTCACCATGCTGGCCCGGCTGGTCTCGAACTCCTGACCTCAGGTGATCCGTCTGCTTTGGCCTCCCAAAGTGCTGGGATTACAGGCATGATCCACTGTGCCCAACCAAGGAAACAAATGTTTTAAAAGGGAAAAGGGTATAGCCACTGGCCACAGGGCAATTGGATCTCTGAGCCACACCCCCACCCACTCTTGGCATTGCCCAGTGCCTGAGATTTTGCCAGTCACATGGATAGCAAGTAGCATCTCCATGCCGTTTCAGTGCCGTCTCATTTTTCTGATTACTAATGGGCTGTACATTTCTCAACAGAACTCAGGCTTCCTTGCTCATCATCGTTGTGCTGGACTTGTGTCTCAGCGATGGCTGTTAATTGTAGCAACAGAGAACAACTCTGGCTCATTTAGGGATTTAATGATAAGATATTGGGTAGCTCAGAGATTTGCCAGGAAGGCTGGAAAAAACCAGGCTTCTAGAATCAAGGAAGCTGCACAGACAGGGCCACATTAAAAGTCATGCCGTTAACTCAGTCCAGGGAGGATGCAGGACCCCTCCCCGCCCCCACCACACACTAGGACCTAGAGCCACATTCCATTTGCCACTGCTACTGCCACTGCCAGAAGTGATTTTCCACTTTCCTCCTTTGTGGATTCACAATTTGGGGCAAGTGCATCTGACTGGTTAAATGCAGGCATGGGAGATGCTTGGAAAACAAGGTCCCTGCATCAGTAGCTTCTCTAGTGGGATGTGAGATGGGCTCTGCCTCCCCACAAGGCTCAGACGTGGCCAGTTCCCTAAACACAGAAGGGGTTCAGAAGCCAGAAAACCGAAAGATGACCAGTGTCCCCTCAGGGCCTTGCAGAGGTCAGGACAGCCTATACCACTTCCATTTTTGGTGACACAATATATGAAAAAAATGATGCAATACCAAAACCATGAGACTTATGTATTTGTGTGTGCATTTGAGATGACCAAAACCATGCCGTCGGCCGAGCGCACTGGCTCACGCCTGTAATCTCAGCACTCTGGGAGGCTGAGGCAGGTGGATCACCTGAGGTCAGGAGTTCAAGGCCAGCCTAGCCAACATGGCAAAACCCCATCTCTACCAAAAATACAAAAATTAGCCAGGCGTGATGGCAGGCACCTGTAATCCCAGCTACTCAGGAGGCTGAGGCAGGAGAATCGCTTGAACCCAGGAGGTGGAGTTTGCAGTGATCCCGCCACCACGCTTCAGCCAGGATGACAGAGAGAGGTTCCATCTCAAAACAAAACAAAACAAAACAAAACAATGCTGTCTTTTACATGTTTCCAATAATAGAGCAACATTCTTAATGTGAAATGAGTAATGCATTGTTCATAAAATAGTTTTAGGATATTATTATTATTTTTGACAGAATTCATCACAGTGGAGAGCCAGAAATAGGCCACAGATTTAAAGTTGGGTACTGTCAAGATAGCCCTGTGACTGCATGATCAACTTCCCGCAGCATTCACACCAGAACAGTGATGATGAGGCTGCGGCCAGATGCTCTGGTGTGGGCAGATGGCCCTGGCTGTGATGACAGGACTTGTCCTTGGGCAGCGGCCCCTCCCAGCACAAGCAGCCCAGTCTTTTCCGACAGCCCAGAGCTGTGTTCTGTCATGCAGATGCTGAATGCTAAAGAGGTCAATTACAGCACAGCACTCTCCTTGGAGAAAACATTCCTGCTTTCAATGCCTGACGCTTGGGAACTGTTTAAGCATCCTGCTCCTCCCCAGCCCCAGGATGGGCCCTTGGAAGCCTGAATGATTTACCGTGGTGATTCCAGCTACCCTCACAGTGACCCTGGAGGTCTTCAGGCAGCTTGAATCCCTCTGCTCCCTTATCTGTTCTCACTTGGTCAGAAACAAGGTGCAGAATGGTTTCCCATAATTATTTCTCTAATTTTAAAAAATCGCATTATCATGCATGAATATATCCTTTAAAAAAACCCAACAGTACAGAAGTAAAATGTGAAATGCCATTTCACTTCTCCCTGACACTTCCTCCTTTCTAGAAGAAACCTCTGTTTTGTTTATGTCCGTATATATATATAATATTTGTATATATACAAATATTTGGTTTAAAAATGCATAAATGGGGCTGGGAGCAGTGCCTCACGCCTGTAATCCCAACACTCTTGGAGCATGAGGCAGGCACCTGAGGTCGGGAGTTCAAGACCAGCCTGGCCAATATGGTAAAACCCTGTCTCTACTAAAAATACAAAAATGAGCTAGGCATGGTGGTGTTGTATTTGACCGAGTGTAGAAAGTTACCACAAGACAAAAGTATGCCAGATTGCAGGGTCATTTATTTATGCCGGCGACCACAGAGGACTCACGTCTCTCCAACCTGTGGCAGCAACAGGAGGGTGCCACGATTTTTTATACCCGAAAAACCACCTTGGGAGTGGGGGTGAGGGGCGGGGATGGGGATGAAAAGGCTTCAGACATTCCGAGGGCTAGTGGATTCTGTAAATTACCTCCTGGGCAGAGATGAGGGTGGGGGTCCCCGGACATTCCAAGGGATGGGGACTTTTGTCATTCCGTTTGTTACTTAAGTGGTTTACAGAAGTCAAGATAAACATTTGTTTACACATTATCTGGTTAAGGTGGAAATCACAGACCTTAGTTACTTATTACAAGTCGCAGGAGCCAAGATGGCATGGGTTAGGACTGCTTGCCTGTCACATTAGGGCCACAGAGAGCAGTTACTGATAAGAAAAGGTAAGCAGCTTTACATAGTTTTGAGGAACAAACTGGCAGTTCTATTTACAGAGGCCAAGGACAGTAGTTATTGTAAGGAGAATGGGGCAGCCATTTCAACTTATCTAAAAACAGTTTTGCATTTTATAAAATAGTTTTGCTCTGGTTCTGGCTCTAGGCCAGCACAATATCACAGTGGCAGGCGTCTGTAGTCCCAGTTATTTGGGAGGCTGAGGCAGGAGAGCCACTTGAATCCAGGAGGTAGAGGTTGCAGTGAGCTGAGATGGCACCACTGCACTCCAGCCTAGGTGATGGAGCTAGATTCCATCTCAAAAAAAAAAAAAAAAAAAAGCGCATAAATGGAATCATATTCTATATATTTTTCTGAAATTTTATTTTTCACCTTAGAATACGCCTTAATGATCTTTTCATGGCAGCCTATAGCGATCCATAGCCTTTCTTTTTTTTTTTTTTTCCCCATTTATTTATTTTATTGTATTTTAGGTTTTGGATCCATAGTCTTTCTAATGGGTACGTGGTATTTTGTTTTAGGACTGTCTTATAATTTGTGTAACCATTTAGGATTAATTTACGTAGTTTACAGTTCTTTTGGTATAACAGACAGTACCTCTGCAAATTTATCTATCATCTATCTGAACAGGTGTGAGTATTTTGGTTAGATGAATCTTTAGTTATGTAATTTATGTAATTACTAGGTCAGAGAGATGTGGCTTGAAATTATTGATAGATATTTGCATATTGCCTTCCTAATAGTGTTTGGTAATTTACATTAACCCATTCCCCTGCACGTTCTCGAACATTGGATGTTTGACTCTTTAATATTTTTGCTAGTTATGGGTAAGGATGGATAAAAATGATGAATTCTTGTTGTTTTAGATTACATTAGGGGGATTCCTTCTACTTAAGTGATTCAGGACCATTTCAAACCGTTGTGGGAAAGGATGGACTATTCAGTAAATTATGTTAGGATAGCTGATTATCTACTGGGAAGAATTACAGCTAGATAACAATAATAATAGCCAGCTGCATTCAAGATCAAATATGTTTTTAAACATTATAAACCCTGGACCGGGCGCGGTGGCTCACGCCTGTAATCCCAGCACTTTGGGAGGCTGAGGCAGGCAGATCACCTGAGGTTGGGATTTCGAGATCAGCCTGAACAACATGGAGAAACCCTGTCTTTACTGAAAATACAAAATTAGCCAGGTGTGATGGCACACGTCTATAATCCCAGCTACTCAGGAGGCTGAGGCAGGAGAATCCCTTGAACCCAGGAGGCAGAGATTGCAGTGAGCAGAGATTGAGCCACTGCACTCCTGCCTGGGCAACAAGAGCAAAACTCCATCTCAAAAAAAAAAAAAAATCATAAACATTGTGTAGGTATTATGTAATTTTAAAAGTCTTACAAATAAGGAGGTTTTTTCCTAGTATGACATAACGTAGAAGTTATCAAAAAATGATGACGGGCTGGGCGCGGTGGCTCAAGCCTGTAATCCCAGCACTTTGGGAGGCCGAGGCGGGTGGATCACGAGGTCAAGAGATCGAGACCATCCTGGTCAACATGGTGAAACCCCGTCTCTACTAAAAGCACAAAAAATTAGCTGGGCATGGTGGTGCGTGCCTGTAATCCCAGCGACTCAGGAGGCTGAGGCAGGAGAATTG
>NW_022437008.1:5769875-5784576 GCF_009761245.1 Sapajus apella
CAAAAAAAAAAAAAAAAAAAAAAATGATGACAAATGTGAGCAAATAAAAATAGAAACCTAGGAAAAGTATTAGCAAAGTAAAAGGCCACTATCCTTCTACTTATATACCTGATACGGGGCTCATAAGCCAATATTCAAAGAACTCCTGTAAGTCAAATAAGAACGAGGCAAGTATTGGGAGAAATACAAATGACTCTACACAATATGCAAATGTTGTCTATCTCATTTTTAATCTGGGAGATTAATATGAAAATAATACAGAATAAGATGGTTAATTTTATGTGTTGGCTTGGCTAAGCCACAGGGCACGGATATTTGGTGAAACATTACTCTGGGTGTTTCTGTGAAGGTGTTTTTGGATAAGATTGACATTTAAATTGGTGGATCTGAGCAAAGCAGATTGCCTTTCAAAATGCAGGGGCCTCCTCCAATCACTTGAAGGCCTGAACAGCACAAAAGACTGACCTCCACATGCAAAAGAGAATTCTCCCACATACCGGATTCAGACTTCGTCTGCAGCAGTGGGTCCTCCTGGCTCACCAGCAGGCTCTCTTTAGACTCAAACCACAACTTTCTCCTGAGCCTCGAGTCAGCCAGCCTCCTCCATCAGATTTTGGGCTTATCAAGCGTTCACAATCACATAAACCAATTCCTTAAATAAATCTCTTTATACACACACACAGACACACACACACATAGAGACACACACAGGCACACGGAGACACACAAAAATGCACACACAGACATGCACACAGAGACACACGCAAAACACGCACACAGACACACACCAACACACAGATGCATAGATATCCACGGACACACACACAGAAACACACACAGACATGCACACCATGGAAACATACACAGAGATACACACAGACACGTGGAGACACACAGAGACACACAGACATGCACACAGAGACATGCACAGAGACACATACATAAAAACACACACAGAGACATGAACTAACACACAGACACACAGAAACACACACGGACACACACACAGACATGCACACAGAAGCACACAGAGATACACACAGACACACACACAGAGACACAGACACACAAAAACATGCACACAGATTCACAGAAACACACACAGACATGCGCACAGAAACGCACAGACACAGAGACACATATATAGACAATCACACAAAAACATAGAGACAGAAACACACACAGATACGCAGAGACACACATACAAAAACATACACAAAGACACTCACACACAGAGACACACTCACAGACTTACACACAGAGACACACACAGGCATGCACAGAGACACAGACAGAGACACACAGAGACACACAAACACACACAGAGACATACACACACAACGCACACACACTCTATTGGTTCTGTTTCTCTGGAAATCCCAGAATGATACATGAGTTTCTAAATTCTAGATAGCATCTCAAAACAATTAAAATACAATATTTTCTCTTGTTGGCAGAGTTATGGAATCTCTTACAGACCATTGGGGAAGTAAGGGTTGAGTCAGCCAGGAAGGTGATTCATCAATATTTATCAAAACCTTATATGTATATATAATTCAATTCAACAGTATGACTTTTAGGAAACGCACAGTGTGCATACCATTATGGAAAAGGATGTGCCTCGTAGCATTATTTATAACAGTGGAAAATTAGAGGTCCTTTTTTAAAATCACTCATTCATTTATCCACCATCAAATGCCCAGTCTTGGCTAAGCATGGTTTTCGACACCCACTGGGTGTATAGTGACGAACAAAACTGACATGGTGATTGCTGTCATGGGCTTCTCAGTCCAGTAGGCGTCATGTTAAACAAATGAACACACAAATACATACATCAAACCATCAGAGTGCAGTGTGAGATAATATCAGAGAGGGGCTACTTGAGATTGGGTGATCAGGGAAAGCCTCTCTAAGGCATGACATTGGACAGAAACTTGGAAGAAGTGGGGAACCAGCCAGGTAAAGAGTGGAGCACAAAGTGCATGCACACATTCAGAGCTTGGCCTGCTCAAGGGACAGAGAGAACTCCAGGCCAGAAAAAATGTTTAAATTTACTTGCAGCCTGGAAGCCCCGCCGCACTTTGAGTTGTCCTGCCTTTCTGGACCAAACAAATGCTTTTCTTAAATGTATTTGATGTCTCATGCCTCCTTAAAATGTATAAAACCAGTCTGCACCCTGACCACCTTGGACACATGTTCTCAGGACCTCCTGGAGGGTGTGTCATGGGCCGTGGTCATTCATATTTGGCTCAGAATAAATCTCTTCAAATATTTTACAGAGTTCGACTCTTCATTGACATTAGTAATTGTGTGTGTGCACAACTGTGTCTGGACATGTGAGTGATTTTTGGTGGGTACCACATGGCTCCTCTTGATTTGGGAAACTCAGAAGAAATTTCTGTTTGCAGATGGAGCAAGCCCAACTTTTGCATTCTGGCAACCGACTGACCCCACCTGAACCCATGACTCAACTGGTCCTGTGGCTCTCATCCAGAGGCAGACTCAGTGCACAAGGACCATTTTCCACACCCCTACAGTTTTATCCCCAACCAGTCAGCAGCACCCATTCCCTCGGCCTCTGCCAACCTGAGATTTGGCCTTTAAAAACCATCTGAGAGAGGAAAGCATCCCAGCTGTTTTAGTTTGGACACTCTTGGGGCTTGTTTGTTGCAGTAGCAATTGGATTGCATTTCGAAAATTGTTTATGTGTGTGTGTCAATATAGTTGTGACAAATTATAATTTGATCAATAGATATTCTTTTGCAATGCTCTCGTGAGTCTCATTTTGCTGTTGAATGGGAAAGTGGGATGGAGTTCCATGTATCCAGGTTTTTATGTTGCTGTTCTAAGCAGGGTTGCGTTGTAATTGCCTGATGGGTTTTTCTTGCCAACTGCACAGACAAAACTAATTCACGGAGACCATGATATTGCAGTAGAGAAAGAATTTAATTAACACAGAGATAGCCAAACACAAAGAATGGAGTTATTACTCAAATCCGTCTCCCTGAGGACTCAGAGGCTAGGGTTTTTATGGATAATTTGGTGGCGGAGGTCTAGGGAATGGGTGCTGTTGACTAGTTGGGGATAAAACTGTAAGGGTGTGGAAAATGGTCCTTGTGCACTGAGTTGCCTCTGGGTGGGGCCCACAGGACCAGCTGAGTCATGAGTCATGGGTTCAGGTGGGGTTAGTTGGCTGCCAGAGGGCCAAAGTCTGAAAAACATCTCAAAACACCAGTCTTAGGTTCTACAATAGCGATGTTGTCTATAGGAACAATCAGGGAAGTCTTCTGCTCTCTGGCCACATGACCCCTGAGCAGTAAGAGATTATTACTATGCTTTCATTTTAACAGAAACCAGGCACCTCCCATAATCCCAGTTCTGTGGTCTTTTATTCATTTTATAAAGGCAGCTTCAGTCCCTGAGCAAGGAGGATTTAGTTTTAGGGAAAAATGGTTATCATCCTTGCTTCAAAGTTAAACTATAAATTCCTCCCATGGTTAGCTTGGTCTATGCCCAGGAATAAGTGAGGACAGCTAGCCTATAAGGCTAGAAGCAAGATGGAGTCAGCCATGCTAGACTTCTCTCACTGTCATCATCTTTGCAAAGGTGGTTTCAAGGCCTGATTAGTACATGATGTTCTTCTGTGATACTCTTTGGCCCCAGTGTTCTTTGGCGTCTGGGGAGGTTTGGCCTTTAAAAGCCAAACTATAGGCTGGGCATGGTGGCTCATGCCAGTAATCCCAGCATTTGGGGAGTCTGAGGTGGGCAGATCACTTGAGGTCAGGAGTTCAAGACCAGCCTGGCCAATATGGTGATATCCCATCTCTACTACAAATACAAAAATTAGCTGGGTGTGGTTGCAGGCACCTGTAATCCCAGCTACTTGGGAGGCTAAGGCATGAGAACTGCTTAAATCTGGAGGTGGAGGTTGCAGTGAGCCAAGATCGCGCCATTGCTCTCCAGCCTGGGTGACAAAGTGAGACTTCGTCTCAAAAAAATAAATAAAAATAAGTTAATTGATTTAAAAAAACCCTATAGATCAGGCACAGTGGTTTATGCCTGTAATCTCAGCACTTTGAGAGGCTAAGGCAGGTGGATCCTTGAGCCTGGGAGTTTGCAACCAGCCTAGACAACATAGCAAGATCCTTTCTGTATAAAAAAACTAAAATAGGCCGGGCGCGGTGGCTCAAGCCTGTAATCCCAGCACTTTGGGAGGCCAAGGCGGGTGGATCACGAGGTCAACAGATCGAGACCATCCTGGTCAGCACGGTGAAACCCCGTCTCTACTAAAAATGCAAAAAATTAGCTGGGCATGGTGGCGCGTGCCTGTAATCCCAGCTACTCAGGAGGCTGAGGCAGGAGAATTGCCTGAACCCAGGAGGCGGAGGTTGCGGTGAGCCGAGATCGCGCCATTGCACTCCAGCCTAGGTAACAAGAGCGCAACTCCGTCCCAAAAAAAAAAAAAAAAAAAAAAAAACTAAAATACTAGCCATGTATGGGGGCATGCACTTGTAGTTCTAGGTATACAGGAGGCTGAGCTGGGAGCATTGTTTGAGCCTGGGAAGTCAGGGCTGCAGTGGGCTGTGATTGCACCACTGCACTCCAGCCTGGGCAGCAGAGCAAGACACCGTCTCAAAAAATAAAAATAAAACTATCATGGAACCTGCTTTACTCAAAATTTTGGTTCACAGCCTTTGTTGAATTACCTATTAGGGCAAACAAAATTTACCTATGTGCGTATGTTCATAAACTGATGAATTTGTATTGCTATCTCATGGCTAGAATTCCTAAGCAAAGCTATTGGATCTTTGCATGTGCCTATGTTCCTAGATGTGGTATGTTGTTTTACAAAGTACCAAATTAGCATGTAAATAAAGGAACGCTCATAAATTAAGTATATGAGTCCAAGCATTCTTCAAGTTTACATGACTTAGGTTAATCTTTAATAAATGAGCTGGCTTTTTTTTTTTTTTTTTTTTTTTTGAGACGGAGTTTCACTCATGTTACCCAGGCTGGAGTGCAATGGCGCGATCTTGGCTCACCGCAACCTCCGCCTCCTGGGTTCAGGCAATTCTCCTGCCTCAGCCTCCTGAGTAGCTGGGATTACAGGCACACACCACCATGCCCAGCTCATTTTTTGTATTTTTAGTAGAGACGGGGTTTCACCATGTTGACCAGGATGGTCTCGATCTCTTGACCTCGTGATCCACCCGCCTCGGCCTCCCACAGTGCTGGGATTACAGGCGTGAGCCACCGCGCCCGGCTATGAGCTGGCTTTAAGATAATTGGTAAAATAAAAACAGAAATGTCTTGGGTTGTCAGCAAACATTTTTGTCTGGGTTTTATCTTTGTCTCTGCTAGATATTTTAAGGTGTCAGAGTTTGGGACAAAAGATTATAAGATTATAAATCTAACCAAGAACAAAATGATCTTTGCATAATTTTTTAATAGAAAAGACTAATTTAATATTGTTAGTTTAATAAAAATGGGGAATCTCCTGAGTCATTGGTGAAAATATCATGTATTTAACTTGAAATTTCTTACTTAGTGAACACCTGATAGTCACAGGTGATAAAAATGGTTAATGAAGAAATAATGATTAGAATTTGTTTAATGGCCGGGTGCGGTGGCTCAAGCCTGTAATCCCAGCACTTTGGGAGGCCGAGGCGGGTGGATCACAAGGTCAAGAGATCGAGACCATCCTGGTCAACATGGTGAAACCCCATCTCTACTAAAAATACAAAGCATTAGCTGGGCATGGTGGTGCGTGCCTGTAGTCCCAGCTACTCAGGAGGCTGAGGCAGGAGAATTGCCTGAACCCAGGAGGCGGAGGTTGCGGTGAGCCGAGATCGCGCCATTGCACTCCAGCCTGGGTAACAAGAGCGAAACTCCATCTCAAAAAAAAAAAAAAAAAAAAAAAAAAGAATTTGTTTAATATCCCAATTCTCATTAGTAAGCTAGATAAATTCCTAAAAATGAGTGAAATGTACATGGGATAAATGCAGTAGGGAAACTTTTCATGGAATTAAAATCTTGAAATTATATTGGGTGCTTATTGGATGTCTGGGACATTTCCAACTCAGAAAGGGTTATGGTAGAGGAAAACATGTTTTTTTAAAATTGTGGAACTGTCTCACCTATAC
Organism: Sapajus apella; assembly: GCF_009761245.1. Taxonomy (NCBI): domain Eukaryota; kingdom Metazoa; phylum Chordata; class Mammalia; order Primates; family Cebidae; genus Sapajus; species Sapajus apella. The sequence goes on from NW_022437008.1 coordinate 5,776,019, forward strand.
AATGTTAATATCTGTTAGGCAGTTCAGGATTTCTTGCTTCCTAGGTTTTCACTAAAATTTAAGATTATTAAGAACAAGAATTCTAGTTAATACACAATTCTGTATGTAAAATGTGCCAAAGAAGATGTGTTCTTATTGAGAATAAGAATAAGTTTGTCTAATTCAGAAGTTATCTAGAGGTTGATTCACACTACGAGCTTGGAAAGGTTATTTATGAAACAAGGTAGAAAGTAAAGGGGAGAGAGATGTGAAGAAAGCTATGGATATAAAGATGTGTTTTTGGTAAGGAAGTTTATAAAGAAAACATTTTAGTAGGAGAAAGGATCTTACATGGTAAATTTTTGTCTTAAAGTAAAATGAGTGGTTATTTAAAAAAAAAAATTAGGTCAGGCTACGTACAGTGGCTCATGCCTGTAATCCCAGCACTTTGGGAGGCCGAGGCAGACAGATCACCTAAGGTCAGGAGTTTGAGATCAGCCTGGCCAACATGGTGAAACGCCATCTCTACTAAAAATACAAAAATTAACTGGGCGTGGTGGTACACACCTGTAATCTCAGCTCCTCGGGAGGCTGAAGCAGGAAAATTGCTTGAACCTGAGAGGCAGAGGTTGCAGTTAGCCAACATCATGCCACTGCATTCCAGCCTGGGCAACAGAGCAAGACTCTGTCTCAAAATAAATAAATACATAAAAAATAGGACATAACAAGAAGTCCAACCATGTCATAGATGGCTGGTGTAAGTCATTCATAATTTGTTTCATTTTTTCCTGTTTCTCTGTGTGTCTATGTTCATGCGCATACAGAAAAAATAGGAAGTTGAAAAAGTTTAGTTAATAAGATATTCTCAGCTGGGTGCAGTGGCTCATACCTGTAATCCTGGCATTTTGGGAGGCCAAGGTGAGTGGATCACTTGAGGTCAGGAGTTCAAGACCAGTCTGGCCAACATGGTGAAACTCCATCTCTACTAAAAATACAAAAATTAGTTGGGTGTGGTGGTGGGTGCCTGTAGTCCCAGTTACTTGGGAGGCTGAGGCAGGAGAATTGCTTGAACCTGGGAAGTGGAGGTTGCAGTGAGCTAAGATCATGCCAGTGCATTTCAGCCTGGGTGACAGAGTAACACTTTGTCTCAAAAAAGTAAAATAAAATAAAAAATAAATAAAATGTTCTTTGTTTCTTTTGAGTTGGAGTTTCGCTCTTGTTATCCAGGCTGGAGTGCAATGGCACGATCTCAGCTCACTACAACCTCTGCTTCCTGGGTTCAAGTGATTCTCCTGCCTCAGCCTCCCCAGTAGCTGGGATTACAGGCATGTACCATCATGCCCAGCTAATTTTGTATTTTTAGTAGAGACAGGGTTTCTCCATGGTGGTCCGGCTGGTCTCGGACTTGCAACCTTAGGTGATTCACGCACCTTGGCCTCCCAAAGTACTGGGATTACAGGTGCAAACCACCTCCCCTGGCCAAATAAAATATTCTTTAAAACCTGGTGGAAAATCACAGAAATTTGGCTAACATTGTTTATCGTTAAGGCGCTTAGTTGTAATGAAGTTAAAATAAAAAATATTGTAAAGAAATACATTGGCAGTTTGGCAATTCTTTTTTAATTGTAGTTAAACATGAAGCCAGATTTAGCATGGAGCCCAATTTAACATAAATACTTGCATTGCTTTGTTTCATACTGTATTTGCTATTCTGCATAGACAGTACTACCACTAAGGGACTTACTGGTCATGTGCCTCAGGTGAATTTCTCTTTCTTTTTTTCTTTTTGTATTTTAGAAAAACAGTTTCACTCTGTCACCCAGGCTGGAGTGACGTGACATGATCTTGGCTCACTGCTACCTCCACCCCTTGGGTTCAAGTGATTCTCCTGCCTCAGCCTCCAGAGGAGCTGGGATCATAGGTGCATACCACCATGCCCAGGACATTTTAATATTTTTAGTAGAGACGGCATTTCGCCATGTTGGCCAGGCTGTTCTTGAACTCCTGGCTTCAAGTGATCTGTCTGCCTTGGCTTCCCAAAGTGCTGGGATTACAGGTGTGAGCCACCACACGCAACCTCAAGTGAATTTTTTAATTGCACAGAATGTATAGTGGCTTTGGTAGATTTAAAGACATTAATTTGTGTACCAGCAACAAAATAGCTATGGTGTTTTTGTTTACTTATGGGCTCTGGGTAACACTGTAACTTTCAAGTTAAAGTAAATAGGATGTTGGGTGTGGTGGCTCACGCTTGTAATCACAGGACTTTGGGTAGCCAAGGCAGACAGATCACTTGAAGCCAGGAGTTCAAGACTAGCCTGGCCAACAAGGCGAAATGCCGTGTCTACTAAAAATATAAAAATTTCCTGGGCATGGTAGCATGCACTTATAATCCCAGCAGTACTTTGGGAGGCTGAGATGGAAGGATCAGTTGAATCTACGAGCTTGAGACCAGCCTGTGCAATATAATGACATCCTGTCTCTACAAAAACTTTAAAAATTAACCAGGCGTGGTGGCATGGATGAAACTCAGTGACATTGTGCTGAATGAAAGGAGCCAGCTCAAAAGCTTATACACTGTAGGATTCTGTTTATGTGACATTCTTGAGAAGATAAAACCTTAGTGATAGCAGATCTGTGTTGGGCAGTGGCTAGGGGTGAAGGGAAGATGTGACTATCGTTGCTTTTTTTCTTGATATTGGTGGTGGTTACAGGAATCTCTCTGTGTAATTCACAGAACTGTCCACCATTTCCTGAAAACATTCATTTTATTGTATGATCATTTTAAAGATTAAAAAAGAATCAAATCTCTAAAAAAATAAAGAATGGGCTGGGCATGGTGCCTCATGCCTGTAGTTACAGTATTCTGGGAGGCTGAGGTGGGCACATTGCTTTAGCCCAGGAGTTCAAGACCAGCCTGGCCAACAAGATGAAACCCTTCTCTACTAAAAATACAAAAGTTAGCTAGGCACGGTGGTGCATACCTGTAATCCTAACTACTCAGGAGGCTGAGGCAGGAGAATCACTTGAGCATGGGAGGCGGAGGTTGCTGAGATCACACCACTGCGCTCCAGCCTGGGTGACAGAGCGACTCTGTCTCAGAAAAAGAAAGAAAAAAAGAATGAATGAGTGGTGTTTGGGTTTCTGGTGTGGGCAGACTGTGGCTGGTGTTGCCAATTGTAGATGTGGAGTGGGCTGGTGGTGGGGCCACACTGGGGGATGAAATAAGGAGTTGGGTTTGGTCTTGAAAGTCTGGAAGTTGCGATGTCGCTGCATACAGTTGGATATACAAGCGTCTGGTGCTGGAGATGGAAATTTGGGAGTCACGGATGCCTACAGCCATTGTGATGGATGAGAATGCCTGCAGAGGGTGGGGGGTGGGGCTGAGCCTGAGGAACACCTGCCTTCAGCGCTGCTGGGGGCAGGGCAGGGAAGGAGGAAGAGCCAGCGTCAGTCCTTGGAGCTTCCCTCCCTGCCTGTCCTGTGACCTCCAGACCTTTCTGTGGATGAGGGTGACAGCTTTCAGAGAAGAGCTGTAGGGGCAGGGCGGGGCCACAAAATAAGAAGAAGGGATGAGGAAGAACATCTTCAGAAAGTCAGCAGGTCTCTGCCACCGCCTGTCCTGGGTTCTGAGTAGAAGTATGAGCTGTTCTTACCGAAGAATCACACTTCCTCATGCTCCTTCCCCATCCCTCCCCACCTCTGAGCAGCCCTCCTCCACCTCCACTGCAGCAGTGTGGCCGCAGGCTGGAAGCCTGTTAAGCAGTCCACAATCCTCAGGCCTGATTCACTTCCCCCAAACAAATACTTACACGTTTTGAATTTGTTATCAGTTGAAAAGAATGTAAGATTTCAAAACCAGCAATAACAACTGGATTTTCAGCTTGAAAAATTGGAAGGTATGACAGAGCTGCACCAACAGCCCTGTGCGGTGACAGGAGGTGAAACGAGCCATTGCACTGTCCCATCACCACCATTTCCACCACGCCCTGCAGGTCTCTAGCACCAGGATAAAAGCTGGTTGCCACGTCTCATTTGTTTGTACACGGTTACTACCCTTTTATGTAAGCCGGGTTATCATCCAGCAGCCACAGCCTCTGCAGAGCAGCCCAGCAAAAGCAGAGAACTGCTTGGCTGAAGGAAACTTAGCAAGATTGATATTAGGTACACAAACGCTACCAGCCAAGAGGTGAGGTGACACCATTTTTTGAAAACTTCCTTACTGGGGCTTCATTGACACACCATAAAATGCATCCATTGTAAGGAGAGAGTTCAGTGAGTTTTGATTTCTTGTGTGTCCCCCCACTGCAATCAAGTGATCTAACATTTCCATCACCCAGAAATGTCCCTCTGATATCTTCCCAGTCAACACCCTTCTCTCTCCCATTCCCTACCCCTGGCAACCACTGGTCTGCTTTCTGTCAGAGGCTACACTGTGAATCAAAAGAAGGTCAGCCGGAAAAGCTGTAAGCAGAAGGGTTCACTGCAGAGTGAACAAACAGACCAGCGAGCGTGGGCCAGGGAAGCGGCCTGCTGACCTGCACTGTCTGGGGATGCCTGGCAGTGCTCCTGCGAGTCATTGGATTGGTTACCAAAGGATACACAAACAAAGAGTTATTTTTATGACAGCTTTAAGGGAGCATTCCAGACTGATTAAAAAAAAAAAAAAGATGCGGGTAAGTGCTCTAAGCTTAGAGAACTACTGGAAATTGTCAAGGCCAGGTGCAGTGGCTCACGCCTGGCATGCCAGCAGTTTGGGAGGCTGAGGCAGGACGATCACTTGAGCCCAGGAGTTTGAGATCAGTCTGGGACACATAGCAAGACCCTATCTCCACAAAAAAAGCCTCTTTTAAAAAAATTAACCAGGCATGGTGGCATGCACCTATAATCCCAGCTACTTGGGAGGCTGAGGCGGGAAGATTTCTTGAGCCTGGGAAGTTGAGGCTGCAGTGAGCCATGATTGCGCCACTGCACTCCAGCCTGGGTGACAGAGCCAGACCCTGTCACAGAAAGAAAAAAAAAAAGAAAGAAAGAAAAAAGAAGGGCACGGGAAGGGAGGGTCAAGGGAATAATCTCATTGTGTGCATTAATTGTAAGTAGCAAATTAGACATCCAGGACCACATAACCCCATCTTCACGTGGGCATTGTGTGTGTTTGAGTGACTCCACGGGCACAAGGCCTGGGTAGCTCTCCTGTGCCCAGGAGCAACTAACAGAGACAAGTACTGTTCCACAGGATAACATCGCTCATGGTCCACATCCCAGTCTTTCAGCCTTCTTGTTTCTATGGCATCCAAGAGCCCATAATAAGTATGAGAATTTTTTGTTTTTGAAACGGAGTCTCTCTCTGTTGCCCAGGCTGGAGTTCGGTGGCGCAGTCTCGGCTCACTGCAGTCTCTTTCTCCCGGGTTGAAGCAATTCTCCTGCCTCAGCCTCCAGAGTAGTTAGGATTACAGGTATGTGTCATCATACCCAGCTAATTTTTGTATTTTTAGTAGAGATGGGGTTTCACCATGCTGGCCAGGCTGGTCTTGAACTCCTGATCTCAGGTGATCTGCCTGCCTCAGCCTCCCAAAGTGCTGGGATTGCAGGCATGAGCCACCACGCCCAGGCATGTTGATCAGCTTTTCATTCCTTCTATCCCATCTTTTCTCTGGAACGTGATCCCAGCATCATTTTCCCAGAATACAGCCTGCTGCCTAGATATTTTGATTTGCCTCTGTATGAATGGCTTTTCAGAATTGGCCTCCAAGGAAAGTCAGAAGGCTTCCCACAGATGTTAACAAAGTTTTGGGAACCACAACTACCTGTATCTCTTGGGGACTTTTTACTGCTGTTTTCTAAACCAGAAGAGTCATGTCCTCAGAGAGGAAGGTCAAAAGTGGAGCACCTTCTCACACTATTCTCCCCGCCAAAGAAAAACCTTGCTGTCCCACTTCCAGTTCCCAGAAACAATGGCCTCACTTTTCTTCCAGGTGTCTTTCAGCTTTTATCAGTGCTCAACTTCCTTTTTTTGGGGAACAGTCCTACAGCTAATTTTGCAGACTCCCAGGCTTCTTGCTCTCCTCGTCTTGTCTTTGCCTCTGATGTAGGGCAGATGAGCCCTAAATTCGAGCTTAGCCTGGGAGGCTTCTTGGCTTTACCCTGGAAATTATTTACTTATTTATTTATTTAATTTTTAAAATTTTACTTTTTTTTGAGATGGTGTCTCACTCTGTCAGTCACTCAGACTGGAGTGCAGGGGTGTAATTTTGGTTCACTACAACCTCTGCCTCCTGGGTTCAAGTGATTCTCCTGTCTCAGCCTCCTGAGTAGCTGGGATTACAGGTTCGGGCCACCACACCTGGCTAATTTTTGTATTTTTTAGTAGAGACCGTTCACCACGTTGCCCAGGCTGATCTCGAACTCCTGATCACAAATGATCTGCCTGCCTAAGCCTCTCAAAGTGCTGGGATTACAGGTGTGAGCCACTGCACCCAGGTCGCCCAGGAAAGAATTTAAAGGCTACCCAGTGGTACAAGAAGATGGCTTTATTGAAGTGGCAGTGTTACAGTTCTGGCAGTGTGACAACTCTGTGATTGCCCCTGCAGAGCAGGGCTAACCCACAGGCAATATGCTAAGAGTAGCAGCTTAGGGCACTTTTGCATTCATATTTATATCTATTTTTAATTATGTGCAGATTAAGGGGCGGTTAATGCCCAAAGTTAACCCTCCCCCTCCCCTCCCCTCCCCTCTCCTTCCCTTCTTCCCTTCCCTCCCTCCTCCCTTTCTTCCCCTCCCCTCTCCCCTCCTCTCCCCCTTCCTTCCTTCCCCTCCCCCTCCCCTCCCCTCCCCCCCCTCCTCTCCATCCCTTCCCTTTCCCTTCCTTCACTTTCTCTTTTTTCTTGGTCTTGCTCTGTTGCCCAGGCTGGAGTGCAGTGGTACAATCACGGCTCACTGTAGCCTCAACTTCCTGGGCTCAAGCAATCCTCCCGCCTCAGCCTCATGAGCAGCTGGGACTATGGGCATGTGCTACCACGCCCAGCTAATTTTTTTTGTTTCCTTAGAGGAAGGAGTCTTGCTACATTGCCTAAGCTGGTCTCGAACTTTTGGCCTCAAGCAATCCTCCCACTTCAGCCTCTGAAGGTACTGGGATTACAGGTGTGAACCATCCCACCTGGCCAACACTGGGTGATTTAAAATTTCTAGTTTCCCCTCACTCCCCTGTGCGCTGTGGTCCAGGGAAGCTGTAGCTGAGATAGGTCGAGGCTTCCCTTCCTCTTGTCCTTCTGGGTTGCCCTGCCCTTGGTTTCAGTGAAGGAGGATCTCTCCTTCTAAAAAAGTTCCTCTTGTAAACCTTTAAAAACTTGTTTTGCTAATTAACAAAAAGGATATTGCTGAGAAACCTGCTTCTCAAAAGTCAAAGATAGAAACTTAGCTGCATGAAATCAGTGAGAAAGGAACACATGCTTCTGCTTAGAGGATCGGTGTCTCTGACACAGAGATGCAGCCTTGATTTTCAACCCGTCAGAGCTTCAGATAAGGAGTTTTCCAATACCTTTATCGTTGCTTGGTATTTTCCAGGGAAACGGGACCTTGAGTAGTCTTCCTGGCCCCCACCTAACATTGGCCTCTCCACATATCCCTGCCTTGCGTTGAGCCTATCACACCCCTCTTCATCTAAATCCATGCTACCCTTGGCTCAAATTCAGTAACTGTGTCTCTTCTCTTGTACAAGGCCCCATGCTTCTTGCGGCGTGTGATCTCCCTTCCTGCAGCAAGATCCTCAGCCTAGTTTTGTTGGGCTAGAGTTCTGTGAGACAGGCTTTATCAGTATATTAGACTGAACCATTTCCATGGCTCAGACATCCTCAGAGGCAACAATATTGATCCCAAGTATGTGAAACTAGTTCTTGGGGAACAACAACTACAAAAAAAAAAACTCACAAGGGTTTGTATCCTCCTTTCTTTTCCTTCTTTTTTTGAGATGGAGTCTCTCTCTGTCACTCAGGCTGGAATGCAGTGGCTCATTCTCGGCTCACTGCAACCTCTGCCTCCTGGGCTCAAGCAAATCTCCTACCTCAGCCTCCCGAGTAGCTGGGATTACAGGCGCCCGCCACTACGCCCAGCTAATTTTTGCATTTTTAGTAGAGACAAAGTTTCACCATGTTGGCCAGGCTGGTCTCAAACTCCCGACCTCAAGCGATTCACCCACCCAAAGTGCTGGGATTATAGGCACGAGCCACAGCGTCCACCTGGTTTGTGTCTTTCTAAAGGATGTAACATACACAGATAGACAGTGTGTTGGTTGCATTGAAATTGCATAAGCAGGCAGAAGAATGGGCTGCTTAGGAAAGATGCATATCCAAAAAGGCTCCTGGAGGGGGCGAGGACATTAGAAGCTGAAGAGATCTTGCATTAGCTAAGATTGAGGAGCATCAGGTGCCCACTGTGAGTCACCTGTGCAATCACTGGCTCTAATTATCTTAATCTATATTTTTCAAGAGGGCTTTTTTACTGGAGAGAGGATGTACCCACACAGAGAGTCACCGCGCTTTGCATTTCCTTCTGTTTCTTATCACACCCTGTTTACATGTGTC
>NW_022437008.1:5784586-5952189 GCF_009761245.1 Sapajus apella
CCCCTGTGTTCTCCCTCCCCTTCCCCTCTAGCTCCGTGGTGGTGGCTTCTGACCTTTCTGGGGCTGGCAGAAAGGGAGGGAGGAGGAAGGCAGGGGATGGGTGCAGCCTCCATTGGCCAGCACTGGAGGACCCAGGCTGTGGCCCCCACTCTGCCTGTCTGGGGTTGGCACAATGTCCAAGCCAACTCCCTCCAGGGCGTATGGATGGGGACATTGGGGGCACTCCCTGAGGCGCAGGAGATGTGGCCCTGGCTGGCTGCATAGCTTTCTTCTCTCAGCCCTGGGAATCCTCCCAGCCCTTCATGTTTCCCATTGGGGTCACCTGAGCCCCCCAGGAGGCCTAAGGAAGATTTTTAAGGGCTCCAGACTCTCCCTCAGGTGTGCCCAAGCCTGCCAGTGAGAAGCCAGCTTTGCTTCGTGAATCTGTCTCTGTCTCTCACTGTGCCCGTGTCTGTCTGTCTGTCTATTTCCTGCCTCAGAATGACAACACAGACTCTCCACATCGGTTTTCTCGTGTGGGGGTCACCTGACCATTCTTCCCCGTCTGAGTTCCAGGTGCCCCATCATAAGCCTCTCTCTGTGTGGCCTCTGAGCAGCTCCGGTCACCAGGCTTCGGGGGGGCAGTACGGGGGCTCAGCCTATCACTAAGCCCCTCAAAGACGCCATCTCACTCCTTTTCATACCTCGGAGCCACTAAATTGGTCTATGCTCGGCTTTTTCTCGAGACCCGCACATGGGGTGCAGCACCCGCTGTGAGCAGAGAACTTGCCTCCTACTGTTCAGTGTGGTGTTGGGAACCGAGAAACTGACAGAACAGAGGAAGAATCGGAAGCAGTGCCGTTTCCCCTCCTATGGCAAGAGCAAAGCCCCGGGGAGCGGTTGGGTTTTTCCGCCCACTGGCATCTGGCTCTTCACCCAAGGTCACCTCCTCCGAGGTCCTTCCTGGGTGCCTCAGCCACCCTGATCTCTCCTGTGAATCTCACTTTTGCTGTGTTTCTTCAGAGCACCCATGACTGTGACATCGTCTTGGCTGGCTCCTGGGCTAGAATGCCGGCCTCCTGAGGGCAGAGGTTTTTGTCTGCTTTGTCTGCTTTGCTGCGTGTTGCACAGCAAGTGTGTGGGGAGGTAAATGAACGATCCATTGTATGGGTCCCAGGAGGACGGTGAGAGCTGGGGTTGTGGAGGGTGGCACGGGCCTGCGTCTGGAGTCCTGGCCCCGCCGCCCAGCTTCCTGGCCACCTGCTCTTCACGCCTCAGCAATGTCTATTGATGGCCACATCTCACGGTCAATCAGCCATGTAGTAGGTTTATGTCAGCAGCTGTGCTGAGGGACAGGGTGGGAAGGGGAAGACACTTGGTGGTTGCCAGGGAGCCCTTCAGGCTTAGGACTGCCTTGACTCCATCCAGGGGATCCTGCGCTAAAAACCTTTGGGTCCCCTAGATTTAGAGATCCCCAAGGTTGGTCCTCTGCCTTATATTTTTGGTGTCCTAACAACTGGATCTGTACTGGTTGCATTCCCAGGTGCTCAGTAACTGTGTGCCGAATAAATGAAGGAAGGGATGAATGACACCGAACCTCATTTTGGCCACAGACATCCCAACGCCCTCTCTGTCTCATTTAAACAGTTCTTAAAGACTCATCTTCCTCCAGAAAAGTTAACGATGCTCACCAGAAATCAAACCAGGGACAAAGTGGATTGATGGTGAGATCAAGGCTTCCCTGCACTGTAATTCCTAGAGTCAGCATCCAGGTATTGAGCAGAGATGGGAAAGGAGGGTGGGAAAGGAAGTCAGCAGTTTGGGGACACCTGCCGTGTGTCAGGAGCTAGTCCCCTTGATGATCGGATAATCACACCCCTGCTGTCTAAGGAACATTGGCTTTGGTCCCTTCGCAGAAGCAGGTGGATGGGTGGAGAGAGATCAAATCTGAGAAGCGGAGAGGGAAGCAGGGGCACCTAACTGGAAAATCTGAATCAGTGCACAGAATTAGGGAACTGGTGCGGAGGACCGTGAACGGCAGAAAAGCTGTGAGCTTTCACAGTGTGGCTGGTCTTCAAGACTTTCTCTGGCAGCTATGGGTTGTGCAAGAGCTGGGTAGCGTCACTTTCGAGAAGAGCTGTATTGAATTGGCTTCCCCTTTTCACATTCTTCGAGAAATGCAAATAAAGGATGGGGTTTGTTTCCTGGGGGACTTTTGGCTTCTGTGCTGGCTCCAGCCTATATGACGATGCCTCACTTCCTATCGGGGGCCACCTGCATGGTGGGCAGTGGCCTCTCCCTCTCCACTTTACAGATGGAGAAACCAAGGCTCAGGCAAGCTGGCAAGCCCTGCCAAGATCACCTGGCTAGTGAAGTCAAAAAATCAAGATTCAAGCTCTCATGCTTGTCTGCCTGCAAAGCCAGCATGCTTTTCCTAACAAGACGCCGGACTCTCCAATGGGCTGATTTGATCACTAAACTACCGTGACTCCATTCCCTTCCTCACCAGGCCCCATGAAGGCTTCCCCCTCTCCTCTTCCCCACTCTGACTCTACAGACTGAAAAGAGTTCACGGGTTCTTTGAAGTGGCATCTGAGCCATCTTTATTGTGAGCTCTGTCTCCAACGCATGTTTGTCCACACCGGTGTGTCCACGTCAAACCCAGAGTTCCCGGAGGCGAGGGGCCGCTGTGGCATACGCTCCCCATGCAATGCCTCGCTTCCAGAGGAGAAGCCAGGCCAGGACTGGGCCCCTTCCTACCTTAATTCTGTCCTTTTCTGGGCTTTCCCCCCAAGAGGCAGAAACTGGGCGTAAGATTCGTGAGTGGGGATGTCAGATCAGGGGTAGGAGGCCAAAGAGATGGAAGAGGGAAGGAAAAATATGACAGGCATATCCCAGAGGGACACAAGCAGCTGGGGTGGGGGGGGGGGGGGGGGGGGTCAGAGGGGCGGGTGGCAGCCAATGGGCGGGGGCTGGGCACAGGAAGGTGTGCATCTTGGGGCAGTTGTTTAGATGGGTTTCTGGGTAGCAAGGAGAGTAGAGGGTTGGGGTTACCCTCACCAGAAAGACTGGCTGAGCCAGGCACAGGGTTCTCCGCAGTGAGCATGTGTGAGTATGTGCGGGTGTGAATGTGTGTGTGTGTGCGCACGAAGGAGGAAGCCGTGTGGTGGCGTCTGGGGAAGCTCTGGGACTTCCCTGACCCCCGCTGCTCCTAGTGCCTCTGCCGCAGCCTGTCCAGTGTCAGTGCTTGAGGATCACGTAGTCCACGTTTTCCGGTGCCTGAGGCCGCTCCCCAACCCCAAACCGAATCAGCTCCGAGTAATGAATCCCCTCATCCTCTGGAAAATCTGGAACCACGTTCTCATAGTCGTCCTGAGAAAGCCGTGTGGTGGTCAGCCTGGCCCTGCTGCCCCCAGCGTCCCACCGCTGCTTTCCTCCGAATCCTCTCCTTCATTCCACCCAGGGGTCCAAAAGCCCAGGCGTCCTGGTGTTCGGAAACGGGCTGTGGCCGGCATCCAGGACCTGGAGGTGCCTGCCTGGCTCTCACCAGCTCTTCCAGAGCAACCGTCTCCAATACCCAACCTCTGCCATCACGGATGTCTACCTCAGTCCTTCCAAGTGGGACCCACTGCCAAGGCCAGGCCCGTCCCCAGCCTTCCACAGCCCCACCCTCCTTACCGCTTGCCGCTTCTGCAACACTGAATAAATGACCGAGTCATTGCGGTCTGGGGCAGGTCTCTGGATCTCTGAGGTCCCTGCATCTCTGAGAGAGAGGGCAGATGGACAACCACACATGAAGCATTTCTCATGAACTTTTCTGTCTCTCTCTCTCTTTTTTTCTTTTTCTTTTCTTTTTTTTTTTTTTTTTTTAAGGGGTTTTCCTTTTTTTCCCCGGCTGGAGTGCAATGGCGTGGTCACTGCAACCTCCGCCTCCTGGGTTCAAGTGATTCTCCTGCCTCAGCCTCCCGAGTAGCTGGGGTTACAGGCACCCGCCACCATGCCCAACTAATTTTTGTAGTTTTAGTAGAGACAGGGTTTCACCATTTTGGTCAGGCTGGTCTTGAACTCCTGACCTCCTGATCGTCCCACCTCAGCTTCCCAAAGTGTGGGATTACAGATGTGAGCCACTGCTCCCCCAATAGCACCCCAACGTCAGCCTCTTCTGTAAAACCTGCTGCCTCCCCAGCACCCAAAGCTCACAGTAGGAGCTCTTGCAAATGTATGTGGAGGGAGCAGGTGTGAGTGTGTATCACGAGGTCTTGACCTCCGTGATAAGGATGGACTGGGCGTGCGCGCTGCTGACTTGAAGGAGCAGGTCCACTTCCGGAGACTGGCCCTTACCCAGAGGCTTGTTATGGAGTGGGAATGAGGCGTGTATCGTGGTGCCTGGCATGGGCCTGGCACAAAGAGGGCAGGCAGGACAAGAGCTTTTCCTCTCACCTCCCCCCCAGGGTGCCAGGCCGCCCTCCCGGTACCCTCAGTACCCAGTTCGTGGTGTATCCATCTCAGGAAATTGCAGGGTGGCATAGCTAATGACATCTTCCATCATCGGATTGTAGCATCCCAGGGAGTGGGGACCTTCCGAGAGGGGGGCCCTTCTAACCTGGAAGGGAGGCGTGGGTGAAGTGCCAACCACCTGTCCCTCCACCCTCGTCCCCTTCCCTGTCCTTTGACAGCCCAGGTTTCCCCAGAGGACGTCTTACTCCCCTCCTTCACTTTGCTTCACAGTCTGCCCTGCATTCACCTTTCTCCCATCCTACTGTTTTTTTTTTTTTTTTTTTTTTGAGGCAGAGTCTGGCTCTGTCGCCCAGGCTGGAGTGCAGTGGCGATTCTGGCTCACTGCAGCCTCTGCCTCCCAGGTTCAAGCAATTCTCCTGCCTCAGCCTCCCGAGTAGCTGGAATTACAGGCATGCACCACCACACCCAGCTAATTTAAAAAATATTTTTAGTAGAGACAGGGTTTCACCATGTTGACCATGCTGGTCTCCAACTCCCAACCTCAGGTGATCTGCCTGCCACAGCCTCCCAAAGTGCTGGGGTTACAGGTGTGAGCCACTGTACCCAGCCCCATCCTACCTTTTTATTCCTCACAAAGAAGCTCTGGCCACTGGAATTCTCCTGAAGCCCCTGCTGGCTCTGTGTCCTCTCCCAGCTGAGAAATAAAGGGACATGTGTGCGGGTCAGGGACTCCACAGGCTGGAGGCTCCGAGATGGAGCAACTGGACACAGGCCTCTGCCAAGGGAGAGAGGAGGAGTTGGGCAGTGGCAGGAGCTCACCGTTGCTGGAGCTTGAACCCACAGATCCCCAGGATGAGGATGGCCAGGCAGGACCCAAGAAACAGGGCCACTTGCCTGCCGACGGTCTCTGGGCTATCTGGGTGGAGAAAGAAAGGAGAGACCTTAATCAGCTGAGGAGCCAGTTCTGCCTGGCAGCCTTTGCCTGGAAGGCATCCTGGACTTCTCTCTGCAGCCAGCCCCATCCTTCTCCCCTGCATGCATGCAAGAGGAGTGCAGAGGAAGAGGGCGACACCGACCCCTGCCTGCTCTGGGCCTCCTGTTAAGAGGAAGGCACTAATTCTGAGGAGCTGCTTTTCCCACAGACGCGGCACGCCCCAAGCCTGTGACCCACACCCGCACGAATGGATGCAGCTCTTCACGGCAGTGTGGCTGTGTGATCAGCTCCAAAAATGCCCCTGTCTTCCACCCAGCAATTCCACGTGGGAATGCATCTTGCAGCTGTCCTTGCAGGCATGCCCAAAACAAGAGGCTGCAGACCTTGGCCCTTAAGAGGGCACTGGGAGGAAAACGTATGCAACCTTCATACGAGAGGGCTCCATGGCCCTGGGAAAAAGAGGCGGGTCTCAGGCTGTCTGCAAAGGGGAGACCCAGGGAACAGTTTTTTATATGATGGGATGTGTCTGTGACATATCCAGTAATATGTTCCAGATGTTTTCCTTTGGTCTTCGGCTGTGCTGGTGATGGTTCCCTACATTGACTGATTGATTAAGACAGACTCTCACTCTGTTGCCCAGGCTGGAGTCCAGTGGCATGATCTCGGCTCACTGCAACCTCTGCCTCCCGGGTTCAAGCGATTCTCCTGCCTTAGCCTTCCAAGTAGCTGGGATTACAGGTGCACATCACCACGCCCAGCTAATTTTTATATCTTTAGTAGAGATGGGGTTTCGCCATATTAGCCAGGCTGGTCTTGAGCTCCTGGCCTCAAGTGATCCACCCGCCTCGGTCTCCCAAAGTGTTGGGATTACAGGCGTTGAGCCACTGCGCCCGGCCAGGTTCCCTAAATTTAAGGCCATATTTCCAATCATTAATCTGCAAAAGTATAATAAATTAATCAAATATGTTCTCTATGCTTCCAGACTCTTCTTTTTGTTATTGTTTTATTTTTAATGTATATATATTTTGGTATATTTTGTAGAGACCAGGTCTTGCTATGAGGTATGGGCTATGTTGTCCAGGCTGGTCTCAACCCCTGGGCTCAAGTGATCCTCCCACCTCTGCCCCTCAAAGTGTTGAGATTACAGGTGTGAGCCACCTTGCGCCGCCTGCAGACTTTAGGCACCCTGTGTATGCACAGATACAGAACAATGTCCAAGTGGTATTATTCCATGGAAAAAAGCAAAGAAAAGTCCTGGGCAAAGTGTGAGCTCTGCCTGGTCTGTGTCACGAGGAACGGTGTGTAGACACAGACCCCTGTATGTGAATTGTGCATGTGAAAAACACCCCCGGGGAAGGTGGGGCGATGTGTGCAGTGAGGACCTGTGGTTGGGATGAGTCCTCAGGGATCAAGAGTGAGCAGCATCTGTCTTTCCACTATTGACCCTTTCATGCTTACATTTTATATTTTTACCATTTGCTTATATGATCTGCTTTAAAATCTCCCAAGCCTACTACTCTGGAGGCCGAGGCAGGAGAACCACTTGAGCCCAGGGGGTCGAGGCAGGAGCTGAGATTGTGTCACTGCACACTACAGCCTGTGCAAAAGAGTGAGACCCTGTTTGGAAAAAAAAATCACTGACATCTTAAAGGATAAAAACAAGGAGCTGGGTGCGGTGGCTCACGTCTGTAATCCCAGCACTTTGGGAAGCCAAGGCAGGCGGATCACAAGGTCAGGAGTTCAAGATCAGCGTGGTCAATATGGTGAAACCCCGTCTCTACTAAAAGTACAAAACTTAGTTGGGCGTGGTGGCACATGCCTGCAATCCAGCTGCTCAGGAGGCTGAGGCAGGAGAATAGCTTGAACCCGGGAGGTGGAGGTTGCAGTGAGCCCAGATTGAGCTACTGTACTCCAGCCTGGGTGACAAGAGCGTGACTGTCTCAAAAAAAAAAAAAAAAGAAGCAGCAGAAGAAGAAAAAAGAAAGAAGAAGAGGAGAAGAAGAAGAAAAAAGAAGAGAAGGAGGAGGAGGAGAAAGAGAAGAAGGAGAAGGAAGAAGAAGAAGAGGAAGAAGAAAAAAAGGAAGAGAAGAGAAAAGAAGACAGAAGAAAGAAGGAGGAGGAGGAGGAGAAGGGGGGCGGGGAAGAAGAAGAAAGAAGAACCACCACCACCAAGAACAAGAGCAGGAAGAGGCCTTACAGTAGACAGTGAGGGTGCTGAGGGGCGAGTAGCCCTCGCCCACACTGTTGGTCCCCCGGCACCAGTAAGCACCCGAGTGCTCGACCTCCACTGGCTCCAATCTCAGCGTCTGGCCCGGGTAGTGGAAGGTTCGGTTATTCCGGTCAAACCAGGTGTAGTAGGAGACGGGAGGGTTGGCATCGCTCTCACAGGTCAGGGCTGCCCTCCTCCCTTCCATCACTCGGTTCCCTGGGCTCATGGACACACGCAGCCTCCGGGGTGCATCTGCACAGCGGGTGGGGGAAAAGGGGCAGGTTACCACCAGGCAGGTCGCCAGTCCCCTCTCTGCTCCACTCCCAACCTCCGGCCCCCACTCACACAGCACTTGGAGCGTGCAGGGCTCGGATGCTGTCTGTCCGATGGAGTTCTTCACCCAGCAGCTGTAACTCCCGGCATCTTCTGGGGAGATGGAGTCAAAGTTCAGCTCACTTTCTTCCCCCAGAAGTTTGCCATTTTTCTTCCAGAAGAACTGAACTTCTTTGGGGTGGCTGCTTGTGAAGCCACATTGGAGGCTGACTGAGTTCCCAGAGTAAATCTCGGAAGGGGGCTTGACTCTCCGGACCCACACGCCTCGGGGGGCATCTGGAGGGCAAGGGTCCCAAGCTGACCTCACCGTTCCTTGTCCCTCTTGCTGTCCCCAGGCCTCCCCTCCCCTTGGCCCCGAGGCCAGGCTCCTACCCCTCAATTTTGTCGAAGACACTGGCCCAGGCTCCAGCCTCGTCACCTTCCATCCCCATGTCCCAGCCAGGCTACCTCCCAGATCCCCCTGCCCAGCCCGGGGACTCACACTGGACATTCAGGGTGACCTGGGAAGCCCACGAGCACCAGTGGTTACAAGCTGCGCAGCTGACGACGTTGTTGTTCCAGGCAATGTTTTGGATCTTCAGCACCCCAGACAATGACGACTCATGGGTGCTACCGGTTTTCCATTCATACCAGGTAACGCCGGGGTTACTGGAATTGTAGTTACAGGAAAGGGTCACCGTATCTCCTTCTCGAATCGCCGTGGGGTTTTGAATCACTGTGGTCACCTCCTTGGGAGGATCTGGAAGAAAACTGGAGAGGTGAGTAAAGAAAAGCCAGTTGTCCTTAGTGTCCCTTCCCTCTTGCTTCCTCTTCTCCCGCTACCTGTCTCAGGCATCCACACAGGTCCTAAAGTAGTTGAAAGGAAGCTTGTGCTTCCTTTCTGCATCTGCGCGAGGACAGAAACCCTGCCCTGGCTCTCTGGCCTGGCTGTGGTTTGGTGCAGGGGTCCAGAGCACAGCACCTGGGCCAGATGGCTGCTGAGAGGTGCACCGGCATGAGCTTCAGGTCTCAGTTTATGCATCTGTCAAATGGGGTCCTGAGGCCGGGCATGGTGGATCATGCCTGTAATCCCAGCACTTTGGGAGGCCAAGGAGGGTGGATCACCTGAGGTCAGGAGTTCGAGACCAGCCTGGCCAACACAGCAAAACCTGTCTCTACTAAAAATTTTAAAAATTGGCTATGCATAGTGGTGCATATCTGTAGTTCTCACTACTCAGGAGGCTGAGGCAGGAGAATAGCTCGAACCTGGGAGGCAGAGGTTGCAGTGAGCCGAGATCGTGCCACTGCACTCCAGCCTGAGCAACAGAGCTAGACTCTCTCTCAAAAACAAAAGGCAGCAGGGGTTGGGTGGCAGGGTCGGGGGTGCCCTGAGAGTTCGGCGGGGGGGGCGGTCCTGAGAGCTGGGGGGGGTCCTGAGAGTTCCTAACCTCCTGGAATTGTTCCAAGGAGGAAATGAGATGGTGCCCTTAGAGGAGAGTGTGGTGTGGCAAACGTTGTACAGACACCGCTGCGGATGCTGTGGTCATGCATCCAGCTGTCTGAGATGCTCAGGATTTGGGCACCCGTGTCCCGTCAGCACATATGACATCTCAGGGTCAAGGATCAAATCTATGCATTCTCTTTGTCCTGTGCTCTACTCAGTGACGAGATCACTGTGTTAAACAGGGTCTCACAATGGAGGCGTAATGAGGCATGTTGCCCCAGTTCTCACCAAAAATTTCAAGGCCTCTTTTGAGACTCAGTCACTGCCTAGGGACACTAAGTCTCTGTGTCCCTCATGGAGTCCTGGTATCTCGCAGTTAATCATTCTTTTTTTTTTTTTTTTTTTTTAGAAGACAGTGTCTTACTCTTCTGTTCCCCAGGCTGGAGTGCAGTGGTGCCATCTCGGCTCACTGCAAATTCCACCTCCCGGGTTCAAGTGATTTTCCTGCCTTAGCCTCCCAAGTACCTGGGATTACAGGCGTCCTCCACCACATCCAGCTAATGTTTTATATTTTTAGTAGAGACAGGGTTTCGCCATTTTGGCCAGGCTTGTCTCTAACTCCTGACCTCAAGTGATCCACCCACCTCGGCCTCCCAAAGTTGCCTGGGATTACAGGCATGAGCCACCACAGCTAGCCAATTCATTCTTTTTTTTGAGACGGTCTCACTCAGTCACCAGGCTGTAGAGCAGCGGTGTGATCACTGGCTCACTGCAGCCTTGACCACCCCGTCTCAGATGATCCTCCCACCTTACCCTCCTGTGTAGCTGAGACTACAGGCATGCACGACCATGAGAGGCTAATTTTTTTGTAGAGATGAGGTTTTACCATGTTGCCCAAGCTGGACTCAAGCTCTTGGCCTCAAGTGATCCACCCGCCTCAGCCTCCTAAAGTGCTGGGATTGCAGGTGTGAGCCACCGCGCCACCGTGCCTGGCCCACATCTATAATCCCAGCCCCAGCATTTTTTTTTTTCTTTTCTTTTCTTTTCTTTTTTGTTTGAGACCCGGGTCTTGCTCTGTCACCCAGGCTGGAGTGCAGTAGCAGGAACATGGCTTACTGCAGCCTCACCCTCCTGGGCTCAAGCAATTCTCCCACCTTGGCGCACCCAGTAGCTGGGAGCACAGGCGCACACCACCACGCCCAGCTAATTTTTGCATTTTTTGTAGAGATGGTATCTCACTCTGTGTGACCCAGGCTGGTCTCAAACTCCTGCGCTCAAGCGACCCTCCTGCCTTCGCCTCCCAAAGAGCTGGGATTGCAGGTGTGAGCCACCGTGCCTGGCCTCATTCATTCAATAAGCATCTACTGAGCACCTTCCGTGAGCCGGGCCCTATGCTGGGAGCTGGGAACGCAGCTGTGAACAGCAACAAAGCCCCTACCCTGAGAAGCTGACATGTCAGGAGACCCTGGCTGCTCCTTACTCTTGACTGTAGGACCCGGGAATGCCTGCACCCCATCTGCCTTCCCCCTCCCTGTGTCCATCGTCTCTCCCTAGAACCAGACGCTGCATGGCTACTCACACTGGACGTCCAGCTCAGCTCCCGGGCCCCTCTGTCCAGCACCAAGAATGTTTTCTGCCACGCAGGAATAAGTCCCAGCGTGCCAGGGGAGGGCCTTGGTGATGCAGAATGTCCCCTCTGTCCTTCCTTGTACTTCTTTCCCATTGTGGTACCACGTGTAATTTGTTGGAGGAGGATTGGCCTGTGATGTGCAAAGAAACTTGACTTCATTTCCCTCCACAGCCGGTGACGGGGAGATCTGAACACTGGAAGGTTCTGGGGCATCTGGAAGAGGGGGCAGAGGCGAGTGGGGAGGTGAGGAGAGCACCCCCTCAGCCTGAGCATACGGTCCCGAGAGTCCCTGAGGCTCCCCTCTCCGGGTCCTCTCCTGCCAACTCCCTGCCTGGCCCACCCCCAGCTCCGAGGGGCTCACACTGCACTTGTAGGACCACTGGGTCTGACATTCCTGTGCCCACGTCATTGGTGGCCTGACAGCAGTACGTCCCATTCTGGTGCTTGGTCACTGCCGGCAGCGGTAGCCTGAGTGTGTTCTGTCCCTCCAACAGGGCCCCATCCTTGCGCCAGGATACAGTCCTGTAGTCCGGGTTGCTGCTGCTGACCTCGCAGGTCATGGTCACAGAGTCCCCCTCCCTCACCGTGAGTTCACTGGGAGTGACTTTGATCTTCAATTGTGGTCTGTCTGGAGAAGCAGAGGGACAGTCGGGGAGGGAGCGGGGAATTCTCAGAGGGCAGAAGGTGGGGAAAGGACTTTTATTCTGACAAAGCGGTGACCCAGGTCACGGTCTGGTCATGGCCTCCTAACTTGGCTTTCAGCTTCCCCCTCCCACTTCCTCTGCCTGCTGGTCTCCACCAGCAGCATGCAGGGTTTCTCACACCATGCACCAGACCTCGCCAGTCCTGCGGGAAGCCACAAGTGGGTTCCACGTGTTGCATAGAATCCCAAACCCTCACTGCAGCCCTTGGGATCCAGAGTCCCGCTCCATCTCCTGCCTCCTGTCCTGCCATGTGACCCTCAGCCTCTGAGATCCTCCCACTCCCAGCTCCTGCCTCCAGCCTTTGAACATGCTCTTCTCTTCCTCTGAAGTCCTCCTCTCGAAAGAAAATATTCGCCAGCTTCAGCCCCTCCCTCTGTTCTAATCAGCTTAAGTGCTCACCTTCTTAAAGAGATCTCTCTCCATCACTCCCCTCTCCCGGCCTTATTTTTTTCCTGATACGCACATCTTCCTACAACAGTGTTGTATCTTTCTTTGTTAACATTGCTTTGCTCCATATTCTAATGTCTTGGCTCGTGCTCTGTATTTCTTTGTTAATCCATTTGTTGTCCATCTCTTTCACTGCAGTGCCGGCTCCAGCTCCGTGTGGGGCAAGAGCTTTGCTCACTGCTGCACCCTGCCTCCTGCCCTGTGCGCCCCCCCCCCACAGCTGGCAGCCCTAACAAGGCCTGGAACCTAGCAGATTTGTGATACATGTTTATTGAATGAATGAGGCACAAAATAAAAAATCCCCCCCAAGAGGGAAACAAAAAGACCTAACCAGATAATCCCCAAATCATGTCTCTGCTTGAGGATGGACCGTTTTTGTTTTGTTTTGTTTTGTTTTTTTGAGATGGAGTCTGGCCCTGTCGCCCAGGCTGGAGTGCAGTGACTGGTGAGATCTCGGGTCACTGCAACCTCTGCCTCCTGGGTTCAAGTGATTCTCCTGCCTCAGCCTCCCGAGTAGCTGAGACTACCGGCACACGCCATCACGCCTTGCCAATTTTTTGCATTTTTAGTAGAGATGGGGTTTCACCGTGTTAGCCAGGATGGTCTCGATCTCCTGACCTCATGATCCACCTGCCTCTGCCTCCCAAAGTGCTAGGATTACAGGTGTGAGACACCACGCCTGGCCAAGGATGGACCGTTTTATTCTGTTAAGCTAAATGGAATGGATTTCCCAAAACCCCAGGGCTGACAAGATGGGTGGTGCCAGAGGGAGGTCAGTGTGACCGGGGCTCGAGGACGCCCCTGTCTGTGCAGGCTTCCCAGTGCCCTGGGTGCATGCCCCCTGCGGGGGCTGGGGAGAAGGTGCCAAAGACCTGGCCCTTCCCATAGGAGCGTCGGGGAGACTCACGCTTCACATTCAGCTGCACTGTGTCTTCGGAGAGGACCTTCCCTTCCACATCTTGGAGCTGGCAGGTCACATTCTTCCCGTGGTGACTCCACTGCGTCTTGAACTTGAGCTCGCTCCGGGTGAAGAGAGACTCAGGGACCTTGCTCCAGGTGAAGACAGACTCAGGGACCACGGAGGTCGGGGTGACAACAGCCTGTGCCATTGAATCCCCCTCCAGGAACCACTGCAATCGGATCTGATACCCATGGCAGGAGAAATTCAGCAAGCAGGTCAGCGTGATTTCCTGGGATTCTTGAATTTCTGGAGGGAGCTGGATATGAGGTGGAAAAGGCCTTTCTGCAAAAGAACAGAGCCCATGCTGGAGCCTGGGGGACTAAGGACGTGAGTGTACACCTGGCTTTAGATGTCCTATCCCAGGTCACCCCTCAGGAACCCCTTGCCACTTCATTCCACCTCTCTCCAGTCCTGCTTTGTTTTTTTGGGGGGTGGGGGATGAAATCTCCCTGTGTCACCCAGGCTGGAGTGCAGTGGCGAGATCTCAGCTTGCTGCAACATCCCCCTCCCCAATTCAAGTGATCCCCCTGCCTCAGCCTCCCAAGTAGCTGGGATTACAGGCACCCACCACCATGCCCAGCTAATTTTTTGTATTTTTAGAAGAGACAGGATTTCACCACGTTGGCCAGGCTAGTCTTGAAGTCCTGACCTCAGTGATCCTTCTGCCTTGGCCTCCCAAAGCCCTGGGATTACAGGTGTAAGCCACCACGCCGGGCCTCTTTTTTTTCTTTAGAGACAGGGTCTTGCTCTGTCACCCAGGCTGGAGTGCAGTGGCACAGTCTTAGCTCACTGCAGCCTCGACCTCCTGGGCTCAAGCAATCCTCTCACCTCAGTCCCCTGAGTAACTGGGACTACAGGCATGTGCCACCACACCTAGCTAGTTTTTAAAATTTGTTGTAGAGATAGGGTCTTGCCATGTTACCCAAGCTGGTCTCAAACTCCTGGGCTCAAGTGATCCTCCGACCTCAGCCTCCCAAAGTGCAGGGCTTACAGGCGGGAACTGCTGCACCCAGCCTAGACCTGCTGTTCTCCACTTTGAATCACTTTTGCTCACCTGAAATCCTCTCTGAAAGGCCTTGACCACACTAAACGTCCTTGGGAATTGTGATCTATAATTCTTTCATTCTCATTGCTGGATGTGTGCTTTCTGAATGATGCAAGGTTGTACTCCCACCACCTCTAAGTGTATTTTACCAGTTTAGTTCATGTGCTTTTCGGCTTTGACAACCTTGTGTTGTTTTCCTGGCTTCATTCAGTATTGGAGCCATCCAAGCGCGGCATTCCTTTAGTGGGGTGGTGGGTCTGTGTGCAGCCAGCCTCAGCTTTCCCCCAGGCTGAACCACTCGCTTCAAACAGCGGGGTCTGAAGCTGCATCACTCACCCCAAATTTAAGGCTGCTCAGAACTACGCATCCAGGAAACAGGATGTGGAACAGAGTAAGCACACTCCTAGGGCAGAGACCCCACACCTGTGTCTGATGGGTCAAATTTGCCCCTACATGTGCAGTGCAATAACTGAGCCTGTGTTATAAAAAATTTAAGACGTTCATTTTAATTCTTTTCTTTTCTCTTTGTCTTTTCCTTCCTCCATGCATGATTAGTTGCATTTGGTCATTTCAGTAGCAGGTAACCATTAATTCACTAATAATTGATTAACTTATATCCTCACCTCCTGGGGGCAGTCTGCAAGATAAATGAACTTGTCTTTCTTTCAAAGAACAGTGATCCTTAGGTCTCACAGACCTCCTTGATGACATGCAGAAATTTAATGAGCCGAGGCCAGGTGCAGTGGCTCACGCCTGTAATTCCAGCACTTTGGGAGGCCGAGGCGGGTGGATCACAAGGTCAGGAGTTCAAGACCAGCCTGGCCAACATGGTGAAACCCCGTCTCTACTAAAAATACAAAAATTAGCTGGGTGTGGTGGCGGGTGCCATAGTCCCAGCTACTCGGGAGGCTGAGGCAGAAGAATCGCTTGAACCTGGGAGGCGGAGGTTGCGGTAAGCTGAGATCACGCCACTGCACTCCAGCCTGGGCGACAAGAGCAGGACTCAGTCTCAAAAAAAAACCAAAACAGAAGGCCGGGCGCGGTGGCTCAAGCCTGTAATCCCAGCACTTTGGGAGGCCGAGGCGGGTGGATCACAAGGTCAAGAGATCGAGGCCATCCTGGTCAACATGGTGAAACCCCGTCTCTACTAAAAATACAAAAAACATTAGCTGGGCATGGTGGCGCATGCCTGTAATCCCAGCTACTCAGGAGGTTGAGGCAGGAGAATTGCCTGAACCCAGGAGGCGGAGGTTGCGGTGAGCCGAGATCGCGCCATTGCACTCCAGCCTGGGTAACAAGGGCGAAACTCCGTCTCAAAAAAAAAAAAAAAAAACAAAAAAAAAACAAAACAGAAAAAAGAAATTTGATGAGCCGAGGGGCACAACAGCTTTGATGATCGGGATGTCATACCTGCACACCTACTTTACTCATAAAAGCCCCCAGTAATGCTCAAAGTCAGGTTAGATTTGAGAGTTTCCCTCATCCCTCCCCTCGCTTTGGCTAAATTAAAGAAACCTTTTCTGAGCTTCTAAGCACTGATGTGTCAGTGTTTGGCTGACTACGCATCGGGAGCTAAAAACTGGCCTTTTGGGTTTCACAACAGTATCATCTAGCCTTGAAGAGCTCATGGGAACGTGCCATGAACATTAACACGTGGAGAGATCTCACTGGAAAATCTGGATTTCCATCGTCTCTTGAAAAATCAGAAGATCTGGCCGGGTTCAGTGGCTCACACCTGTAATCCCAATGCTTTAGGAGGCTGAAGCAGGAGGATTGCTTGAGGCCTGGGCAACATAGCAAGACCCATTTCTACAACAAATTAAAAAGTTAGCCAGGCATGGTGGCATGTACCTGTGATCTCAGTTGCTCTGGAGGCTGAGATGGGAAGATCGCTTGAGCCCAGGAGATCAAGGCTACAGTGAGCTGAGATAGCGCCACTGCACTTCAGCCTGGGCGACAACAGAGCAAGACCCTGTCTCATAAAAAGGGAAGGGAGGCCAGGCGCGATGACTCATGCCTGTAATCCCAGCACTTTGGGAGGCTGAGGAGGGTGGATCACCTGAGGTTGGGAGTTTGAGACCAGACTGACCAACATGGAGAAACCCGTCTCTACTAAAAATACAAAATTAGCTGGGCATGGTAGTGCATGCTTATAATCCCAGCTACTTGGGAGGCTGAGGCAGGAGAATCGCTTGAACCCGGTAGGTAGAGGTTGCAGTGAGCTGAGATCAGGCCATTGAACTACAGCCTGGGCAATAAGAGTAAAACTTGATCTCAAAAAAAAAAAAAAAAAAAAAAAAAGGAAGGGGAAGGGGAAAAGAAGAGAAAAAAAGTAAAATGAGCATCTTGTGATTGTTATAAGGTAGGCTCAGTTACGGGATTGCACGCGTAGGGGTGGATTTGACCCATCAAATAGGTCTGGAGCTGAGGGAGAGTGGTCACTCATTTTCATACTAGGTTTCCTTGGTGGGCAGCTCTGAGCAGCCCTATGTTTGGGGTGAGCGATGCAGCTTCAGACCCCGCTGTCTGAAGGGGGTGGTCCAGCCTGGGGAAGAACCGAGGCTGGCTGCACACAGACCCACCCCACTAAAGGAATGTGGTGCTTGGATGACTCCAACACTAAGGCCAAACACAAGTTTGTCACCAAAGCTGAAAACTACATGGTGAGAAAGAAAGAGAGAAAGATCGGAAGATCCGACAACCTTAGAATCCAGGTCCCAGAAGGGCAGGAGCTGTGGGTGAGGTGGGACGCCTGAGGTCCCACAGCTCCGTCTAGTGCTGCCACCTCGCCATCGCCACCCGCCAGCGTCCCCTGCCTGAGCTCTGCAGGCAGCTCAGTTTGTGAGCTCTGTGCCAAGAGTCAGGTATTTCCTGCCCCCAGCTCGCCCCTACCCAGAGCAGAGGACCCACTTCCTGAAGGCCTTACCAGAGACACTGAGGTGTGTTCTTCCCATCCATTTACTTTTCTGGGATTCCATCCTCAGCCCCAGCGGACCACTGTCATTGACGTATACTGGGTTGATTCTCAGTGTGCAGTTGTTCTTGTTGTGCCCCAGGAATTGCACCCTTTGTTCAGAGGGAAACCTTCCGTCCTCTTTGTTTTCATAGAGTCTGGTCCCCTCGAAGCTCTTGGTTTTGTCATTATACTCAGGATTGTGGAACAGAGTGAATCTTTTCAGAGCATCACCGGAATCTGGGATTCTGTAGATGCAGGGGACCCAGACGCAGGCCCCCTCCCAGGCGTAGAGGGCTTCAGGGTGCTGAAGTCTCCAGTCGCTTGAGGCAGAGAAAGCCAAGTGTTCTGGAATTCACCACAGTGATCAGAAAGCATTATTGAGGGGGCATGAGAGCCTTCTTTTAAAAACTATTCTTTATTTTTAAATTTGTTTAATTTTTTATTCTTTTTAGAGATGGGAGGGTCTTGCTATGTTGCCCAGGCTGGTCTTGAACTCCTGACTTCCAGTGATCCTCCCGCCTCAGCCTCACAAAGCGCTGGGGTCACAGGCAAGAGCCACCACACCCAGACGAGACCTTTCAAAAGACTACAGAATTCCCTCTGAAGATAGTGGGAGAGATACAGGGAGTCACAAAGACAGCAGGATGCAAAGAGAGAAATGTATGTATATATGGGAAAGGTACATATTTGTATGTACATTTGTAATCTATACACACTGGCCACCCCACCCTACCCTATGTTGACGCCTCTCAGCCCAGGTCTTTCCTCCTCCTCCAGTGCCCACTGACATCCCAGAACCCCAGTACCAGCCCAGGCCACAGTCCTTACCCAGGAGCAGGAGCCAGGGGCCGAGGAGATGCATGGTGTCGTGTCTGGGTAGAAGCCTGAGCAGGGGAGAGTTTGTCTTTGAGCCGTCTGGTGGCTTACTTCTTCCACATGGCTTTTCTTGCGCACCCACTGAGTTCTGACCCTTCCCCTGGCTCCGGGAGGACCCGGTCTGATTGCATTGTGGGGATATGGCATTTGGGATCCTCACAGAGTTCTTTCGTTTTTGTTTTTTTTTTTTTTCTTTGAGACAGAGTCTCACTTTGTCACGCAGGCTGGAGTGCAGTGGTGCGATCTCAGCTCACAGCAAGCTCTGCTTCCCAGGCTCAAGTGTTCCTCTGGCCTCAGCCCCTCAAGTAGCCGGGTAAAGGCAGGTGCCACCACGCCCAACTAATTTTTGTATTTTTAGTAGAGATGGGGTTTCACCATGTTGGCCAGGCTGGTCTTGAACTCCAGACCTCGTGAACCACCTGCCTCAGCCTCTCAAAGTGCTGGAACTACAGGTGTGAGCCCCTACTCCCAGCCCAGAGTTTTTTCTCCTTCAGCCTGAGAGCTCCATGGGGGCAGTCTCTCTCTCTTTTCAGAACTCCTTCCTTTCTTCCTTCATTCCTCCCTTGCTTCCTTTTTTCCATCCATTCATTTACCCATCTCTAATTTTATAAGCTTCCTACCCAGGTCTCAGGCTTTGAGTGGCACCAGACCACTGTGTGCCTCAAATGTCAGGCCCTGGATAACACGGAGCTCTCCCTGGTGCTGCTCATCAAGGATTATACTCAGGGACAGATATGGTCAAAATTTGGTTTGAAAGATCAGGTAAAAGAGAATTCTAAAACCAGTAACAAAGTATGGGTTAGCTGGGCACAGCGGCTTATGCCTGTAATCCCAATACTTTGGGAGGCCGAGACAGGCATATCACTCGGGGTCGGGACTTCGAGAGCAGCCTGGCCAACATGGTGAATCACCATCTTTTTTTTTTGTTTTTTTGAGACCGAGTTTCACTCTTGTTGCCCAGGCTGGAGTGCAATGGTACAATCTCAGCTCAGCCCGACCTCCGCCTTCAGGGTTCAAATGACTCTCCTGCCTCAGCCTCCCGAGTAGCTGGGATTACAGGCATGCACCACCATGCCTGGCTAATTTTGTGTTTTTAGTAGAGATGGGGTTTCTCCATGTTTATCAGGCTGGTCTTGAACTCCCAACCTCAGGTGGTCCGCCCGCTTCGGCCTCCCAGAGTGCTGGGTTTACAGGTGTGAGCTACCGCACTCAGCCTGAAACCCCATCTTTACCAAAAATACAAAAAAAAAAAAAATCAGCCAGGCATGGTGGCACACACCTGTAATCTCAGCTACCCAGGAGGCTGAGGCAGGAGAATCGCTTGAACCCAGGAGGTGGAGGTTGCAGTGAGCCGAGATCTCAGCACTGTACTCCAGCCTGGGTGACAGGGCAAGACCCTGTCTCAAAAACAGCAACAACAACAAACCCCAAAACACACAAAAAACAAAGTATGACACCAGAAGAACATTTTGAGGGGTCTGGAAGGTCTCAGGAGAATGTGGTCCAAAGGTCCCCGTCAGATGCCCCACAGGCCAGGTAGGAAACATAAATCAACCAGGTAGTGACAAAAGCTGTGCCTTCTCTAAAGGTGGTGGCTGTCTCAGTTCCAGCCAGTCATTGCCAGACAGAACCTGACTGAGCTCACACTGTCTGATCTTCCACTGTTTTAAGAGAAGGAGCCAAACTTCTATGTGGAATGTCCTACTTCAGAAGAAAAATAGACCAGGAGAGGATTACTTGAAGTCAGGAGTTTGAGACCAGCCTGGGCAACATAACAAGACCTCATGTCTACAAAAAAATTTAAAAACTAGCCAGGCATGGTGGCACACACCTGCAGTCTCAGCTAATCAAGAGGCTGAGGTGGGAAGATCATTTGAGCCCAGGAAGTCAAGCCCGTGGTGATCTCCCCACTTCACTCCAGCCTGGGCAGCAGAGCGAGACCCCATCTCAAAAAAAATAAAAATAAATAAACTAAAAATATACAGAGCTGGTGCAACAAAACCTGTCTGGGGGTTAGGTTTTGCAACTGCTGCCCATCTCTCTCTTCCTCTATGCAATGAACGTGTCCTCTACCATCCCTGACCTCTGCACAGATATATATTTACATAGAGTTAAATTTAAGTCCCAATTTACATGATCGTGGCCCTCTGTGCTGGCCCCCTGGGACCCCGAAGGATGTGACAGCAGAGTGTGTCTCCGGTCTCAGCACCAACCCAAGCCCCGCCCACTCACCCGCCAATGTTTCCCAGGCATCAGTGTTCCCCTTTCTGTCTGTTTATCTCCTCTGGCCACATGGCTCATGCCGAGGGCTGCTGGGGGTCCAGTCATGGGCGTGGGGAATGCTAAGCTGCTTGCCAACAGCAGGAAGGGGGTCTGGCCTGGTCTGAGCATGAATTCAGGGTGCAGGGTCTGAAGCTGAGGCAGATTCCCCAGGCAGAGCTGACATCAGCCCTGCAGATGCTCATAATGTCACATGCAAAAAGCGTCTTCAAGGTCACATTCACTTGAGAAAAGCAGGGTTAAAGAGTTAAGTAAGATTTTTTTTTTTTTTGAGAGTCTCATTCTGTTACCCAGGCTGGAGTGCAGTGGCATGATCTCAGCTCACTGCAACCTCTGCCGGGTTCAAGTGATTCTCCTGCCTCAGCCTCCTGAGTAGCTGGGACTGTAGGCATGTGCCACCACTCCCATATGATTTTTTGTCTGTTTGTTTTACTAAAGATGGAGTTTCACCATGTTGGCCAGGCTGGTTTCAAACTCCTGACCTCAGATGATTCACGCAACTTGGCCTCCGAAAGTGTAGGGATCACAGGCATGAGCTGCCGTGCCTGGCAT
Source organism: Sapajus apella (assembly GCF_009761245.1). NCBI lineage: Eukaryota > Metazoa > Chordata > Mammalia > Primates > Cebidae > Sapajus > Sapajus apella. The sequence goes on from NW_022437008.1 coordinate 5,805,374, forward strand.
AAGTTAGATTCCTTACTGCAGGACTTTAAAAACCTTTTAGTAAACTCTATCTACACCATTAATCTCTAGACATGGGGACTAGAGTATAGTATAACAGATTGTCCACACTTCTTTAGCCATGGGATCTATTTTACATGTTGTATAAAAAACTTTGCAGGGTTGCAGGGCCAGTGCTCTTTGAAATCCCCTCAAGGTTCCCTAAGGGGTGACAAGGGAACCTGTGGCAAGGACTAGACTCCATTCCATGCAGCGGAGACTTGCCTCCAGGAGCTGGGCCATTGTGCCTGCTCTGCCAGCACCCTCTAGCCACACCCTCCTCTGGGCTGGGCTGGAGTATCCCAGCAGGCCTGGGAGATGGGTGCCTCCAGAGCAGGACTGTGTGCTGCCTCAAGGAGCTCCAGGAGTCTCTGGAGCACAGGAGTAGGGCCCCAGGCCCACGAATTGGAAGGCTGAATATTGAGAGCAAATTCTGACGTCTGTGATATATCATATTGTTTGCTGAGGGCGGCGGCAAGGAAAACCTAGTCAGCCCCCTAAAGTAGAAAACTGCTTAAGACATTCTAAAACAGTAACCAATATGAATATGTCCCACACCAGATGAATTAGTTCTTTGAACACAGGATATGTGACTCTTTCCTTTATTCCCTTGTAAAGAGTACACTCTAGTTTATCTTTAACCTATGGTGAACATACACTAGCTGCCTGGTTAGTTTATCTTTACCCTATGAAAGAGCACAGAGCATCCGCTTGTTAAACTTGTCACTGGAACGTAAAGAATAAATACGTGGGTCAGTCTGCTCTGGGCTGTCCGCTGAGAATGCTGTAAGTCCCCTGATGTCTCACCTTTGCTTTCTATCTCTGTGTGTCTGTTTCTTAATTCCTGCAGCGCCACCTGGGTTGGGGTCTCCACAGCCAAGCTGGTCTCGGCAGCTGAGGGTGGGGAGGAGGTTAGGGAGAGCAGTCATTATGCACAGAGGCTCAAGACAGGGCCATGCTGTCCAGACCTTCTTAGCCCTGCCTTGTTGAGGGCCTTGCAGAATCTTGGGGCCGGCCTCCCTGGCCCCATTCTTCCCTCCTGGGCATCCAATAACTTACCCTACTCTCGGAAAACTCACCAGGCCTGGCGGGGTGGACACTCAGGGCAGGGGTCTGTCTACAACCTGTTGTAACACAGGTAAGAGAGAGCCAAGGAGATCCCCGCTGTGTTCCCAGCTCTGGGAGGTATGCCTGGCCCATCGGCTGTTCCATAATAACTTGCTTGTCAAATGCAAAATAAAAGCAAAATGGTTTTTACCTGTTTCCACGTGTCTTCCCTCTTCAGGGATGCTGGCAGCATCTGAGAGTGAAAGGAGAAGTACAGTTAAGTCTCTGGTCAGAGAAGTTTACCTTCCGTGGCCACACCCCCTGCTTCTCTGTGGCTCTGCGGGGGACCAAGCAGCATCGTGACCTGGGGAGTGGGGAAGAGACGATGGAGGGGATGCGGGCTTGGAGTCAGACTGGAAGACTAAAATATCTACGGACAGTTATTCCTTTCTGTGCATGGGTTTGCAATATCAGATCAGAACAGGCTCCTCCACAACTCCCCCTTTGCCCAGCTCTCAGGAAATGTGAATGACTCACGCCAAGCAGGACTGCCAGCTCACTGAAAAAGGCACAGGCCCCCCGAAAGTATTTGTAATTTAGTGACACCATCCAGTTACTACACTTCCACTACTTTCCATCAGAGGCATAAATGATGGGGAATCTGACCACCTGCGCTGAAGCTTCAGCAGCCCCCCAAGGGCTGAGGGAGGAGCACACAGATATCGAGAAGGAAACAGATATCTTGGCCAGGTGCGGTGGCTCACGCCTGTAATCCCAGCACTTTGGGAGGCCGAGGTGGGTGGATCACATGAGGTCAGGAGCTCGAGACCATCCTGGCCAACATGGTAAACCCCGTCTCTACTAAAAATACAAAAAATTAGCTGGGTATACTGGTGGGCACCTGTAATCCCAGCTGCTCTGGAGGCTGAGGCAGGACAATTGCTTCAACCTGGGAGTCAGAGGTTGCAGTAAGCCAAGATCACGCCACTGCACTCCAGCCTGGCGACAGAAGGAGACTCTGTCTTAAAAAATAATAATAAATATTATTTGATAATAAAAAGGAATGAGGTACTGATAGGTGCTATAACATGGATGAACTTTTTATTTATTTATTTTTTGAGATAGAGTTTCACTCTTGTTGCCCAGGCTGGAGTGCAGTAGCATGATCTTGGCTCACTGCAACCTCTGCCTCCTGGGTTCAAGCGATTCTCCTGCCTCAACCTCCTGAGTAACTGGGATTACAGGTGCACACCACCACATTCAGCTAATTTTTCATATTGTTAGTAGAGACAGGGTTTTACCATGTTGGCCAGGCTGGTCCTGAACTCCTGACCTCAGGGGATCCACCCACCTTGGCCTCCCAAAGTGCTGGGATTACAGGTGTGAGCCACCATGCCCAGCAACCAATGAACTTTGAAAACATTAAGTGAAAGAAGCCAGTCACAAAATGTTACATATTGTGTTACATATTCCATTCATATGAAATAGTCAGAAAAGGCAAATCTGTGGAGACAGAAGTAGATGTAGTGGTTGCATAGGGCTGGGGTGGGTGCGGAATTCGAGAGGAAATGAAGAGTGACTGCTCATGGGCATGAGATTATTCTGGGGGTGACGAAATGTTCTAAAACTGGTTGTGGTGATGGTTGTAAAACTCAGTGAATAGACTCAAGACCATTCAATTGGACATTTTACATGGGTGTGTTTGATGGCATATGATGAATTATATCTCAGCAAAGCTGTTATATATGTAGCATATATATAATATATGACAGCTTTACATTATATAGTGTGTGCGTATATATGTGTGTGGTGTAAGTATATCATGTATATATAGTAAAAACCAGGCTGGGCGCGATGGCTCACACCTGTAATCCAGCATTTTGGGAGGCTGAGGCAGGCAGATCACCTGAGGTCAGGAGTTCGAGGCCAGCCTGGCCAACATGGCAAAACCCTATCTCTACTCAAAATACAAAAATTAGCAGGGCGTGGTGGTGTGTGCCTATAATCCCAGCTACTCAGGAAGCTGAGGCAGGACAGTCGCCTGAGCCCAGGGGGCGGAGGTTGTAGTGAGCCTCGATCCAGCTACACTCCGGCCTGGGTGACAGATGGAGATTCTGTCTCTAAATAAATACAAACCAGTCCAATTAGAAAATAGGCAAAAGACATGAAGACACACGTTCCTGAAGAAGGTATACAGAAGGCAAATAAGCACATGAAAAGATGTCCCACATCACCAGCCACTAGTGAAATGCAAATTGAAACCCATGACAAGATATCACTTTAGAACAGCTAAAATTAAAAAACCAATAATGGCCACGCCAAACGCTGGTGAGGATGCCGTGAACTTGAATCATTCACACAGGGTCGGTAGGAATGCAAAATGATCCGGCTACTCTGGAAAAGATTTTGTCACTTTCCTGAAAAACTAAACAAAATATACCTACCAGATGACCCAGCAATTGCACTCCTGGGCATTTTATCCTCAAGAAATGAAAACGTATGGCCACACAAAAACCTGCACACAATTATTCACAGCAGCTTATTTGTAATAGCCAAAAACTAGAAGCAGGCTGGGCGCGGTGGCTCACGCCTGTAATCCCAGCACTTTGGGAGGCTGAGGCAGGCGATCACCTGAGGTCAGGAGTTCAAGACCGGCCTGGCCAAGAGGGTGAAACCCCATATCTACTAAAAATACAAAATTACCTGGGCATGGTGGCGCATGCCTGTAATCTTGGCTACTCAGAAGGCTAAGGCAAGAGAACTGCTTGAACTTGGGAGGCGGAGGTTGCAGTGAGCTGAGATTGCACCATTGCATTCTAGCCTGGGCAACAAGAGCAAGACTCTGCCTCAAAAAGAAACAAAACAAAACAAAAAAACAAAAACAAAACTGAAAACATCCAATGCCTCCTTCGACAGGTGAGTTGCTTAACAGATTATGATACATCCGTGCCATGGAGTACTACGCAGCAGTAGAAAGGCGTGAGGTGTGAACAGGTTACAGGCAACGCCTTGGATAATTCTGAAGAGCGGTACAGAAAGTGAAAAAAACCAGTCTCCAAGGATGACATGCGTTGTAACATTCTTTTTGTTTGTTTTTTGAGACGGAGTTTCGCCCTGTCACCCAGGCTGGAGTGCAGTTGCAGGATCTCAACTCGATGCAACCTCTGCCTCCTGGGTTCAAATGATTCTCCTGCTTCAGCTTCTTAATAGCTGGGCTTACAGGCACCTGCCACCACCAGGCCTGGCTAATTTTTGTATTTTAGTAGAGACAGGGTTTCACCAGGTTGGCCAGGTTGGTCTCAAACTCCTGACCTCAAGTGATCCACCTGCTCTCTGGGTTTACAGGTGTGAGCCGCCGCGCCTGGTCGTAACATTTTTGAAATAGCAAAATGATAGAGGTGGAGAAGATGAAAAGTTGCCAGGGGTTAGGGATGGTGGGAAAGTGTACAATTCTGAAGGGCGTAGCATGAGGGAGGTCTTTGTAGTGACAGAATAATTCTGTATCTGGATTGCAGTGGTGGTTCTATTCATCTAGATGTGATAAAATGGCACAGAACTGTACACACACAGTATACCAATGTCAAATTCCTGGTTTTGATATTGACCTGAATTATTTAAAAAGTAACCATCAGGGCACGCTGGGTGAAGAGCACACTAGACTTCTCTGTTCTATCTTTGCAACTTTCTGTGAATCTATACTTATTTCAAAATAAAATTTAAAAAAAATTTTTTTTTTGCAGCCTCGAACTGGAGATGGGCTCAAGTGATCCTCAGCCACCCGAGTAACTAGAACTACAGGCGCCACCCAGCTAATTTATTTTTTATTTTTTGTTGAGTTGGGGATTCTCTACATTGCCCATTCTGGTCTCGAACTCCTGGCCTCAAGCGATCCGCTGCGTCAGGCTTCCAAGATGCTAAGATTACAGGCACAAGTCATCTCACCTGGCCATGATTTTTTTTTTAATCCCAGCAATCTCAATGCGGGACTCCAGGCCAGGTGACCAGGCCCCAAAGATATCAGGCAGGGGACCCTTTGGGACTTGAATCCCTGCTCCTCACCTAGAAGGAGAAGCTGAGGTTTCTGCAGGCCACAGTGCCAGGCATGGCTCAAAGTCTTGTAACAGGAGGAGACTGGACCACGGGCTTGTAGATGTGTCTTGATTTCAGAGGCCAAGGGCTGCATGGAGAACGCAAGGGAGGAGGAGCAGGACCCCTGAGAACGCAGCCTCTGTGCTTTCCCTTTTCCTTCCCCCTTTTCTCCAAACAGGTCATTGGTCTCCTTTTTTGGTGACTTGACTGTGAGCCCCTTGCCAGGGAAGCAGTGAAACCAGGCAACTAACAGAGTCCCTGTGAGCCCTGGGTGGCCACGCCCAGCCTGGCTGTGTCCCCCTCGCCCCTGACCTCTGCCCAGGACAGTAATAAGATGAAAACAACCATAGTGGCTTCCTCACAGGGCTAGTGACACACACGCAATACACTCAGCAGCCCGCACAGCCCACAACAAGCATGCAGTAAAGCGACCTGGGTTCCAGTCCCAGTTCTGCCATGAATCTGCTGTGACATTGCCTCAGTTTCCCCTCCCAGGGTGGTAATAAGATTGCTACTAGGACTTCAGGGCTGTGCTGTGACAGGTCCCCAGCCCCTACGGCACTATTGCACGGTGGCTACTATGGAACGGGCTCTCCGTAAAAGTGAGCTGTCATTATTCCAGACATTGTCACGTGCCCTGCTGACCCAGCACTCCCTGGAGACATTCATTCACACACCTCTGGCTACTCAGTCCCAGCCTGAGATTCACAGCGAGGCCCTTTGGGACTAAACTGTCATTTCCTCCCCGCTCCCCAGGCACATCGAGATCTAGGGTGGGAAGGGGTGTTCAGCTCAGCTGCTGCCAGACTTCTCTGTTCTATCTTTGCAACTTCCTGTGATAACTATTTCAAAATTAAAAGAAATTTTTAAAAAATGTGTGAGATGAGGTTGTCACCTCCTGTTTAAGGAGCAGCCTGGAGCTGAGAGCAAGAAGAGCGGAGGAAGAAAGAGGCTTGGCTATTTCCTTCTCCTTTTTCTCTTTTTCTTATTTATTTATTTATTTATTTGAAATGGAGTCTTGCTCTGTCACCCAGGCTGGAGTGTAATGGTGCAATCTCAGCTCACTGCAACCTCCACCTCCTGAGTTCAAGTGATTCTCCTGCCTCAGCCTTCCAAGTAGCTGGGACTACAGGTGCCCACCACCACACCTGGCTAATTTTTGTATTTTTAGTAGAGATGGGGTTTCGCCATGTTGGCCAAGCTGGTCTCGAGCTCCTGACCTCAGGTGATCTGCCCGCCTTGGCCTCCCAAAGTGCTGGGATTACAGACATAAGACACCGCACTCAGCCTTTTTTTTTTTTTCTTTTTTAGTGACTGAGTCTTACTCTGTTTCCCAGTCTGGAATACAACACAGCTCACTGCAGACTCAAACTCCTGGACTTAAGCCATCCTCCTGCCTCAGCCTCCCGTGTAGTTGGGACTACAGGCGTGCACCACTGTGGGAAGTAGGAAAGTTCCTCTTTAAAGTTTTCTTTCTTGTTAAAGAATAAACCATAAGTGTGCTAATAACTCTTTGTTAAGCCCTATCCTATGTAGCTGATAGATATGCCATGCTTACAGGCACGTAGTACGTTCTATGTCCTTGTACTTTAACCAAGGTATCTGTGCTCACAGGCATGTCCCAGCTCGCCATTGTTTTCACCTGTTTAGAAAAGCTGTAAGTTATTAGCCAATTGGGTTTTAGTTTAAATTGTGAGGTCTGGCTCCAGCAAACCGAGATCAGACACAGCAGTAAGGACGACCCCAAATGCGTAAGGGATAAACGTGTCTGCTTTTCCTTTGTTCGGTATACTCTCGTGGCAAGTTGGCTAGCGAGGGTACCCTTCCTGCCATACAGGAAGTAAAAAAGTAAAAATTGCTTTGCTGAGAGATACTTTGTCTCAGTGCTGACTTTTCTCTGTGGCACCCAGCATCTGTTTCCAACAGCCACTGTGCCCGGCTTATTTTTAAACATTTTTTCCCTACATACAATGTCTTGCTCTGTTGCCTGGTTTTGAACTCCTAGAAAGCACTTCTCAGAAGTGCTGTGCATCTCCACCCCTGGCCTGTTGCAAGAGCCGGGCCGTGCATCATCAGCCACCCGGGGAGGAGGCTCTGGAGTGGCCAGTGCTGGGTGGAAGCTCTTTCATCACGTAGGATAATGGAGCCGCCTGCCCCAGGCACTGTCCCAGGGACAGGGTGGGAGGCGGGCCAGGGACAGATGGGTCATCTCCATCAGGAGTGACTCAGGAGGTTGGCAGACCAGGAGGGACAAAGAGGCCCGTGTCATGACCATGGCCTGGTGCCTGGGTGTCCTCCCTCCCGCACATGGTGGCCCAGGCCTCCTGGCATGTGAGGCCGTGAGACCTTCTCACCTCCCTTCCTGCCTGGCAGACCTCATCTCAGCATCTGCCCCCATCTCTCTGAGTCAGCAGCGCGTGGTTCACTCCTGTAATCCCAGTACTTTGGGAGGCCGAGGCTGGCAGATCACTTGAGGTCAGGAGTTCAAGACCAGCCTGGCCAACATGGTGAATTCCTGTCTCTACTAAAATACAAAAATTAGCTGGGCGTGGTGGTGGCAGGCGCCTGTAATCCCAGCTACTCAGGAGGCTGAGGCTGGAGAATCGCTTGAACCCAGGAGGCGGAGGTTGTGGTGAGCTGAGATCGTGCCACTGGACTCTAGCCTGAGTGACAGAGCAAGTCTCCATCTCAAAAAATAATAAAAAATAAAATACTAGGATTAAATTCCATTGCTGGGCAGGGTGGCTCACACCTGTAATCCCAGCACTTTGGGAGGCTGAGGCAGGTGGATCACCTCAGGTCAGGAGTTCAAGACCAGCCTGGCCAACATGGTGACACCCCATCTCTACTAAAAATACAAAAATTAGCCAGGGTGGTGGTGCGTGTTTGAACCGCTTCAATCCGGGAGGCAGAGGCTGAACCCGGCAGGCGGAGGCTACGGTGAGCTGAGACTGTGCAGCTGCACTTCAGCCTGGGCCACAGAGCAAGACTCTGTCTCAAAACAAACAAACAAACAAACAAGTCCAGTCCTGCCTGTGGCCTACTAAGGCCCTCTGCACTCGAGGTCCCCGGGGCAGCTACCCTGGCTCCTTCGCTCCACTCAAGCATGCCTCTTTCCTTCTTGTTCCATGAACGTAACAAGTACGTTCTCTCCAGGGGTCTTTGCACTTGATTTTGGTCTCCCTGGACCCACATTCCCAGGAACCCACAGCGCTCCCTCCCTTACCTCCTTTCTCAGCTCAAGTGACTTCTTCTGAAATGGCAGCCTGACCCAGCACTGCCTGACCTTGCATTCGCTGTGGTTCCTTCACTCTCTGATCTGCGGTCACGTGTTTGCTCGCCTTTCTGATCGTTGTCTATCTCTTCCGCAGAATGCCAGCTCTGGGAGGTCAGAGGGTGATTCTATTTGGGCACTGCTGTGTCTCTGGGGCCCAGTATAGGCCTGGCACACCGAGGTGCTCAGTGAGCATGCGTTGAATTCTGGTGAGTCCAGGAGCTGGGTGGGGAGTCTGAACCTCAGTTCAGGTCCTTGTTGTTGTTGTCTTGAGACGGGGTCTCACTCTGTCACCCAGGATGGAGTGCGATGGTGCAATCTCAGCTCACTGCAAACTCCACCTCCTGGGCTCAAACGATCCTGCCACCTCAGCCTCCCAAGCAGATGGGACTACAGGTGCATGCCATCATGTCTGCCTAATTTTTTATTTTTTGTAGAGACTGGGTCTCGCTGTGTTGCTGAGGCTGATCTCGAACCATGGGCTGAAGCCATCCGCCAGCCTCAGCCTCCCAAAGTGCTGGGATTATGGGATTACAGGCAGGAGGCACCGTCCCCGCCCCTCGGTCCCACATGTTCGCCATGGTTGAGTGCCAGTCCCTCCTAAGGATGGTCTTTGTGTCAAATTCCCTCATCATTTCCCAAACTTTAGAAGTTTGCCAACCACCTTCAGGACTTTTGTCCTATCAGTCACAGGCAACGTGTTTATTTAATACATTTTAAAAATCAATTCAGTTGATTGATGTTTATTTATTTTGACTTAGCCTCATCCAAAGCCGGTTTGGCATTCTGGTTTCCACCTGCTCCGGCGCATACTAAATGAAGCATGTGTAGTAGCGTCAGAGTAGCTCCACATGCACGGGGTGTCCAGGCTGCACTTTGGGCAGCAGGGGGTTACTCCCCAACCCCTGGTTATTGACAATGTTCTGCGCCTCTGGGCGAAGTCCTCCCAGGCCAGACCTGCTGGAGCCAGGGTCTGTCGTCAGGGGACAGGTGTGTTGTGGCAGGGCAGGTGACCTGGAAGAGGCTTCCCTCCTGGCTGCTGAGAGGCCCCTGTGTATCCCCAGCCCCATGTCCTGCCTCTCTGGCTTTGCTTCAGCTCCTGGAATTTTGCTAAACATCGTCCCCCTTGGGGCCTTCACACAGGTGTGAGTTTCCTTCCATAGGGAATCCCCCCTGTGCCCCTGAGACCCTAAGTCACACTTAGATTCTATGCTGTCAAACAGCGGTCCCCAACCTTTTTGGCACCAGGGACCGGCTTCATGGAAAACAATTTTTCCATGGACCTGGGAGCAGGGAGGGAGTTGGGGATAATTCAATCACATTACATGTATTGTGCACTTTATTTCTCTTATTATTACATTGTGATATATAATGAAATCAGTATACAACTCACCATCATGTAGAATCAGTGGGAGCCCTGAGCTTGTTTCCCTGCAACTAGACGGTCCCATCCGGGGGTGATGGGAGACAGTGGCCGATCATTAGGCGTGATCAGTGAGCACACACCGTAGATCCCTCGCGTGCACAGTTCGCGATAGGCACCGTGCTGCTATGAGGATGCATGCCGCTGCTGAGCTGACAGGAGGCAGAGCTCAGGCAGTCGTGCAAGCTGGCGCTCACCTGCTGCGCAGCCCACTCCCTAACAGGCTACAGACTAGGCTCAGCCCACGGGCCTGTGCTGCGGACCCCTGCTGTAAAGACCCTGAGCTTCTCCTTGGGAGGTGGTGTCACAGTTGCAGTTTGATACTGTGCCTGAGATTCTTTCATGTCCCTCTTCCCGTAAGACTATGAGCCCCATGAGGAAAGGGCATGCACCCCCTGGCTTGGACAGGCCCCACGGAGGCCCCCGCACGCCTTTCCTCCTGTATGTGGACTTCCTGTTCCAGTCAAGCAGCCCCATGTCACCTCCCCTCCTGACCTGGTTTGTTTATTCCTGCCTCTAGGCCTTTATTTTGGTCTCTGTGCTGTGTCCTCTGCCTTCTTCAAAACCCAGGGAGAGGCCAGGTACAGTGGCTCACACCTGTAATCACAGCACTTTCAGCCGAGGCAGGTGGATCACTTGAGGTCAGGAGTTCCGGACCAGCCTGGCCAACATGGTGAAACCCCATCTACTAAAAATACAAAAATTAGCTAGGTATGGTGGCGTGTGCCTGTAGTCCCAGCTACTTGGGAGGCTGAGGCAGGAGAATCGCTTGAACCTGGGAGGTGGAGGTTGCGGTGAGCCAGGATTGTGCCACTGCACTCCAGCCTGGGTGACAGAGTGAGACTCCATCTCAAAAAAAAACACACACACAAGGAGAGCTGTCACCTAGGAAACCCTGCCCTCACTGCCCACAGCCCAGAGCTTAATTTTACTGCTCCTCCAGCACCCGGGCTCTGGGAGCTGCTGCTGGTTCTCACCAGGATGGCCGTGTAGTATAGCATCAGAGCGTGGCCTCTGAGCCAGTGGTTGGGGCTCAAATCGGCTCCACCACTAACAGCTGAGGACTGTGGGAGAAATGTGACCTCGCTGTGCTTCAGCCGCTTGTTCTCAAACGTCCGCATGCATCAGAATCCACTAAGGACTTCTCAAAGCACAGACTCCTGGGCCCCACCCCAGGGTTTTTGATGTCTGAAGTCTAGGGCGGAATCTGAAAATCTGCCTTTCTAGCAAGTTCCCGGGTGCTGCTGATGCTGCTGCCTAGGGACCACACTTTGAGAACCATGGTCATCATTGTTAGGGAAGGTAAATGAGGTTAATGGAGATGAATTAATACAAACTAGGTAGAATCATAGAAAGCGTTCAACAACTGTTAGTTACTAATCCATTTACACCAGACACTCTGGCCCTTTTTAACTTCCTGACAGATATTATACAAAAAGTACATTTGATACAAAAATTAGCCAGGCATCATGGCAGGTGCCTATGATCCAGCTACTCAGGAGTCTGAGGCAGGAGAATCGCTTGAACCTGGGAGGTGAAGGTTGCAGTGAGCCGAGATTGCACCACTACACTCCAGCCTGGGTGACAGAGTGAGACTCCATCAAAAAGAGGAAAGGAAGGGAAGGGAAAGGAAGGGGAGGGGAGGGGAGGGGAGGGGAGGGGAAGGAGGAGGGGAAGGGGAAAGGGAAGGGGAAGGGGAAGGAGAAAGGGAAAGGAAGGAAGGAAAGGGTGCATTTGAATCAGAATAATCTAGTCCAGGGCCTGGCCATGCCATTTCCAAGCTCTGGGACCTGGGGAAAGTCACCTAAATTCTCTAAGTCTCAGCGTTCTCATTGTCACAGGGTTGTCCTAGGAGTCCCTTCTCAGGAAAGCCTGAGCCTCTGGAAAGTGCTCAGTACACAGCTGGTGCTTAAATAATGTTTCTTGAACTGAATGTAGTGATGTGTAAAGGCTGATGCTGCAACTTGCAGCATGAATGTGAGAGATGGTGGTGAAACCGACACGGGCTGGAGAGACCTAGATCTGTGGCTCGAACTCCAAGCTGCAGGGACCAGGAGGTAATGTCAGTGAGGGAAGCTGGTCAGGTGTGGGACAATAGGGAGTGGTGGGGACTACGGCCAATGCATAGGACCCTCCCTTTCAGCAAGTCGTGGCCACATGCGAGTTCAAGCCCAGTGGTGTCAGCTGATCTGACTGTGGCAGAAACCAGCATGAAGATTTTTATGTTAAATTACCCAGAAGTCAACCCAGACCCAGCCCGAAGCTACCAGCTCAGAGTGGGAGGAACTGAATGGCCATTGGTCCTGGGTTCAAGGCTAAAATCCCCAGGTCCTTGTCTGCACACAGGGCTCAGCCAAGGGCAAGGAGAAACTCTGTGATGGTTCGGGAGACGGTGGGATGGCAGGCTGCCCAAAGACAGGTCAGAGAGCATCAGGATCTAGACTGGCATTCGGCTTCGGGGCATTTATTTCATGTCCCTTTTGTACAGGCCCCGGGCCAGGTGTGGGGGCAGGAGACCAGGCAGGAAGTAGCAATAAATAACACAGACAGACAGAGCTCCCCTCCAGACAGATGAGGGTAAAGGAGGTTAGAGAGGAGCCATAATGAGGGTATGGGTGTGTTGGCAGGGAGGGGCAGCTGGGAAGAAGGGAGAGGTCAGGCCCCCAGGACCTCACTGTCACCTGCCTCATTCCCCTCCCACCCAAGCCCCCGATACTTTTGGGAGGAAGGGAGCCCGCAGCCAGTGGGGGCCAGCGAGGGTCCTGAGGGGGGGTCAGCCACGCCGGCTGCCCCCAGCTCCTTCACTTGACCCGGATTTCAGCATACTCAGCCAGCTCCTCCGTCAGCGTGTAGCTGTCCTTGGTGGGCCGTTTCCCCAGGTCTGAGTGGGAATAGCTCAGGTCCAGCTCTGGGGGTTCGCCCCGAAGGCCCAGCAGCCTCCTCTCAGATCCCAGGCGCCTCTCGCTCTAGGAGGGGAAACCACCCATTAGCAGGGTCCTGCTCCCGGCCTTTTCCGGACGCGGAGGCCAGAGTGTTTGCACCCTCAGATCTCCTGAGTTCAGTCCCAAACAAATCCCTGCGTGAACCTCCTTCCTCAAGGATCACAGGCCCAGTGATGCCCCCGATCATTGGGTCCCACTCTGGAGCTTCTGCCAGTGTTAATCATTGCTGAGCTTGAAATCCGCCTACAAATTCAGTTTCTCCAGGAAGCTTTCTTCTTTTTTTTTTTTCTTTTCTTCCTTTCTTTTCTTGAGACCCAGGCTAGATTGCAATGGCATGACCTCGGCTCAGTGCAACCTCCACCTCCCGAGTTTGAGCAATTCTCCTGTCTCAGCCTCCCGAGTAGCTGGGATTACGGGCGCCTGCCACCATGCCTGGCTAATTTTTTGTATTTTTGGTAGAGACGGGGTTTCACCATGTTGGCCAGGCTGGTCTCGAACTCCTGACCTCAAGAGATCTGGCCTTGGCCTCCCAAAGTTCTAGGACCACAGGCAAGAGCCACTGCACCTGGCCAGGAAGCTTTCAACATAGGAGTTTGAGGGGCACACAATTTAACCCCTAATGCCTTCCCAGGTGAAAGCCACCTAGCTAGGACCCCACTTTTCCATATTTCTCGAAATACCTGGTTCAGTACATGCTCCCCCATGTTTGGACCTGGCATGGGGATCCCCTCAATCTGGGAGGTCCTGCAGATGACATGTGGGTTCCCCTCATGCTTCCCACCCCTCCCTCCACCCCCCCAGCCACAGGAATTTGGACACACAGGACGGTGGCCACAGACAGGCAGGAGCTGCAACAGACAGACTAGACAAGGCCAGCACTGCCGGGCAGGCCGGGATTTCACCAGAGACCACCTTGACGCCTGACAGGGACACACGCACATGCACGCCGACCCCAGGGCCCAAGGAGGGCCCAGAGGAGGGCACACTGAGGCCCCCGGAACCTACCTCCTGGGGCGCTCAGTGAGATTCCAGGGTAGAGACCTCTTTGGACTATTGGAGAAGGAAATGCAGTCATAGACACAGGCAGGGAGGGAGGGTGAGGGGGCCCTTGGGCCCCACACCCCATCGCCCCCTACACAGCTTCAGCCTGGGCACCTCCTCCCCAGCCTCCAGGTCCAACCCAGCCCTGGAATTTCCTCCTCTCCTCCTCTGAGTGGCTGCCTTGCTCCCCTGCCCCTTGGCCTCACAGGCCCTTGGTGTCCCTGGCATCCAGGTTCCTAGGCCGCCTGGAGCCACACCGCTCTGGTCCTTACCTCGTACTTCTCCGGTGCCCCAGAGATGCGGAAGTCGCTGCTGAACAGGACCGGAGGATTGTCCCCGGCCGAGAAGCTGGGACTCTCTGTCACGTTCTTTCTGCAGGGCAGGATTCGTCAGATCTCCCTCTGCCCTCCCGTTCTGCACCCCATGTGTTTTAGGAGTTTGGCTCAGGGGACCTCAGAGTTGCTCCCACCCTATCTCTAAGGTGTGGCAAGCAGCCCTTTCAGAACCGCCGGCCTCTCCTGCCCCCACGGCCCGCCTTCCCCACCTCGGTGGCCCCTGCCCGGCTGGGGACCAGCCACCGGACCCCTGGGCTCTGCCATTTTTCAGGACCCCCGCCTGGATTCTCCAGGTTCCCCTCATAGGCTCTGTGTGTCTGCCCCTCTTGCCGCCAGGAGTTGGAGCAGAGAGGTTAATTCATTTCTCAGGACAGCTGATGGGTGTGGGCCACAGCTCAATTGGGTCAGGTGTGTGTAGTTCGGGGCTGGAGAAGCTTTCTGTTGGTTTGTTTTTAGAGACAAGTTCTCCTCTGTCACCTAGGCTGGAGTACAGTGGTGAAATCATATCTCACTGCAGCCCCAACCTCGTGGTCTCAAGCGATCCTCCCTCCTCAGCCTCCCAAGTAGCTGGGACCACAGGCACGTACCACTATGCCTAGCTAATTTTTTCATTTTTTTGTAGACGGGGGTCTCCCTGTGTTTCCCGGGCTGGCCTCTAACTTCTGAGCTCGAGCAATCTTTCAAGGCATATTTTTGTTGCCACAGATGTGTGTAATCTTTGGGGCTTTTGGCGTCAAGTGGGCCTGCTGCTGTGGCTGCAGGGGTACCTGGGCTTTCCCCACCACACTGGAGTGTGTAGGGGAGCGTTTCTGGAGACAGGGAGGCCATCGAAATAGAGTGTGAGGAAACAGGTCTCAGATGATGTGTGTAAAGGGCTCAGCCCAGGCCCTGGTGTGCCCCTGAGCAGCAGGGGCTGGGACTAACAGGACCCTCTCTCCTCTGTCCGGAGATCCTTCCCAGAGCAGAATCTCCCTTCTCTATACCTATGGTGCTGCCTTCCGACGCCCACTCCAGGCCTTCTGACCCCGCCCCCAGTCCCCTTTTTGGAGACTCCCATCCCCAAATCAGCTCCGGCTGGCACTCACTTCCTGCGTGTCTGGGTAATGTAGCAGATGATGGCAATCAGGATGGCAAAGGTGACCACGGCGCCCACAGGCCCAATCTTGGCCCACATCAATCGATCTGAGGACAGAGAAGACCAGGCACCCTCAGGGTTGTGGGCGGTGATGGCAACACCTGAGAACTCTGGAGACGTGCTGGGGTGACAGTCAACATATTCACACAGCCAGGGCATCCTTGCCCTCATTGACTGGCACGGAGGCTCCCAGTGCCAGGGCAACCCCTTTTGTGCTGGAGGGCCCTGGGGAGGGGCTCCTACCTCAAAGGTCTAAGCAAACTCGGGGCAAACTCAGGGCTGCTTCTCCGCTCCAACCAGAAAGGAAGAATTTGACCCTTTCTTAATCTGCACAGCCCATGCTCTGAAGATGTTCCTCAGCCTTGGGAATTTGGATCCAAGAGGAGCCCGCCCCACTCCTGTGGCTCCCACCCCAAGGCCACGCCACTCACGGGCTCCTTGGAAGGGCAGCTCCAGGCTCTTGGCGCCATAGAGGTTCCTCGCGGTGCAGATGATGCGGGGCGGGGCCTGGGCCTGCCCTCGCAGCGTGAGGATGCTGGTGAGCACAAGGCCGCTGCGCTCCGAGTACACAAACTCCCGCTCGCTCTCGTTCACGGTCACGTTGCGCGACGGCAGCTCAAAGGCCACGGACGGCTCCGGGTTGGACTTCACCACGCACAGGCACTGCACCGTGTCTCGGGCTGCTGCGCAGTGTGACTCCAGGAGGAGCATAGGGGCGACTGCAGGGGTAAAATCAGGACTGAGGGTGGCCCGGAGCCTACTCGAGGCCCAGCCGGGGAGACTGCTTGGCTCAGGGCAAGGCCAGCATGGCCAAGGAGGGGGGCGGTAGCCTCACGGATGGCTCTCTAATTTCCCCTCCTTTTTCCTCTGTCCTGACGGAGAGTGCCTTGACCTTGCTACGACCCGCCAGCTGCCTGTTTTCCCTACAAGCTTCACTAACCCACGCCGGGGGACTTGAACATTCCCAGGCACTGATAAAGGTGTCTAAGTTGTTGCTCAAAACACTGAAAGAGGCTGGGCACGGTGGCTTATGCCAGTAATCCTAGCACTTTGGGAGGCCAAGGCGTGGGTGGATCATTTGAAGTCAAGAGTTCAAGACCAGCCTGGCCAACATGGTGAAACACTGTCTCTACTAAAAATATAAAATTAGCCAGGTGTGGTGGTGCACGCCGTGGTCCCAGCTACTCGGGAGGCTGAGGCAGGAGAATCATTTGAGCCTGGGAGGCAGAGGTTGCAGTGAGCCAAGATCAGGCCAACCTGGGTAACAGAGTGAGACTCTGTCTCAAACACACACACACACACAACAACAACAACAAAAATGAAAGAATGAAAGAAACCAGCCCCGGCCCTGGGCCAAACTCCTTAAACTCTCATGTAAACCTGTACCCTGACCCTCACGGACATGTCTGGGTAGAACCTCCCTTTCTCTCGCTGTAGCACTGTGCAAGTTTCCCTCCTGAATGCTTTGGACTGATGATCACCTGGTGTTTAGGCCTCTCTCTTTGGAATCCCCAGTGGCCTCATTTTAGGGTGGCTTGGGCACTCTCTTGGGGCAATTCTTCTGGTGCCACTTTTGGGGGGACTGTAGCCTCAGGTTTGGCCTGGACGGACCACTGTGTCACAGGGATGGGCTGTGTGTGTCCTGCACCCTGGCCCTTTCACTCTCTCTGACCTCTTTCACCTTGATATACATAACTCAGGTCACGACACTCCCTGTTCAAAACCCTCCTCTGTTGCTCCGTGGGCCACCTAACATACAAATCTTCTATTTCTCTATGTTTTTGAGATGGAGTCCTACTCTGTTGCCAGGCTAGAGTGTACAGGCACGATCTTGGCTTACTGCAACCTCCACACCCACCCCCCCACCCCGCCATTCAAGTGATTCTCCTCCCCCAGCCCCTTGAGTAGCTGGGACTACAGGTGTGCGCCACCACGTCCAGCTAATTTTTTTGTATTTTCAGTGGAGACGGGGTTTCGCCGAGTTGGCCAGGATGGTCTCGATCTCTTGACCTCGTGATCTGCCCACCTCGGTCTCAGTGAGTCACTGTGTCCAGCCCAATCCTTTATTTTTTTTATCGTTTAGAGACAGGGTCTGTCTCTGCCACCCAGGCTGAAGTGCAGTGGCACTACTATAGCTCACTTGAACTCCTGGCCTCTAGCAATCCTCCTGCTTCAGTCTCCCAAATTGCTGGGATTACAGGTGTGAACCACTGTGCCCAGCCACATTTGACCATTTTTGACATGCAGAAAAAATTTCACATGGTTCAATGTAATATACAGAGCAAAAAATACGACTATTCACCCTAAATGAAATCAGTATAGATCATGTTCTTTAGGTCAGCTTTTGCTGTCAAATCAGGGTCATGCCAAATTTGCAAAAACCCTTTTGCTTTTAAAGCTTTATGTTTAGAATTGCAGAAGACAGTAAATCTGTCATGCTCATGACAGTTACTGGAGGGTTTTTGTTTGTTTTTGTAGAGACAGGGTTTTGCTATGTTGCCCAGGCTGGTCTTGAACTCCTGAGCTCAAGCAATCCTCCTGCCTTGGCCCCCCCAAAGTGCTGGGATTATAAGGCGCAAGCCACTGTGCCTGGCCCCAAATACAAACCCTTTCATCTTACAAGGCTGCTCAGGCTCTGCCTGACCACACTCTCTCTCCTTCTTTATGTTCTCTTTCTTGGCAGGAGAGTCCAACACCCTCCTCAGCTTGCTCTGGACTGAGCCCTGGTTGACCAAAACCCACTTACACACAGCCAAGAGACCCTTGGCTCACCTACCCCACCTATTTTCAATTTCCAGCAAAAAGAATGTGCCATGAACAGTGGTGGACCTGGGAGTCACATGGATTCAGGGGAAGGACTGGAACCTCTGTGCATACGTCTCTAAGTCTACTGAATAAAAAGTCCTGTTCAGGCAGAGATGCATTATGCTTGCTATAGCATTAACCAGCTAACACACCACAGAGTAAATTAATAACAGCAAACCTGAATAGACAGACATTAAACTTTTCAAAAGCACTTTTACTCAAGACAGCACCGCCGGTGCTCTGGTGACACAGCTTCTTCCCTGGATGCTGGAGGAACCCCGACACATTGCTGGGCATGTGCTTAGTATCTTTGCAAGCAATGTGTGAAGCTGCGCAAACCCTTATGGGACTCTAGACAAACCCTGAAGACAAAGGTACAAAGAATGAGGAGCTTGCAGTGAGATGGATTTGGCTTGAATCCCAGCTCTGCCATCTACTGGCTAGGTGAGGCCACTCAGCCTCCTGGGCCTCCAGGATCGAGTTCTCATCTGTGCAGACCAGGGGGTTACAGTCAGTAGCTGACAGTGGGCTGTGGGACTCTGAAGACAGGGGCACGAATGTGTTGTAAACACTTCACATCCCAGCTGGGCATGATGGCTCACGTGAACCTGTCATCCCAGCACTTTGGGAGGCCAAGGCAGGAGGATCGCTTGAGCTCAGGAGTTTGAGACCAGCCTGGGCAACAGATCAAGACCCCATCTCTACAAAAAAAAATTAAAACATTAACTGGACGTGATGATGCATGCCTGTAGTCCCAGCTACTCAAGAGGCTGAAGTGTGAGAATCAGTTGAGCCCAGGAGATCAAAGCTGCAGTGAGCGATAATCAAACCACTGCATTCCAGCCTGGGCAACAGGGCAAGACCCTGTCTCAAAACAAACAAACAAACCAAAAAAAAAAAAAACACTTAGCATCCCACCCAAGTACTCATGGGTAGATGGAACCATTCCAGCACAGGGGTCACAGGAGCAAAACCTCCGCAGCAAAAGGCACAAGTATTTAACCTGGATCCCAGAGGAAAATCAGTGAGAAAGGATGATGACATCCATGTCTACAGAGTACGCAGCACATGCTGGGCACTGTGGACACTCAGTGTTACCCTCTTAGTTCTTCTTTTATTGGGAGTGGGGTGGGGTGGGGTAGGACAGAGTCTTGCTCTGTCATCCAGGCTGGAGTGCCTGGAAACAGGAAGGCGACATTCCAGAGGGAGCTGCTTGAGGAAGGGGAGTCAAACTGACTTGGCTGCTACAAGCTGGAGTGATGGCTGTGGGGTAGGGGTGGTGGGAGATGGTGGCACAGTCCACAGAGAGGAGAGGAGAGGCGCTGCCAGGCGGTGCAATGGTGAGTTTCATTTCCAAGACAGTCACTTTTTATGTGCATCTATGTCGTCTCTCCAGCTATCCTGTACCTGTTTGTAAGTGTGGTGTCCGCCGCTCACAGAGCCGCACAGCCCTCTGTGTATAGCAACTGCCCCATCAATATATTCTGATGTCATTAACAAACGATGAGGTCAGCGTTGGGCAGGGAAGCAAAATGGAACCAGACTATCTGGATTCAAACCTCAAATTCTGCCATTTCCTGGCTGTGTGAACTTAGGCAAGGGGCGTAAGCTCTCTGGGCCTCAGTTTCCTTCTCTTTAAACAGGAGAACAGTAATAGAACCTCCCTCATAAGGATGTCATGAGGATGAAGTGAGTGGGTTCCTGCACAGTGCTTCCAGCAGTGCCTGGTACATAGTGATGCTCTACACGGGTTAGAGATCATGGCCATTGTTTTAGTTAATGCAGAGGGGCAGTGGCCACAGGACCCAGAAATTTTCTCGGTCAAAAGCCCACCCCAGGCTGGGTGTGGTGGCTCACGTCTGTAATTCTAGCACTTTGGGAGGCCAAGGCAGGCAGATCGTTTGAGGTCAGGGGTTTGGGACCAGCCTGGCCAACATGGTGAAACCTTGTCTCTACTAAAAATACAAAAATCAGCCGGGCGTGGTGGCGCACACTTGTAATCCCAGTTTCTCAGGCGGCTGAGGCAGGAGAATCGCTTGAACCCAGGAGGCAGTGACTGCAGTGAGCTGAGATTGAGCCACTGCACTCCGGCCTGGGTGACAGAGCAAGACTCTGAGAAAGAAAGAAAGAGAGAAAAGAAAGAAAGAGAGGAAAGAAAGAGAGGAAAGAAAGAGAGGAAAGAAAGAAAGAAAAGAAAAGAAAAGAAAAGAAAAGAAAAGAAAGAAAGAAAGAAAGAAAGAAAGAAAGAAAGAAAGAAAGAAAGAAAGAAAGAAAGAAGGAAGGAAGGAAGGAAGGAAGGAAGGAAGGAAGGAAAGAGAAAGAAAAGAAAGAGAGAAAGAGAGAGAGAGAAAAGAAACAATGAAAGAAGGAAAGAAAGAAAGAAAGAAAAAGGAAGGAAGGAAGGAAGGGAGAGAGAGAAAGAGAGAGAGAGAGAGAAAGAAAGAAAGAAAGAGGAAAGAAAGAAAGAACCCACCCCAGGATGTGGAAACACAGTATTCTCAGATGGGGTTTTATTTTCCTGCTGTGAATTCAGCTTCCCTGCCCTCCCTTCCTCGTCTCTGCAGAGGACAGGCAAAGCTGACACTGATTGGGATACGTGCATGCCCACGGTAACTGGCGTGCGAAGGTACTCACACTCCACAGACAGGTTGAAGGCAGTGGCCCTCTGGCCATACTGGTTCTCAGCCACACACCAGTACTCTCCATCATCCTCAGGCGACACGGCCGGCAGCTGCAGCTGCAGCTCACTCTCGTAGATGACAGTGGCCAGGATCTGCTTCTCCTTGAAGATGGTGAGAATAGGGTCGGGGTTGCTCTGTGTGGAGCACAAGATGGAGACCGTCTCGCCCTCCACGGCCACCACTGTCCCATTCACCGTTGGCTTCCAGGGTGCATCTGCAGGGCGGGACGGCACTGATGGTTAGAACCCAGGAGGTGCTTCTTCTGCCAGCCAACTCTAACCCCCAGATGGAACCCCCAATCCCACCCCAAACCTAACACACTATTTCAGGATGGCTCAGGTGACCCCAGTCCTGGCTATCTCGTTTCCCAGAACAGCAGCTGTGTAGCCAGAGTGCTTGTCTTCAGATCCCAGCTCTACCCTTGCCCAATTGTGTGTGGACCCACGTCTTAACCTCTCTGGGCCTCATTTTTCCAGTCTGGAAAATGGGCTTCATAATAGTTCCAACCTCATAGGGGTGATCATCCAACGTTCACTGAGAACCTACTGAGTGACAGGCACTGCTCTAGCTTGAACAAGGCCCATGTGGAGAGAGCCGATGTAATTAAATATATAGTTTGTAAGATGGGGAGAAGTGTGTAGAGAAAAATAAAGGCGCTGAGGGTATGGGAAATCAGGGTAGTTACAGTTTAGGATACGATGATGGGGGAAGCAAGCCTAGGAAGTGGGCAGAGCCAGCTGTGGGAACACTGGGAGGATGAGTACATGTCAAAAGCACTCAGGAGACTGGGCACAATGGCTCACATCATTAATCCCAGCACTTTAGGAGGCCGAGGTGGGTAGATCGTCCGAGGTCAGGAGATCGAGACCAGCCTGACCAACATGGTGGAGCCCCATCTCTACTAAAAATACAAAAATTAGCCAGGCATGGTGGCGCATGCCTGTAATCCCAGCTACTCAGGAGGCTGAGGCAGGAGAATTGCTTGAACCTAGAGGTGGAGGTTGCAGTGAGCCAAAACCATGCCACTGCCCTCCAGCCTGGGCGACATAGCGAGACTCCATCTCAAAAAAAAAAAAAAAATTAAAAAAAAAAAAAAGCACACAGAAGCTGTGGAGTAAATGTTGGCTGGGGCTGTCATTATTAATATCTCCAGCGCTCGGCACTTTGCCTCAATACACGTTTGTGAATGAATGAATGAATGGTCTCTTCTTGGTTCTCAGCTAAGAACCCTCTTCTGAGCAACTCTCTGCTTGTGGGCCCAATAATATAAACGTGCATACAAGGGGCTGGATGAGGCCTGAAGTTCCCCCAACCCTCTCATTAGAACTACAATGGAATTGATTTAAAAATGCATATTCCTGGCCAGGCACAGTGGCTCACTCCTGTAATCCCAGCGCTTTGGGAGGCCGAGGTGGGAGGATCACTTGAGCCCAGAAGTTCAAGACCAGCCCAGAGAATGTATCGATTCTGTTTCCACAAAAAAATATAGAAAAATTGGCTGGGTGTGGTGGCACCTGCCTGTAGTCCCAGCAGCTCAGGAGGCTGAGGTGGGAGGCTTGCTTGAGCCCAAGAGTTTGAGACTAGCCTGGGCAATATAGCAAGAGCCCACCTTTACAAACAAATTTTAAAATTAGCCTGGCGTGTGGCGATGCACACCTGTAGGCCCAGCTGCACAGGAGGCTGGGGTGGGAGGCTTGCTTGAGCCCAGGAGTTTGAGGGCAAGTGGTGTTATGATGGTGTCACTGCACTCCAGACTCGGCAACAGAGCAAGACCCTGTCTCCAAAAAGAGTTTTATAAAGTAATCCTGGGGCCAGGCCCACATCATGTCCCAGACTAGCCAGGAGCTGCCCCCAGGAAGCGGTAGTTAACAGGATTCCGTAGGAGGCAGGCGTGGCTCTTGTCCTGGGAAGGAGGGTGAGGCAGAGCAGGTGTTCCCGGATTCTTGCGCAAAGAATGAAGGGACACTTTGACCTGCAACCCTCCTGTCCACCTTGGCCTTGATCGTGTTTATGGCCAGTCCCCGGCGGGGCCCAGCCAGTGCTCGCCCTGGATGAGGCCCCTTTCCCTTTCTCTGCTGCAGATGGGCGTGTGGGCGCACAGCGCGGGCCACTCACACATGACGCTGAGCTCCACAGTGCGGTTGTCCTGGCCGTAGGCGTTCTCGGCCAGGCAAGCATAGACGCCGTCCTCGGCGGGGGTCACCTCCTCCAGCTCGAGGAGCAGGCTCTCGGCCACGGCCTCCCGGAGCACAGTCCCGTCCCGCATCCAGGTCAGCAGCGGCGGCGGGTTGCTGTCAGCGCCACAGAGCAGGCTCACGTGGGAGCCCTCGATGGCCTCCACCGAGGAGTTCATCTCCACAATTACGGGGGGGTCTGAGGCCAGCGACACAGCGAGGTTAGCGAGCAGCTGCG
The DNA here is from genome assembly GCF_009761245.1 of Sapajus apella. Taxonomy (NCBI): domain Eukaryota; kingdom Metazoa; phylum Chordata; class Mammalia; order Primates; family Cebidae; genus Sapajus; species Sapajus apella. Next base: position 5,828,594 of record NW_022437008.1, read on the forward strand.
GGGGGGACCCGGCCTAGGGTCCACTCCTAGCCCTGCCCGACCCCGCCCCCAACACTGCCAGGCCCCGCCCTCCTCCTTGGCCCCGCCCCAGGACTGCCTGGTTCCGCCCCCGCCCCACCCCGCCCTCAGCCGTGGCTGGCCCTGGCCCCGCCCCCAGCAGGTCCGGGCCCCCGCCTCCTGCCCCAGGCCCCGCCCCACCCCACCCCGCCCGCACCCAGGCTCACACTTGACGTCCAGGCTGGCGTAGCCCTCGAACTGCAGGGTGGTGTTGGGGAAAGAGGCCTGGCAGCCCAGCCGGTGGCCATTGGCCTCCCTCGTGGGCACGAAGTGCAGCAGCGACACCTGCACCCAGGTGCCCTCGTCCTCCCGCAGCCGGCCCAGCACAGAGGGCTCCCCCAGCCCCTCGTGGCCCAGCCAGCTCAGCTCAGGGCGCAGCTCTGGGCAGTTGTCCGGCACCATGCAGCTGACCTCCACTTCCGTGCCTGCCACCACCTCCGGGGGCACCACGATGTTGGGGGTGTCTGCATGAGGTGGGGAAAGAGAGGGCTGAGGAAGCAGCGCTGGGTTCCCGGCCCCACCTTGTCCACCTCCATTGCTGGCAATGGTACTCCTCAATGGTACCGCCTCTACTCCCTGCCTCCGGATTCAGAATTCCCTTCACCCTTCCTCTTCTTGGTCACCCCAGAGCCCTCCACGGAGCCACCAGGGCGCCATCGTGATGAAAATCACAGTATCGTCGCTAAAGCACCTGACAGCTTTTAACTTGCCAGTCCCTCCTGCCAAGCGACAGGGTGAGTGCTGTAATTTTGCTCATTTTGCATATGAGGAAACTGAGGCTGCAACTGGCCCCAGACAACACTGGCTGCAAACCCCGTGGCTCTGGCGTCAGCGTGGGCTCCCCACACCGCATCACCTTCCCACGCAGCTCTCCTCTCCCATGCCTGCTTGGTTTACCCTCTGCCTGGGATGTGAGTGTGTGTGTGTAAGTGTGCAGTGTGTGGTATGTGTAGGTGTGTGTGTGGTGTGGTGCATGTGTGTAGTGTGATATGTGTGTGCGGTCTGTGTAGTGTGTGGTGTTTGTGATATATGTGTGTAGTAAGTCTGTGGTGTGTGTGGTCTGTGTCATGTGTGGTGTGTGTATGCATATGATGTGTGGTAGTACCTGTATGTGTGCAGCGTGTGTGGGGTATTGTGTATGTGTGCTTTGTGTGTGTGGTGCATGGTTTGGGTCATGTGTGTGGTATGTGGTTTGTATAGCGTGTGGTGTGTGTGGTGTGGCTTGTGTGGTGTGAGTGTAGTATGTGCTGTGTGGTTTGTATCATGTATGGTGTGTGTAGTGTGTGTGTGGTGTGTGTGTGGTGTGTGGGTAGTACATATATGTGTACAGTGTGTGTAGGATGCAGCGTGTATGTGGTTGGTGTAGCATGCAATGTGCGTGTAGTGTGTGGTATGTGTTTGGTGAAGGGGTAGTGTGTGCAATGTTTGTGTGGTTTGTGATGTGTGTGTGCAGTGTGTGGTAGGTATAGTGTGTGGTTTGTGTAGTGTGGGGTGTGTGCATGGTGTCTGGTTTGTGTAGTGTGTGTGGTGTGTGTTTGGTGCCTGGGTAGTGTGTAGGTAGAGTGTGCAGTGTGTGGTGTGTGGTTTGTGTAGTGTGCGGTGTGTGTGATGTGTGAGTAGTGTATAGGCAGAGTGTGTGGTGTGTGATTTCTGTAGTGTGGTGTGTGTGTACTGCACCTGTGCAGTCTCTTTCTACACCAGGATGAACCAGGCTCCTCAAAGGGACTCGGTGCTGATGGGGCTTAGGGCTCCAAGCAGCAGTGCGGCTCAGAAATCAGGCAGGGGGATCCCTGGAATCAGGCAGTGTGCCCTATTCTGATTGCCATGTCTGGCCATAGCTGTATTATATTTGGCTTATAGGATGTTTTAAACATATCTGAATCAGCCGCCAAAATTTCAGAATTAGGAGATTACACCAAAGAATCCCAAGTTCCAGTTTCTCTTGAAAATTCAGAACGCCGGACAGCCACGGCCCTGCTTTCTGTTGGCCAGAGCTGGGGGCCACGTGCCAGGAGCTGCTCTGGGCATCTGACAGCTTTTCACTCATTGCCATAAGTGCTGTTCTTATACTCATTTTACAGAAGAGAAAACCAAGGCCCAAGGAAATTCATTCACTTGCCCAAGGTCACCACACTAAAGCAGGGACCCAGCGGCCTTGCCCCTAACCCCGGACCCCACTGCCTTTCTCAAGGTGTTTCCAGAACAGTAGGAGCACCTGTTTTCCTCTGCGGGCAAGAAGACTATTTTGGGGCCCTGCTTTGTTCATTTCTGTCATCTGCATGGTCTGCATGGGCTTTGAGGTTTGTACCCCCAGCCAAATTAGCACTCCCAGATCTGCCTTCCAGGCCTGCTGGGGAAGGTGCAGGGAGGCCTTCCCACCCCGCCCCCCAGCCCCGGGGCCTGCACTGCACTGCCGCTGGGACTCACTGATGATGTCCAGGACGCTGTGCTCTGAGAAGGTGTACTGGTTGTAGCCGCCCAGGTCCCCACGGAAGTAGTACTTCCCGCCTAGCTCGGGGCTCAGGCTGCTGAGCAGGAGGGTGCAGTTGCGCAGGCCCAGGTCCCCTAGGAGGCGGCTGCGGCCCTGGAAACTCTCGTGAACGACTTGGGTGCGAGACTTGAAGACCACCGGGGGGTAGTTTTTGGGGTAGGGGCTGTTGAAGTACCAGACGCCATGCACCACGGCCGGCCGCAGCTCATCCGGGAAGTCAAAGCGGCAGGGGATGGAGACGCACGTGCCCTCGAAGGCCGAGATGGACGAGGGCATCCAGGCACCCCAGTGACCCCCTCGGGAGGCTGCAGGCAAGCAGGAGAGCTGAGGCTGAGGGACACGTCCTACCCGATCACCCCCTCTGGCTCCCATCCCCAACAACATGCCTGGGGCTACAGGGACCCACCTCCAACCTGCTCAGGGGCCAAGGCCCTTGGGTACCCAGCACCTGTCAGCCATTACCTGAAATCATAATCCAGAACAGAGGCAGTGCCGTGAGGAATATCATTCTGCACAGCGAGCGAGTGGTCGCTGGAGAGGGAGAGGAGAGGGTTAAAGGCTGGGGAAAGTGAGAGGGGGTGTTCCATCTGGGCTTCAGGAAGCAGCCCATTCACATATTAGCTGCTGCTGCTATCATTATTTATTTATGCATTTATTTACTTATTTTTCTGAGATAGGGTCTCTTTTTGCCACCCAGCCTGGAATGCAGTGGTGCAATCACGGCTAGCTATAGCCTCGAAATCCTGGGCTCATGTCATCCTCCTGTCTCAGCTTCTGGTATGCTCCACCACACCCAGCTAATTTTTCCTTTTTTTGTAGAAAGACGGTGGGGATGGGGGTCTCACTATGTTGCCCAGGCTGGTCTCGAACTCCTGGCCTCCAGCAATATTCCTGCCTTGGCTTCCCAAAGGATTGCAGGTATAAATCACCACTCCTGGCCTGCTGATATTTTTTAATTTTTTTACTTTTTGAGATGGGGTCTCAGTTCTGTTGCCCAGGCTGGAATGCAATGGTGGAATCACGGCTCACTCACTGCAACTTCAGTCTCCCAGGCATAAGCGATCCTCCCCCCTCAGCCTCCCAAGTAGTGGGGGCCACCGGTGCACACCACCATGCCTGGCTAATTTTGTTTTACTTTATTTATTTTGTTATTTTTTTTTAAGAGATGGGAGTCTTGCCGTGTTCCATGTTGCCCAGGCTGGTCTTAAACTCCTTGGCTCAAGCGATCCTCCTGCCTCAGCCTCCTAAAGTGCTGGGATTACAGGTGTGAGCCACCTCACCCGGCCTGCTGCTATTACTTATCACAAACCCTTCTGTGGCATCAGCCATGCACCAGTCCTCATTACCTTATTCTGCTGTCTTAACTCATTTGATCTCTTTGAGGAAGATACAATTATCATCCTCATTTTATAGCTGAGGTCCAGAGAGGTTATTTGACTCTCCCAAGGCCACACAGTTGGTCTGCCATCTTAGCCACCTGTACTGTTTCTGTGCAGTGATGACATATTGATCATTATCTTTGTCACCAGGATGCCCCTGGAGATCTCCAGAAAGAAAGAACCAGAGAGCCCAGGCAGGTCCAGCATTGCAAAGCTGAAGCAAAGGAAAAAAGTTGGTTCCCTGCCCCTTACCTGAGTCTCCCTGAGTTGGGGATGTCTTCTGGGTCCACCTGAAGCTGCCAGACAACCTGCAACAAGAGTCACTCAGGTGCGGGGGGGGATCGGGGTGCGCAACCCGCCCGCACTCCAGTATCTCCTGCCTGGGTTGTGGCTTGTTGTCGGGCTGCCCTTTTGGCCTCCCGTCATGCCTGGGACCTTCCCACACAGCCTCAAAGCCACTCCCTGGCAACAACTCCCCTCAAGCTGGGGTGTGGGAGAACTGTGGGGAGGGAAGGGGGAACAACCACATCGGGGTACGGGGGTGAATCAGAGGGGCGTGGCGAGCAGAGTGAGGGAGCAGATGTCCCACGGCCGGCCTTGGGGTGGCGGGCAGGGACCCAGCACCATCAATGACTGGGTTTCACAGCATCAGCATTCCCGACGTGCCGTGTGAATTCCTGCCGCCCTCTCCCACCCCACAGACAGCCCCTGGTGTCCTCGCCCTCACCAGAAGTGGGTCCCGGTACAAAAGAGTCCTGTTCCCTCGGGCAGAGCGTGCTTTAGCTTGAGGGGGGCTTGAGGGTAGGTGGGGAGTGAGAAAGGGGTCGGGCCTTCCTGGCTGGGCTTTGAGTGGGGCCAGGAAGGCCCAGGGTAGGAGCTATCGAGCCCCTGGCACCCTGCTGCTCTGTGGGTTGCCTCGGGGTTGGAGCCAGGGTTTCCAAGCAGTTGCCTTTCCCAGCCTTCACCACTCTTCCCACGGATACAGACACATGCACAGTCAGACACATTGAATTGCCGGGATGAAATGTGACAGATGTAGCCTCAGCCAGAAGGGGCGGGGGCACACAGCAGGGACTCGTGCGGACACCCAGACAGGACCCCGATCACACAGACAGGGACGGGGACCTCTGTGCCCACAGAGATGGGCCGGCACCCACACAGTCCCCAAGTCGTGCATGCACTGTCCCTGCTGCTGTCCGCACACACTTGGACAGACACAGGTGGCATTCATTCAACACACACAGACACACAGACACACACACAGCCCTGCATGCATGCCAGGCTCACAAAGATGCAAGGGCCTGCACACACACACTGAGGTTTGCTATAGACGGATCCACCCAGACACATGCCGATGGATACCTGGCTGACGCTGCCCTTGCACCTGTGACAGGAAGGCACAGGAGAGAGATGCAGGTGAGGATGAGCACGCGTGCAGGCAGACATGAAACCAGCAGGTAGAGCAGGCATTCTTAACAGAGGTGAAAACCTCAGCTATTACAATGTGCTTGGCCACGGTGCGTAAACCTATGTACAGCGTAAAGCTATGTACGGCAGATCTGTTGGGTTAAAATGCTAAGGGAAGGATGGGATGAGCACAAGTGCATGTGAAATGTTTCCTTAGCTGGGGCCAGGTGCAGCAGCTCATGCCTGTAATCCCAGCACTTTAGAAGGCCAAGTTGGGAGAATCTCTTGTGCCCAGAAGTTTGAGTTTGAGATCAGCCTGGGCAACATAGTGAGAGTCACGTCTCCAAAAAATATAATAGTAATAAAAAATAAAAAGTTTCCTTAGTAGGGATTAGTGAAGAAAAATTGACTGAGGCTCACAGAGGAAGGTGCATGGGCGGCCATGTATGTGCACACACACAGGCATACACACATGCACATGCGTACACACACACACACACCTGTTGTGTGCCCAGGTGCTAGAATGCGCTCACTCACAACCTACTGCCCCCATTCACCTCCCAGATTGCAGACTGCAATCTGCCTGATCACCTGGACATCCTTCCGTTCTTCACCCAGATGCAGACCTCCTCCACCCCATCTGTCCCGCACTCAGGAGCCCCAAGGAAACCTCTCCTGCAAAACCTCCATCCCGCTTTCTCTGTGGTTTCTTCCCAGAGCCCCACTGCTGCCCCAGTGATGGTCCCAGGCCATTCCCAAAGCAGCCACACCCTCCTGCATCCTAAATCGGTAGTGGTACACATCGACGCTCCCTCGCCCGGAGCACCTGACCCTGCTCACGTCTGGGTGCCAATGCCACGGTGCCCTGCTTCTTGTGCCCTGGCCTCCCTGCCACCGTACTCACTTGGACTCGGTTGCTTCTGCACCTCTGATCCGCCGGCCCAGCTTGCAGTCCCCTGCCACCCAGGGTCTAGGCCCCCACTTGCCAGCCCCTCCCCTCCCCCGGGTGCCAGGGGCCGCCTGCCTCCAGGGCCCAGCTCCTCCCTGCCCCCGGGGGAGGGGGGCACAAAGAGGCCCTTGTCACCACGGGGCTCGGACTGGGCAGCCTGACGCCTGGGTTCTCCTAGCTCCTTCCTGGAGGGGTTGGGGGTGGCTGCCTTGCTCACTCCCCTTCCTTCATCCCTGAACACCCTGATTCTGGGTCCTGGGGGGGGGGTGGTCTAATCTCTTTGGAAGTCCCAGGCTGAGGGACAGAGGCACCGTCCTCAGGGAATCTTGGTGGCAACATTAGGTCGGCAGTAGGAGGAGACAGGTCCTTTTCACCCTCAGCATCAGTGTCACCTCCTCTTGCCATTTGTAATGACCTTCTGTGTTCACCGACTCCTTTCGAGAGAACATGACCTCCATGCAGCCAGAGGCTTTGTCTTGGATATTCTCAATCCATCCCTGCTCGTAGACCAGCTCCTGGCACGCAGTGGAGCTTAATGAACAGCGATGGTGGTTGAGTGGCTGAACGTGTTCCTCTGAGCCCCGGGGCACCTTCAGACTCGGGGCCTGAGCACCTGCTCCTCCTTCTTCCTGGAAAGCACTCCGCACCCCATAGCACTCCCCACTCTAGAACTGGCTGCGGTTTACCCGTCCTGTAGGCTCAGCAGCCCGGGGCCGCTTCCCTGGGAAGCTTTCCCATCTTGCCCCGTCAGCCAGGCCCCTCCGTTGCAATGCTGTCCTTTCCTTCTACAGCCTTGGGAGGCTGGCCCGTGTGTACCCTAGGTGTTCCCACCTCTGCCTCCCACTAGCCCAGGAGCTCTGAGGCAGTGGCTCACCAGAAACCTGTCTGTCTCTCTGTCATGTGCACCCTTCTGTCCTCTGGAGCAGTGCTTGGAGCACAGAGGGCTGTGCTGGCTGACTTGGGTGAGGCCCCTCTGAGCGCAGATTCCACCCCTTGGTCACGGCTTTTGCAAGGTGGGAGGGAGGGGCTGGGGCAGCTGGAGGTGGTGTGATGAAGCACACCATGATTTCACCATGAGCTATTCCTCCGCACTGGGACAGCTCCTGTCACCCTTCAGGCCAGAGCGGTGGGGAGGGAGGGTCCTCGCTCTCAAGGGAGAACCCAGGGGGTGAGGGGCAGGGAATCCCTCAGTCCAGGGAGAGAGGCGTTGTGGGGCTGGGGGGGGAGTTGGAAGGGGAGGGGGAGTCCCACCCCCACCCCAGGCTTCATGATGTCAGACTCTGCCCGTGCCTTTCCCAGTCGGGGACAAAGGCCCATTGAGAGTCGGGTGGGGCTTGAGTGCCTGGGTCCTGGAGAAGAGAGGGGCTTGGTGCCTGGGCTTTGGTAGTGGTGGTGGGGGGGTGACAAGGAGATCCTGGAGGCATTGGCATGTCACAGCCTTCAGCGTCAACACTAACCTCGTTGGCGTTGGAGTCGCGTGCTGGTGCAGTGTGGGGCTCCATCTCCTCTCTGGGTGTCAACTGAAGGCTGTCGTTGGGGAGAGGGCAGTGTCCCACAGGAGCACTGGCCATAGTCACTGACATCTGCAACTTGGGTCTCCAGGCGACCTGCGGGAGTGAGGCGCTGGAGCCAGTGAGGGGAAGGGGCTGGGTGAGAGGGCCTGCAACTGGCGGGCAGGTGCTCTCAGCGGGCAGGTGACCTGCCGCTCCAGTGGCCCTGATGCCGCATCAGCTGATCTCTTGTGCGAAAGCGGGTATCTCAGTTTTCTAAGGCTGTTACAACAAAGTTTCACAAACTGGGTGGCTTAAAAACCAGAACTGAGGCTGGGCTCAGTGGCTCATGCCTATAATCCCAACGCTTTGGGAGGCCGAGGTGGGTGGATCACCTGAGGTCAGGAGTTCGAGACCAGCCTGGTCAACACGGTGAAACCCTGTCTCTACTAAAAATACAAAAATCAGCTGCGTGTGGTGGCAGGTGCCTGTAATCTCAGCTACTCAGGAGACTGAGGTAGGAGAATCTCTTGAACCCAGGAGGTGGAGGTTGCAGTGAGTTGAGATCGTGGCACTGCACTCCAGTCTGGGCAACAGAGAATCTGACTCAAAAACAAACAAACAAACAAAAACAGAACTGAGCTTGAATTCCAAGATCAAGGTGTTGGCAGCCTTGGTTCCTTCTGAGGGCTCTGAGGATCTTTTCCGGGACTCTCTCTGCATGGCCTCTTCATCTTCACATGCTCTTCCCCCTGTATTCATCCCTGCCCAGTGTAAGGTTTATTCTCTGTAAGGTTTGTTGCCGAGTTTAAAATGAAGAAACTGAGGCCTGCATGAGAACAATTAGATGCTAATTTTTTTGGCTCCCGGGCGAGGTTTTATGGTCCAGGGGGCTAGAGAGGTCACACTTGACTTCCCTCAGGCGTGGGGTTATATAGGGAGGGAAGGTGCTCTGATTGGCAGTGGAGAACAGGGTGTGGCTGTGGCAAGCTGCTATAAGTAGGTAGGTGGGATTTCCAGTGAGCCGGCTGGACGGGGCAATGTGCTAGTGGGCCGGTTTTGGCGGGGCTTCTTTTAAATTTTGGAGGGGTTTTCCAATGGCCGGCTAGGTGCCGAGTGCAGAGTTTAGGGTTGAGTGCAGATCCTGGTGCTGAGTGCAGAGGGGATTTCCAAGGGGTTGAGTGCAGATCCTGGTGCTGAGTGCAGAGGGGATTTCCAACGGCGGGCTAGGTGCCGAGTGCAGAGTTTAGTGTTGAGTGCAGATCCTGGTGCTGAGTGCAGAGGGGATTTCCAAGGGGGCGGGCTAAGTGCCGAGTGCAGATCCTGGTGCTGAGTGCAGAGGGGATTTCCAACGGCGGGCTAGGTGCCGAGTGCAGAGTTTAGCGTTGAGTGCAGAGGTGGGCGTGGTGAAGCTAGATGCTGAGTGCAGATTCTGTTGACGTAATTTCAGGCATGGAGAGGGATGGGCATGTCCGAGCTTCTGAGGAGGCAACCGGCTTTACACCCAGATTTCCCATATTTATGTATGTATACATGTTAGAGACATAGCCTTGCTTTGTCCTTCAGGCTGGAGTGCAGTGGCGCAATCATAGCTCACTGCCACCTCGACCCTCCAGATTCAAGTGATCCTCCTGCTTCAGCCTCCCTAGTAGCTGGAACTACTGGTGGGGTTTTTTTATTTCTGTTTTTTGTTTTGGTAGAGACAGTGTCTCACTATATTGCTCAAGTGATCTTCCTATGTTGGCCTCTGAAAGTGCTGGGATTATAGGCATGAGCCCCCGCACCCTGTCAGATTTATCATTGTCTCGTTTTTTGCGTTTTGAGACAGCTTCACTCTTGTTGCTCAGGCTGGAGTGCAGTGGCACGATCTCGGCTCACCGCAACCTCCACCTCCTGGCTTCAAGCGATTCTCCTGCCTCAGCCTCTTGAGTAGCTGGGATGACAGGCATTGGCCACCACGCCCAGCTAATTTTGTATTTTTAATAGAGATGAGGTTTCTCCATGTTGGTCAGGCTGGTCTCGAACTCCCAATCTCAGGTGATCCGCCTGCCTTGGCGTTCCAAAATGCTGGGATTACAGGTGTGAGCCACAGTGCCCGGCCTTCCTGTTTTTATGATACCAGTTATATTGGATTAGGATCTACCCATCTCATTTTAAATCGATTACTTCTATGAAGACCTTACCTCCAACTCAGGTCACATTCTGAGCTACCGGGGGTTAGAACTTCAGTGTGACTGGAGAGAAGCCAGTTCAACGTCTAGCAGCAGGAATTCAGAATCAAGCTCTCGGCTGTGGGGAGCTCTCCCTTAAAGCGTAAAGCTCTCATTGATGGGGGCTGAGGCTGGATCCATCCAAGGGCCCTTGCTGCCCTTGGTCAGTGCTGGCAGCTGCACGACCAGCCCCCAAAGGACTGCAGCTTGCTCAGAATGCAAGTTCCAAGCCCCACGTTGCACCTGTGAAATCAGAAATTCTGGAGGCCCAGCTCTCTGCATTTTGTCTGCCTATTTGTTTTACAGTCTCACTGTGTCACCCACGTTGGAGTGCAGTGGTGCCATCATAGGTCACTGCAGCCACGAATTCCTGGCCTCAAGTAATCCTCCCACCTCAGCTTCCTAAAGTGCTGGGATTATAGGCAGGCACCACCACGTCCAGCCTCATCTGCATTTTATTTTTATTTATTTTATTTATTTTTTTGAGACAAGAGTCTCATTCTGTCACCCAGGCTAGAATGCAGTGGCAAGGTCTTGGCTCACTTCAGCCTCCGCCTCCCAGGTTCAAGCAATTCTCGTGCCTCAGCCTCCTGAGTAGCTGGGACTACGCATGTGTGCCACCACGCCCAGCTAATTTTTGTATTTTTAGTAGAGATGGGCTTTCACCATGTTGGTCAGGCTGGTCTTGAACTCCTGGCCTCAAGTGATCCTCCAGCCTCAGCTTGCTAAAGTGCTGGGATTACAGGCTCAAGCCACTGCACCTGGCCCCATCTGCATTCTCACAGGCCCTCCAGGAGCTTTTTGAGCACGCTAAAGTGTGAGTATCTCTGCTTTGCATGTTCTCCCATCTCTCTAGGGCCACCCCAGAGAACTGCTTGCTAAGGAGAGAAGAGCACCCCATGTCATTGTCATTCCTGAATTCAGGTTTCCCACCTGCCAGGAGGGAGGCCCCCACCCTTCCCTGTCAATATGAATCCTTTATATTGATGAGGCATTGGACAGTTTCCAAAACAATTTCACACTCATCTAGAGCCAGATAAGCCAAGTCCTGTAGAGACGCCTCTGGTTATTTTGTTTTTTATTTTGAGATGGAGTCTCATTCTGTTGCCCAGGCTGCTGTGCAGTGGAATGATCTTGGCTCACTGCAGCCTCTGCCTCCTGGGTTCAAACGATTCTCCTGAGCCTCCTGAGTAGGTGAGATTATAAGTGTGCGCCACCACACCTGGATAATTTTTGTATTTTTAATAGAGACAGGGGTTTCACTATATTGGCCGGGCTGGTCTTGAACTCATGACCTAAGGTGATCCACCCGCCTCGACCTCCCAAAGTGCTGGGATTACAGGCATGAGCCACCGCACCCGGTGCTTCTGTTCTTTTAAAGGTAAGGAAAAGCCAGGCATGGTGGCTCACACCTGTAGTCCCAGCATTTTGGAAGGCTGGAGTGGGAGGATCATTTGAGGTTGTGTGTTCGAGACCAGCCTGGGCAACACAGCCAGACCCACGTCTCCACACAAAATACAAAAATTTAGTGGGGCGTGGTGGTAGGCACCTGCTCCTCAGGAGGCTGAGGTGGGAGGATTGCTTGAGCCCCGGAGGTCAAGGCTGCAGTGAGCCATGATCATGCCACTGCACTCCAGCCTGGGCTATGGAGCAAGGCCCAGACTAAAAAAATAAAATAAAAAATACAGATGAGGAGGTGGAGCTCCAGATATGAAGAAGATGCATGCAAGATGTTGCAGCTAACAAGATGCCGCAGCTAACAAGATGCCAAGCTCACCACAACTCCCCTCTCCCTACGCCTTCAGTCTTCATTCAGGAAACCTCCCCTCTCAGAAGACAAGCCTCCGTGGCTTCCAAAGCTAAGGCAGACGTTGGTGGTGTGCCGGGCCGGTCTGGCTCCCAGCTGGGCTTAGTTTGGCTCACAGAATGTTGATGTAAAAAGACAAATTCCTTTGCTTAGTTGCCAATACTGTAAAGGCAAGAAATCTCATATAAAAATAGGAATTTCCACCTTCTCTTGACAAAATCAGAAGCTCTAGCCAGGTTTGCCTGCCTTGGGCATGGCGGCAGTGTCTTGGAGCCCTCTCCAGCTAAGCCTGGGCCTTCCCACTCCCTGTCCACACCCAACATCAAAGCCGAATGACCAATGCCTTTTACCATCAAGTGAGAGCTGTTTGCTTCCAAGGAGCTAAGAAGACAGTGAAATGCAGCTCCTATCTTTGTTTCTATCAAATGTGGGGCAGGCCGAGCATGGTGGCTCATGCCTATAATCCCAGCACTTTGGGTGGCCGAGGCGGGCTGATCACTTGAGGTTAGGATTTTAAAATCAGCTTGGCCAACATGGTGAAACCCCATCTCTACTAAAAATACAAAATTTAGCCGTTCATGGTGGCTGGCGCCTGTAGTCACAGCTACTCAGGAGGCCAAGGCAGTAGAATCGCTTGAAATCAGATCCAACCATTTCAGCCTGGGTGACAGGGTGAGACTCTGTCTCAAAAAAAAAAAAAAATCTCTGGATCTTAATTTGAGAACCTTTGTAGCAGTGTCTGTTTCAGCTTCCCTGAGCCACACTGGAAGAACAAGTGTCTTGGGCGACACATAAAACACACTAACGATAGCTGATGAGCTTAAAAAAAAAAGTTGCAAAAAAAAAAATCTCGATGGGTGTGGTGGTGCGTGCCTGTAGTCCCAGCTACTTGTGAGACTGAGGTGGGAGGATCGCTTGAGTCCAGGAGTTCTGGGCTGTAGTGCGCTATGCCGATCGGGTGTCCGCAGTAAGTTTGTCATCAATATGGTGACCTCCCAGGAGCAGGGGACCACCACGTTGCCTAAGGAGGGGTGAACCAGCCCAGGTCGGAAATGGAGCAGGTCAAAACTCCGTGCTGATCAGTAGTGGGATGGTGCCTGTGAATAGCCACTGCACTCCAGCCTGGGCAACATAGCAAGACCCCGTCACTAAAAAAAAAAAAAAAATTCATGATGTTTTCAGAATGTTTACAAATTTGTGTTGGGCAGCATTCAAAGCCATCCTGGGCTGCATGTGGCCCTCGGGTTGGACAAGCTTGCCTTATAGGCACTGATTTCTACTGCTGTTTCAGGAAGACCTCAAGGAGAGGAAACATTAACTTAACATTCCCTGTTATTGCAACATGAAGGGGGAGAACAGAAACGAATGTGCTTTACCAACTTTTCTGGCAAACTCCAGGACTGAGCAGCCCCACATGACCCACCAAGCACTGGCACTTGCAAGGCAGGGATCAGGACAAGCTCTTAGCACAGGCCCTCGGCAGAGAGAAAGGACAACAGACACTCTGGTTTGGAAAACAAAAGAACCAGCCATTTTATTCCCAGTGTTCTGGGGCAGCAGGAATAAATAAGGAAGGGAGGAGACGGGGGCAGGGCAGGAAGGTTCTACGTCTTGCAGCACATCCCACATTTTGATTGACGACAGCAGCCGCAGCAGAAAATGCAGATGGGGAAGTGGGTGTCTCGCCTCCTTCGCCTCTGGATCATGGGCTGTGGGAAGGAAGGGAGTGTGAGACGGGAACAGGCCTGAGCATGGGAAGGGAGCAGGGGGCTGGGAAGGGCGTCACTGGCTTGCTCACCATCCAGCTGGCCCTGGCTCCAGCTCTGTCCTGGGGTTGAAGCTCGGTGAGTTGTCCTGTCTGTGAAAACAAGGGGGCATTGAGGATGGCAGGGGACCCGGCGGACCTCTTAGACTGGCTCCCAGCAACCTGCTCCTCTCCAAGTGGTTTAAACCCAGAGCTCAGCTGGACTTCTAGGAGGGGCCTTGCTTTCTTGCTTCTGCTCACCTTCCCACGGGTGGTTCTTCCTTTAAAAAAAATCTCCCAGATCTGCCTCCTCCTCTTTCCACAGCTGTGACTCTTCTTTGGGACATCACCTTCCCTTGCCTGCATGCCAGTGCCTCCTAACACATCTCCCTGCATTCTCACCCCTCAATCCATTTGCCACAAAGCAGAGTCACTTTGTTTGTTTGTTCTTTTAGAGACAGGGTCTCCTTCTGTCGCCCAGGCTGGAGTGCAGTGGCACAGTCATGGTGCCCTGCACCCTCGGCTTCCTTTGCTCAAGCGACCCTCCCGCCTCAGCTTCCTGAGTAGCTGGGACAGCAAGTGCATGCCACCTCACCTGGCACATTTTTTAATTTTTTTGTAGAGGTGGGGTCTGGCTGTGTTGCCCAGGCTGGTCTCAAACTCCTGAGCTCAAGTGATCTTCCTACCTTGGCCTTCCAAAATTCTGGAATTACAGCTGTGAGCCACAGTGCCCAGGTGGCAGACTAACGTTTTTAAAAACATGGCCAGCGAGATTGTGGTTTTCCCCATTTAAAAAATTTACAGGAGGCCAGGCAAGGTGACTCACGCCTGTAATCACAGCACTTTGGGAGGCTGAGGTGGGCAGATCACCTGAGGTCAGGAGTTCAAGACCAGCCTGGCCAACATGGTGAAACCCTGTCTCTACTAAAAATACAAAAATTAGCCGGGTGTAGTGGCATGCACCTGTAATCCCAGCACTTTGGGAGTCCGAGGCAGGTGGATCACTTGAGGTCAGGAATTCAAGACCAGCCTGGCCAACATGGTGAAACCCTGTCTCTACTAAACGTATAAAAATTAGCCAGGTGTGGTGGCAGGCGCCTGTAATCCCAGCTACTCAGGAAGCTGAGGCAGGAGAATTGCTTGAATCCAGGAGGTGGAGGTTGCAGTGAGCCAAGATGACACCACTGCACTCCAGCCTGGGCGAGAGAGAGACTTCATCTCACACATACACACACAAAAAGCCTGCAGGGGCTTCCTCTTTACTCCAAGGAAAAATCAGTGTCTGCATGGCTGCCCACGAGACTTTGGGACCTGCCCACCCTCAGCCTTATCCCCAAGTCCCACCTTCTCTTCTGGTTCAGCTCTGACCCTGGGCTATGCTGGCTTGTCCTCTCCTTGGGTCTTTGCTGCCTCCATCTCTCACCCTCCAAGATGTAAGTCAACCGTCACTTTCTCAGGAAACACTTGCTCGACTGCCAGCCCCTTGACCGCGCCCGTGGTCCCCCAACCTGTGGCGTGTGCCTGCCGTCCCAGCTACTTGGGCAGCTGAGGCAGGAGGATCGCTCCAGCACAGGAGGTTGAGGCTACAGTGAGCTGTGACTGTGCCACTGCACTCCAGCCTCGGCAACAGAGGGAGACCCTGTCTCTAAAAAACAAACCAAAAAAGTGACTGCTGTGTGGCGAATGGATCACGGTCACTCTACCAAGTGACACAGCATAGGGGCTTCGTAAATACCCACAGAATTAGGACCTTCCAGTCCCTGTCACTCGGTGCTTCACTGATTTCTGTTCTCTTTTTGGAGATGGAGTTTTGCTCTGTCACCCAGGCTGGAGTGCAGTGGTGCGATCTCAGCTCACCGTGCAACCTCCACCTCCCAGGTTCAAGTGATTCTCCCGCCTCAGTCTCCCATGTAGCTGGGATTACAGGCACCCACCATCACGCCCAGCTAATTTTTGTATTTTTAGTAGAGAGGGGGTTTCACCATGTTGGCCAGGCTGGTCTCAAACTGACCTCAAGTGATCCACCCGCCTCAGCCTCCCAAAGTACTGGGATTACAGGTGTGAGCCATCGTGCCTGGCCTGATTCCTGTTCTTTAAGCAGCTGCCAGTCCCCCTGAGCCGTCCTGAACTCTGCTCAGTGCTCAGGTGTCTCCAGTGCCCTCGGCTGGGGCCTGGCTCTCCCATCCCTGCTACCCTGCTAGGACCCAGGTTGCTGGGCTCTTACCTGTTGTGGGAAAACGAAGCCACTGGTCAGGTTGGCGAGAAGGAGGAGGAGGAAGAGGCAGACGGCCCAGATCTGGGAGCTCAATGCCATCGTGCTGTCTGTCCGCTGTCCCACTGCTGGGTCTTGAGCTTGCTCTGGTGTCTGGGACCCAGTGACAGTCGCTTTTATAGGGCCTGCCAGGGGAGGCAGTGGTCTGAGCCCCCTCCCCTTTGCTCTGACTCATTTCCAAGAAGATAGTGGCGCCGAAAAGGCGGGAGAGATAAGCGGGAACAGAGCAACAGGGAACAGGATTGTGTCACCCTCAGCCGGCAGAGGTGTGTCTGGGGGGTGGGGCAGATGGGGCCACAGACACACACTGCTCACCAGCACAGCCGTACAGGGAAACCTTTCCCCATCACGACGTCATCCTGCTGATAGGGAAAAAGTTCCCTGCTTTGCTTCAGCGGTTAAGCAGTTTGATGAGCAGAATCAAGGTTCCGCTCTCCTCCACCTGCTTCCTGGCCGCCATGAGCACGGGGCATGGCTGGCAGCTGCAGGCCCCCCAGGAGTGTCCGGCACATTGGGGGAAGCATCCATTGCATTGGGCTCTCACCACACATGCATCGGTTCTGGCAGGGAATGCTGGATATCCCTGAGCAGGACGGGCATCAACGTGTGCCCCTGGGCCGGGCGCGGTGGCTCAAGCCTGTAATCCCAGCACTGTGGGAGGCTGAGGCGGGTGGATCACGAGGTCAAGAGATCGAGACCATCCTGGTCAACATGGTGAAACCCCGTCTCTACTAAAAATACAAAAAATTAGCTGGGCATGGTGGCGTGTGCCTGTAATCCCAGCGACTCAGGAGGCTGAGGCAGGAGAATTGCCTGAACCCGGGAGGCGGAGGTTGCGGTGAGCCGAGATCGCGCCATTGCACTCCAGCCTGGGTAACAAGAGCGAAACTCCGTCTCAAAAAAAAAAAAAAAAAAACGTGTGCCCCTGATCCGCACATGGTGTTTTCCCAGTGTCAGACCCTTGAGATGTGGCTCTGGTAACTGGAAAATGTTTGAGCAAACTTTTGGCCATAAATGACAGCAGAAATATGGCCCAACACTGTGGCTCATGTCTCTAATCCCAGCACTTTGGGAGGCCGAGGCATGAGGATTGCTTGAGCCCAGAAGTTCAAGACTAGCCTGAGCAACATAGGGAAACCCCCATCTCTACAAAAAAAATTTTTAAACAAAGTTAGCCAGGCATGGTGGCACACATCTGTAGTCCCAGCTATTTGGGAGGCTGAGGCGGGAGGATCACTTAAGCCCAGGAGGTTGAGGCTGTAGTGAGCTATGATTGTGCAACTGCACTCCAGTCTGGGTGACAGAGTGAGACCATCTATAAAATCTGAAATAGCGGTAACAGTAATAGCTAACATCTGCTGTCTGATGAGTGCATTTTATACGACGGCACATATGTTAACTCACTTCTGCACCAGCTCAGCCTGTGCCGCTTATTCTCCCAGCAGCACTTGCTGCCCCACCCTGGGCTCTGCTCTCTATTCAGGGGCTGCCTTCTCAGCCATCCAACCCCAGGGGCCTGGGCTCCCCAGACCCTGCTCCCTCTTAGGAGCCTCCTCCCCGTTGAACACTCATTTCCTTCACTTTAAAGAAAACGCACCAAAGGCAGAGATCAGGGTACAGGCCAAGCTTGCCCAGCCAGAGGCAGAGCTGGGATTCCAGCCTGGACAGCCTGACCCCAGGGCCTGTGCACTTACCCATAGGCTTCCCCATCTCCCCTAAAACACAGCAGGGCACAGTGGCTTGTTAGACCTGCTCCAGAGCAGACCATGCACATCTCGAAACTCTGCATTCAGTAGCATCATGGTGGCACCCTGAAATCAGCAGTGGTAGGTATGTTGACATACAGAAATCGGCAAGCACTACAAGCCAGGGATGTTTACAGGGAGCTGGTTCCTTGGGACACCAATGGCTGGGGGATAAACCCAGGCTGCCTGACTGCTGGCTGTTAGCAGTCATCCATCCACTGCCACCATTCCCATCCACTGCCAGTATTCCCGCCCACTGCCACTATTCCCGCCCACTGCCACTATTCCCGCCCACTGCCATTATTCCCATCCACTGCCACAATTCCCACCCACTGCCCCTATCCACTACTAGGTCCAGCTCAGGGTGCACATGGCCCAAGGGACCGACAAACCTTGGTTCCAGATGGGCCCTTGGACATTTTGCCACTTTGCCTCTTTCATTCCAGGGCCATCCAGTGTCAGCCCAGTCACCAGAGCCTGGGAATGTTGTTGTTAAGGAATGAACACTTCTGACCGGCTGCTGAGCCGCTGCCAAGGCCCACTCAAAGCACAGAAATGGACAGGCCCTGTCATCTGCCTACCCGTCCACACCACATGGGAGGCTCCTCGTGCCACAGCCTGGGTAACAAAGTGAGACCCCATCTCTACAGAAACCTGGCTATAGTTGGTCAATATTACAGTGAGCCATGATCGTCGCCACTGCACTCTAGCCTGGGTGACAAGAGTGAGACCCTATCTCTGAAAACTGAGTGAATAAAGATGGCTTCAGATGGGAATGGCTAGGAAAAGAAGACAGGGCTCTTGAGAGAAGAGACGAGGTGGGGGGTACTCGGGGGTAAGGCAGGGCATGGAGCTCCACAAGGTGAGCAGAGTGGCAGGCCCAACCCCTGGGAGTGGATGGAGCTGAAAGGGGCTGCAGGATGAGGCAGGGCCCAGAAAGTGGTCACTGGGGGAGACATGCAGCAGCCCCCAGCCCTACCAGGCTGCATCACAGCTCGGGCCAGGTTTCATCATCAGCCGGGGCAGGGGTCACAGCACAGGCGCCAGGGCCTCGGTGGAAGGCGACAGGCTGACGGGCCAAGCTTGGCGCTCTGGCTATCTGCCCTCTCTGGGGGTGAGGGGCTCAAGGCCAGGCCCCACCATTGGCTGGTGCAGAGGGGAGGGCTTCAGCCCAGCAGGGTAGGGCCAGGGGCTGGTCCTGTTTCCAGGAACTACTGACACAGAGACCCCAGCCTCTCCTCCAACATGGGACACGTCCTTGACCCCAGCTCCCGCTGTTCCACACCCTCATACACACCTAGGGCCTCAAACGGGACATTCATTCCTTAATTCCTCCATCCATCCAACCACTGGGTACCGGGTGGTGCAGCTGGCAGGGACCGCACACAGCCATGTGCACAACAGTGGAACGGTGCCTTGTGGAGCTCTGCAGACCCCAGGCCCCATCCCCACTCCTGAGACGGACAGACACACAAGCAGACAAGGCGGGGGCCACATGGGGCCAGTTTATTGCAGTTAAATACCTCTCTCTCTCTCTATTTTTTTTTGTCAATTTTTCCATAAAGAAAATTAAAACACACACACACACACACCCAAAGGGGAGCAGGGACCCAGAAACAAGAGGTGGAGTGGGATGCTGCCACCCTGCGTAGGTCCAGGCCCTGGGTGGCCCCCACCAGAGGCTCCCCTCCTTCCCATCAGCACCCTGTCTCAGTACCTCCAGAGACCAGGAGGCAGTGGGACGCAGCAGGGCCTCTGTCCCCCTCCCTCCTGCCTCCAGGTGAGACCACTAGAAGTGCCGGGGCTTAGTGAGGGCCGGGAGTAGGGCGACAGACAGACAGATGGGGAGGGAGGATACCGTTTCCAAGTGGAGGAGGGCGGTGGGCACTGTATCCACAGAAATGCATTATTTCTCCCCGTTTTTTTTTTTTTTTGTTAAAAATCTACTATAAAAAAACGCAGCTGGGGGAGGGGCGTGTGTCCCTCTCTGTGCTAAGGGCTGGGGAAGGGGGCAGCAGAGGCCGGCGTGGGTGGCGGCGGCTGCGCAGTGGCGGCGGGCGTCACTGCCGGGTGCTCTCGCCCACCATCTCCAGGTTGTGCTGCTGCAGCTGGGCTCGAAGCAGGGCATTCTCATTCTTCAGCTCCTCAATCTGGCGGACACGACAGGGGACAAGGGAGTAGAGGGCCGGTGCCTGGCCTCTGGGGCTCCTGGGCCCTGACCCGCTCCAGGCCTGGCACCCACCTGCTGCCTCAGGAGTTCGTTGTCCATCTGCAGCCGCTCGGCCTCCTTGAAGGTCTCCTGCATGCGCTGATTGGTCTGGCGCAGCTCCCGGATGTAATCGCAGGCCTTGGACAGGATCCCTCCTTTACTCTGGAGGGCGAGGGGACCAGGAGCCTTAGGGCGGGTACCACCCACTGGTCCCCACCCCAGGACGACTCCCAAGCCCCATGGCAGTTGGACTTGCTGCGTGCAAGGGCTGGGGGCCAGGCCCGCTGCAGCCCCTGAGGGTCCGGGGCGCTCACCGCTCCCGTCTTGCTGTTGTCTGCATTACAGTCTGGAATGATTTTCGAAAGCTGGACGATCCAGTTGTTGATCTTGTCCCTCCGCCTCCGCTCCACTGCGGGAAACAGCCACAGCCACGGCTTCGCTGACAGCGCTCGTGCCTGAGCGGCCATCCTCACAGGGCAGAGGCTCAGCCCAAGGACACCAAGGCATGGCGCAGGCCCCACCCAGACCACAGCCCTGGGAAGTGTAGGGCGGCAACATGAGCCCAGCCACCCCCCACCCCAGCTTCTCAAGAGGAACAAGGGAAGCTGGGCCATCCAGTGCCAGGACGGACGTCAAACGTCAACGGTCAGGCACTTTGAGTTCATTCTGGGGGCCTGCCCCGCCATACTTGTACAAATTTGAATTGACAGTTAAAAATAAGAAAAGTTCACGTCATAATTGGCATCGCTGGCTCCTTTGGAGAAATGGCGCTCTGGCCACAGTGGGCACATATTGGGAGGCAGGCTCCTCTGCATAAGACCAGTGCCATCTCTGGCTCCCGAAGCCCCTGCACTGGATTCTCCAGTCTCCCTAGAGACTCTGGGCCGCGTGATTTTGTTTTTTTTTCCCTCATCCCTAAGTCCTAGTCTGACCATGTTTCGCCCCTGCTTAAAATCCTTCCACGGGGCAATGGCAGCTCCTAACTGGCACCTGCAGCTCCTGGGGCCTGGCTCACAGGGCATCGGCTCACCCAGGAGAGACACAAACCCTATGCTGAAGGCCAGAGATGGCAACTCATAGAAGATTTTACTTTAAAAACGCAGATTTGTGACTTAACTCCATAAAACTCCACAATCTCACCCAACTGTATTGGCTGGGCGGCAGCTGCCCCCAGGCAGAGCACATCCCATCCTGATACCTGCCTGGGATCTGTGTGTCCCAGAGCCTGAGACCCCCGGCTCAGGGCCTGCTGACGCCAGGCGGTCCCAACCCTTCACCGCCTGCTAAGCCCTAGCACCAAGCACCGTGCGGACACGAAAGAACGCTTAGCTACCCCCAACTCCCACCCTATGGACCCCCAGCCCCGACAGGGTGGCTCCCGCTGTCTGCGGCATTTGTGGAGGGGAACGGAGCCTATGGCTAGGGCGGATGTGGCAGGAAGGCTAGGGCTGTTTTCCAACCCTTGGGTAGTGGTGATGGGAAACTGGGCAGGGCTCTGGTGAGCATGAGAAGGAGTGGGCCACAGCCTGCCCATTACCCTCACGCCCCAAGATCAGAAGCTCCCCGGCCATGCCGTTCCCTCAAGAAGGCTGGGGCCCACCCACCGGCAAACCCCTCTGGCTTCTCTGGGTTGTCCCCATGATGCTGACCAGCCCCTCCCCACCTTGAATGCCTCCCACTCAGGCCCGAGCGACAAACCCTCCGATGGACGTGGACTCTCCCCTCCCACCGTGACCACTCTTCCCTGGCCCCTCTTCCACCCTCGTGCTCCTCTCTTTCCTCCAAAACAAATACCTCAAGATCGGTGCTCACTAGCGAGCATGGTCCAGGCCCTGCACAGGGCTCAGTGACTGCTTGCTCCCCTATGTCTGTCACAGTGCACTGAACCCTCCCACCAGAGACAGGCACACCTGCCTGCGGGAACTCTGTGGCCAAAAGCAGCAGTGGTGCTGAGAGGCCAGACCTGGTGGCACCGCTGGCACAGTCCCCAGCACAGCGCTCCACGCCCAGAGGTCCACGGAGGAACTCAGTAGGCGGCCTCATTTCAGCCTCTGCCCTCCCATGGTCCTCTCAAGGGCTGGGCACCGGCTGCAGCTATATCCTCTCCAGCACTTGATTACTTACTGCCCGCCCTACTGCGTGCCAGGCCCTCCGCCAGGCCAGGGTCCAGGGTGGAAGCGGCACCACCCCGCTGACACTCGCAGCACCACTGTGGGCAGGTGGCACTGACCCCATAGCATTTGTGTCACCACTGAAGATGGTACAAAGTGTCTGGGGAATGCCAGGCGCTGGGCCATAGCCTCTGCATGGGAATGAAACCTCAGAGATCCAGGAAACACTCCGGCTGGTTCCTGAGAAGAACAGCTTTAAGGCAGACAGGTGGGAAAATCCCAGAAATGGTGGCCTGAAAAACACACTGTGGCTGTGCGGGGGTGCGAAGAGCTTGTCAAGACCAGCTGGCAGGTCAGGACTGCATCTCCTCCTCCTCTGGAGGCCCAGGCCCTTGAGTCTAGGCCCTGACTTTAGCAGGTGGTGATGCTGTCCGGCCTGCGGCTTCAGAAGACCATCACGGCACATTAGAAATACAGGAAGGCCTACTAAGACCAAGGCCACGTCCATTCTGCAGAAGCACTTAGGTTACTCCATAGGACACTTAAAAACAAAATTCAGAGGCTGGATGGGGTGGCTTATGCCTGTAATCCCAGGACTTTGGGAGGCCATGGAGGGCGGATCACATGAGGCCAGGAGTTCGAGACCAGCCTGGCCAACGTGGCAAAACCCCATCTCTACTAAAAATGCAAAACTATTAGCCAGGCGTAGTGGTGCGTGCCTGTAATCCCAGCTACCCGGGAGGCTGAGGCACGAGAATTGCTTGAACCCAGAAGGCGGAGGTTGCAGCGACCCGAGACCGCGCCACTGCACTGCAAACTGGATGACAGACCAAGGCTCTGTCTCAAAAAAAAAAAAAAAAAACAGAAGCAAAACCTGCCAGGACTGAAGGAAGAAATGGACAAATCCACAAATATCGGGAAAGACACGGACACCCTTCTCACCAACTGGTAGAACAAGTAGACAAAAAAAAATCAAGACAGAAAACCTGAACACTGGGCAAGGGCCACCCTTCAGGCAGGACATGCATGCCCCGCAACACCAGGGGTTCCCACACCCCTTCCTATTCTTTTCTGAGACAGGGTTTGGCTCTGTTGCTCAGGCTGGAGTGTAATCTCAGCTCACTGCAACCTCCACCTCCCGGGCCCAAGCCATCCTCCCGCACAGCTTCCTGAGAAGCTGGGATTACAGGCATGTGCCACCAGGCCTGCCTAATTTTTTTAGGTTTTTGGGTAGAGACATGGTTTCACCACACTGCCCAGGATGGTCTCGAACTCCTGGGCTCAAGTGATCCCCCCATCTTGGCCTCCCAAAGTGCTGGGATTACAGGTGTGAGCCACCACGCCCTACCACACGCCCCTTTCTGACATGCCACCTCCCTCCCTCAGGCCCCTGCAGGCAGTGAGTTTGTGACTCTGGGATGAGCTGCTATAGTACCAAGAAGTGGTGGGAAGGAGGGAAAAAGAAGTGAGGGAAACAGATCTGAAATTCACCACAGAATGGAAACTTGGGGATTGCGGCCCTAAGGGAAGAGGGCAGAGTTGAAAGCGGCTCTGGTTTTAGCTTTCGGCTTGGGCAGCTGTGACAGGGGTAGCTTTTGCTACTCTGGAAAGAGGAACGTTGCCTGAGAGGCTTTGGAGAGGGGAGATGGCACGTTCTGTTTTGGGCGAGTTGAATTTGAGGCATTGCAGGGATGTCCGGAGATGGAGATCTTGAACGGGTAGTTCAAAATGTGGGGTTGGAGTTCCAAGGAGAGGAATGGAATGGAAATACAGCTCTGTGCATTACCAGGAGCCAGCTGGTGGGCGAAGCCTGGGAGGACATCAAGAAACAGTCCTCAACTTTTTGTGAGTCACACACTCTTCTGGAGCAAAGAGAAAAGAGGAACACCTACAAGTAGGAACAGAGTTTGGGGGATACTGACCAAAAGCTCCCGAGCCCGCCCCTGGCCTCATGCGTCATACACCTGACGCAGACAGAAAGGGCTGGACCTTAAGAAACACCAGCAAGACTGGGCGTGGTGTCTCAGGCCTGTAGCCAAGGCCGAGGATTGCTTGAGCCAGAAGTTCAAGACAAGCCTGGGCAGCATAGCAAGACCTCGACTCTACAGATAAAAAATTACCCCATGTGATGGAGCCTGCCTGTGGTCCCAGCTACTCAGAGGCCTGAGGTGGAAGGATCACTTGAGCCTGGAAGGTCAAGGCTGCAGTGAGCTGTGATTGTGCCACTGCACTCCAGCCTGGGTGACAGAGTGAGACCCCCACTTCTCAAAAAAAAAAAAGGAAACACCTGCAGCGAAAGCAGAAAGCAGTTTCTCAAACTAGTCCACTATGACAAATCACCTGAAGAGCTGGTGGAAAACAGATTCCCAGGTGCTCCCACCTACTCCCACCTACTCCCTCTCCCAGGAACTGGGAGAGCCCTG
This sequence comes from Sapajus apella, assembly GCF_009761245.1. Lineage (NCBI taxonomy): Eukaryota > Metazoa > Chordata > Mammalia > Primates > Cebidae > Sapajus > Sapajus apella. The sequence continues at coordinate 5,852,888 of NW_022437008.1, forward strand.
GAGATTTCACTGTTAACAGTGGGGCAGGAGGGACAAAGACCACAGGAGAATCAAAGAGGGTGGAGGCGAAAGGAAGATTTCAGAAAGTAACAGAGACAAACAGGCAGCGTCAGGTGCTTGGAGTCCAGACAGCAAAGGAGGCCAGGGGATGTGGCAATGGGGTCACCATGGGTGACCTGAAGTGGAGCTGTTTTGGTAGAGCAATGAGCCAGATGGCCAAGGGTACTGGGAGGATGAGCAGATGGGGCGGATGTTCTGGAGGTCAGGAGAGCAGAGATGGAACAGAGCAGGAGAAGCGGGCAGGTGACGGAGACTGCTTCACAGGCTGACAAAGTCTCAAGGCTGCCTAGAGTCGAATTAGCTGAGGGAGAGGCGGGGGTGACAGTAGGGCGGGAGGGTCCTGAGTCTTCTCTTCAGCCTTACTGTGTGGCCACCATGACTCACTGCATCCCCGCCAGGCGCCAGGGGCAGCTGTGCTTCCAGCATTTCACAGAGGGAGGACAGGCACGGACATTAAGAACCACCCCAACGCTCCCCCATGCTAGGTAAGCAGTGGGGCTGGGGCTGCCCTGGGGGCCCCCAAACTCAATGCATCCCAAAGCCAAGCTCAGATGCACCCCTTCCCTTCCAAGCACAGGAGTCCAGCACGAAACCCTGACTCTCCAGCCTTGGAGTCCTCCCCCCATTTCCCTGCTCCCCTGCCCTGTCTCAGGCTTGACACCTATGTGGCCTCCTACCTCCCAGCCTCTTCCCACCAGCCTTGCCAGCAGCCTCCATGCACAAACCCCTCTGCTGGCTTCTCATCACCCTGGAATAAAACTGCAGGGGCCCAGACAGCCACACTAGGGACCTCTTCCAAGGTCCTCCACCATCTGGCCTGGGCAGCCCCCTCCATTGCACCAACTTCCTCTTTTCTTTCCTGAATTCTGCTCTTCTGCAGACACACCACGGTGGCCCCGGCTCAGGGCCTGGCCTGTGTCCTAGCTCTTCCCTCTGCCTGGGACTCTCCTGAGGCTCTCAATAGACCCCTTCCGTCAGGTCCCTTCAGGCTTCTGCTCAAATGTCACCTCTCAGAGAGCCCTTAGGGCACACTGCTGTGCTGCCATCACCCGCCACCTCCTTCCCCAGCTTTCCAATTCTGCCTGTGGCTGCCCATGCTGCCTGACGCCTGCTGTGGTTGTGTGACTTCCATCTCTTCCACCAGAACACACAGAGAGCTCAGACCTCGTCTGTCCTGTTACCCACCGCAATGCTATATCTGATGCAAAACGGGGGTCGGCCGAACTACACATGCGCTGAATGAACAGCATGAACGCCTGAACTCAGAGGAACGGCTCAGAACACAACTAACTACGTGGGCCACAGACCCCAGTCCCATCGCCACCTTTAGGACTCAAGACTCACAGCCTCGCTCGGACATTCAAGGCCTTCCTGATCTTCCCAATCTTCCCTCCTGAGGCATTCCACATGGAATGCCTCTCCCACAACCAAACCAGCACCCCACAAAGCAATCTGACCCACGCTCCCCTCTCCCTGGGGATGCCTCACCCCAGCCCACCCCACATCAAAGTCCCGTGAGACTCAAGCCCTCCAGCCTTCGAGCCTCCCTGACACTCCAGGCCAGACTCCAGACCTGGCACAAGGCCCGTGCTGCTCAGCCTGGAACCCACGGACGGTAAATATTTGTTGAATGATGGTTGTTTGGGTATAAACGCTCCCCCGGCACTTGCACACTGCAGTGGCTACTGACGGGGGGCGGGGGGGGCTCGGGGAGGCGAGGACAGTGCTGACTGTCAAATGACCTGAGGCGAGACTTGGCGTTTCTGGAAAGGCAGGATGCTACAGCCTCAGGCAGCGCTTCACACAGTTTCTCCCTCAGATGTGCTCCCTGGGGGACCAGACCTACTTCTGGAGACCAGGCAGGCATGGGAGTGAGGGATGTGAGCACGACAGCTGCCACGTGGAAAGGTCAGCCCAGGTGAACCCAGTCAGCCCCATTTTTCAAGCGGGGCAGGCAATCCAAATGGGAATGTGAAGTCCCCCACCTTAGATGTGAGCCATGAATTCAAGATCACCAGCTGGGTCAGCACACGCTCCCTGTTCATGGTCCCTGCCCCTCTACTCCTGACACTGTACTCTCCCTTCGTTGCTCATTTTCTACGTTTTCAGCGCAAAGCCCTCCGGAGCACTTGTGGCAGGCTTGGGCGAGAGTGGCCTCCCTCTCTGTCACTCCACACCCCGGGGCTGGCTGAGCCTGCGAGGGTGGTGGTCGAGGGGGCCTGAAGCCCCACCTTGTCCTCACCTTCATTGTGCTGGGCTCTTCTCCTCTCATCTCGGGGTGTTCTGGTTCCATCGATTTTTCTAGAAGAGGAGAACAGAAAAGGGGTCATGTATTATGGCAGATCTGTTTGCCCAAGCATCTGTTAATTATCAGACTTAAAAATTATCTTTGCAAGATAAATCCACATGAAGAGAGAAAAGACGTGATACTTTATGTGCACTGGAGTAGCAGAAACAGGCAAAGAACAGAAAATACTACACAGTGCACCCGGTTCATGCTAACTGCCCAGCTTCTACTCCAGAACCCCTTCCCTTCCTTTGGTTCCAATGCCAGGCCCTCCTGGTGCCCCCTGCACGTACGGAGAGTAGGGGTGTGTCCGGGGGGCAATCGTCCTCTGTGTTCCTGTCTGAAGCACATCCTGGGGAGTCATCATGACATAGAACTGGCCTGCAGGGAATGGGGGGTTAGTGGCACAAGAGGGCAGAGTCAGAACTGGTTGTGGGGGCTTCCCTCCCTGCTGGACCAGTTGCCTCCCCTGCCTGCCAACCTGGCTTCTTCCTCTCCTCACCTCCAGCCTGCAAGCTCTGGTCTGTGGTCTGTACGGACACAGCCGTAGTATCTCCCACACTGGACGCCGGGAAATAAGCAAATCGTGCCTCCCCGCTGACAGCCTCAGCTGCGGGGCTGCCACCATTGCTGAAGGGATTTTGGATCACAGCCTGGAGAGTAGGAGGACAGAGGCTACCCTTAGCTTTCTCTGTTCCCCCATCCCGTCCCCTCATTGGTGAGCTTGCGGTTTACTACATTTTCTGCATTAAGAGAGGAGTGGAGACTCCTGCATGTAGCATTCATCCTGTGTCTCAGACTGCCTTGGAACAGGGCAAGAAGTTGGCGATCATTTGCTAAGCAGTCTAAGAAACTTTCCTCCTAGACACATCATTCCCATTTTGCAGGAAAAAAAAACTTGGAAGTTTCACCGGGCGCACCAGGGATCCAACACCGCAAAGCCTGAGGCCTGAAGGCAGCATCCACTGGGCGACACAGCATCCCGCCCCCGGGGCTCCCCAAGAGCAGAGCCAATGTCCCCTCTCCACCCCCCCAGGGATGGCAGGGCACCTACCAGCGGAAAGGGCGCTGCAGGACCTGGGGGCACAGAGGCAGCAGCGGGGCCCGGGCGCTGGGCTGCCCCGTCCACACCCACCTGGGTCACAGCCTGCTGCCCCCCCGCGAAGGCAGCGGTGGACACGACGCTGACGGCGCCAGCCGTGTCGCCCTGGCCGTCCAGCTGACCATCAGTCACCTGGACTACGCGGTATGTCACCTGCAGGGGGCGGCAGAGCGGCGAGGCCGGCGCTGGGGCCAGGTCCGAGCCTTCCCCGCACGCTCGCCCGCCCGCCAGTTCTTCGCGGCCCGCAGCTCACCTGTCCTCCATTCGTCTCTGTGCGGAACTGGTACTGGATGTTGTGGTCGCCGAACGCCGCCTGCTGGACGCTGGTGATGGCCACCGCCGTCTGCTCCTCCGCCCCTGGGCCGTCCCCGCCTGGGGCCGAGGAGGGTCGGGGCACGGTCAGGGCCGCGCCTGGAGCCCCCAGTCCTCCCCGGGCGCGGCCGGCCCGGCAAGCACTCACCTTCCTGCAGCTCGACGCCCTCCTCCGCCTCGGGTCCCTTGTCGTGGCTGCCAGGGGCACAGGAGGGAGCGGGGTCAGCGCGGCCCGCGGCCCGCGCCCCCGCTCCCACGCCCAGCTGTGGGGCCCCAATCCCGCCCGGCGGCGCCTGAGGTCAGGGGCGCCGCTGAGGTCGGGGTCCGGGGGCGGGAGGTGCCGGGTCCCCCCCGCGCCGGCGGCCTCCATTTTGAGCCGGGCCCGCGGCCGCTCGGGATCATGGCGGCCCGGCCTGCAGGCCGCGGGGCCGGGGCCGGGGCGAGGGGGCACGGCCCGGCCGGGGCTCTTACCTGGCGGCGGCAGCAGCGGTGGCCGAGGCAGCGGGATCCAGACCCGGGTCCAGCATGTCCATGGGGGGGGGCGGGGGCGGGGGGGGCGCGGGGCCCGGGGGGGGGGGGGGGGGGGGGGAGGGAGGGAGGGGAGGGGGCGGGCGGCCGGGGGGGCCCCGAGCCCGGCGCTCACGCCGCGCGGCAGGAGGGGACGGAGGAGATACGGGAGCCGCTCGCGCTGATCACGGGGACAAACAGTGGGGTCATGTGAGGAGGAGATGCCGCCGCCGCAGCCGCAGCCGCCGCCGCTCCTGCAGCCGCTGCAGCCGCCGCGGCCTCCGCCTCCGCCTCCGCCCGCCCGCCGGCTCCGGGCGGCCCGAGGCTCCGGGACGCCGCGCGGCCGCCCCCAGCCCGCCCGCCCGCCCGCTGCACGCGGCCCTCGGGCCTCCTTCCCTGAGCAGCCGCCGCCGCCGCGACTTTTTTTTTTGAACACGGCCCGCCCTGGCTGGCCGCCGCCGGTGCCCTGGATCGCCGGCTCGCGTGGCCGCCGCCCGGCCTGGCCCAGTCCGGCGGCGGATCGCTGCTGCAGCCGCCGCCGCTTTCTATTTTTCCCCCTTTTTTTTTTTCCTCCTTTACTTGAGCTGCGCGCGCGCGGCGGCAGCGGCGGCGGCGGCGCGGGCCCGGGACGGACGCGCGCGGGGGGGAGGCGACCCGGGAGCGCGCGCGCTGTCTATCTCCGAGTGCGGGCGGGCACGCGCGGTTCCGGGGTTCCGCGGGGCGCGAGGCCACCGCTCGCCGCCCGACTGGAACGCGGGTCCAGATGGAACGTCGGGGGACCTGGAGCAGGGGCTTGGGTCGCCGGGGGCCAGGCGGGCTGCCCGGGATTGGAGACAGTAAAGTAGGTCGGTGGGAGGAGGGGGGGATGGGCTGGAAGGGGAGGGGGCGCGCGCCCGCGCGCGCTCCCGGAGGCCGGGCTGCTGTGCGCGAAGGCGGAGGTCCTAGGCGCATGCGCACGCCTGGGCGGGGCCGGAGCGCGCACGTAGGCGGGCGGCGGCTGCTCTGGGCATGTCCTCGGGCCGGTGGCGCGGGTGCAGGCTGGGCCCGACTGGGTCTCTTCCTCTTGGCCCGGGATGCGGCGCTTTACAGACACACACGGCAGCAGCCCCGTCCCCCCCGCCCCGCGCGGCGGAACAAACGCTTCTCTTCAGACCGAGGCCTTGTGATTATACGTTTTATTAGACTCGGGAGGGGCATGGCAGGGCTTCATCAGTATTCTTTCAAATTAAAAAAAAAAGTACAAAAGCTACGTAGAAAACGTTAGATCAGACGACTAAACTTTCCCGACTCAGGGCCAAGTTCTGCAAGGGAGAAAGGAAGAAGGGTATGAGCCGCGGGGACCGGCTGGGGACCTAGGGACGGTCTGGACGCTAGGCGGGGGCGGCCCTCACCTTCTTGAGCCTGCGCTCGCGGGACGCCTGCGAGTCGGTCTCGGAGTACGGGGGTGGCGCGGGCGGGTAGTAGGCCTCGTCCTCCTCCTCCTCCTCCTTGTAGGGTCTCCTCCTCTCCCCGGGCCCCTTCTTCCTTACGGCCTCCTCCAGTAGCCGCCCATCATAGGGGGGGTCCCCAGACCTGGAGCCGTTGTCCCTAGGGTCTCGGGTCCGGTGGTAGTGGGACCTGGGGTCGGCAGAGGGGCGCTCCCGAGACCTGAAGTCGTCGTAGTGGGGGTCCTGGGAGCGTGGGAAGTCCCTCGAGTCGTCTTGGTCGTAGAGGTCGTCCCGGCTGCGGCTCCTCGGGGGCATGTAGGCCCGGCCTCTCCTCCCACCATTACTCGGGGGGGACCTGCTCCCTGACTCCGCGGAGTTCGGCAGGGTGAGGTCGTCCAGGGCATCCACGGAGCGGGCCCGGGGCCGCCCGGCCCGCCAGCCCCCTCCTAGCTGTGCTCTGGGGTGCTCCTGCTCCCATCCCCTGGGACTCCGGCGGGCGTGGCTACCCCACTCCTCATCCCGGATCGGGGTGAGGGCAGGGCCCCGGGAAGGCCGAGATCGCCAGTCGTCCTCGTGGAGGGAGGTGACTTCACTCATGGCTGCAGGGAAGAGGGGTGTCACTGACTGCTGGAGGAGCCCAGGGTCCAGGGTTTGCACCAAGCGTCCCTGGGGCAGGTATCAGGGACTCATGCTTCCCCCCACCCCACCTTAAAAGCCCTCAGATCCGAAGGCTGCTCCTCACCCCGCTCCACACGGCCATTCGGGGGGCCAGGTCGAGAAGGGTCGAAGTTGGCCAGCTCCTTCTCCATGTAGTACAGAACGCGCATGGAGTCATCTTGCTGGTTGGCCTGAATCCTGTAGCCACTTCGGACTTCTAGGGATAGGGTGGAGGTGATTGGTTTGGGAGGATGGATCCTGGCCCAGCCCTCTCCCTTAGAGGTACATCCAACCTCGGGATGATGGATTCTCACCTGAAGCCGCACTGCTGTCTGTATCCCGAAGCAGGGGTATGTAAGATCCTTGGCCGCCAGCTAGGGGAGAGTGGCTGTCAGAGGCTGCCCACCCAGAGCAGAGCCCCTCCTTAGCTCCCAAGACCCTCCTCCTTCCAGCACCTGCCCCTCAGTGTCCAGATGCCCAGCACACCCCCACCAGCTGGTCCTGCTCCCCCCCCCTCACCTGAGCTACTCCTGTCAATGTCTCCAGGGTATCCTCCAGGGTACCCGTTGTAGCCACCCATGGGAATCATGGTTGGTGGGGGCGGGGTCTTGGCAGGAGACAGGTGGGCATAGGTGCTGGGGGCATAGATGCTGGGAACACCTGAGGTGGCTGCTTTGCCTGCAGCGTACACTGTGAGGACAAAAATGAACATGAGAAGGTGGGCCAGGCAGGAGCCAGGCTGCCCCACACCCATCCGGTTCCAGAGGGACCTGGGCCTGGACCTCCTTCCCAACCTGCCCTCTCCACTGTAGAGCTTCCCTGGGCACTTGGGTCCCTGCTGATCCTCATTGCATTTCTGCAGCATCCCTGAGCCTAGGGGACACCAGCTTCACAGAGATCCTACCCCACTTCCTTGGTGATTTTTCAGAGGATGCACACAGGCAGTTCACGGCCCCAGGATGGCAGTACAGTGTTACATTTAACCTCACGGTGATTTGCCAACATTTGCCAAGCAAAAGGTTTTACCTAAAATTCCAACTCTCCAGCTAACTTACTGGAAGAACTGGCCACCCAGGGCCTGTGTGTTTACAGCGCAACAAAGCTGCCCCTTTAGATAAAGCCCAGGTGCTGGGTCCACCACTGTTCCCACAAGCGGAAATCAAATATCTTCTTTGGTGGCCAAGCTCCTGCTCTAAAAAAAAAAAAATGAGTCAGCTGGAAGATGTAGGTCCTGCCCACCAGGTCACCTTCCAGACCAAGATGCAATGGCAGGAGCCCAGAGTGAACTTGCCTGCCCCAGGCAAGCAGCAAAGTGGCCACACCCACCAGGCTCTAGGCTTGACAGCTCAAGGTAAGATCCTCCTCCTTTCCTTTCTACCCAGGGCAAAAGGCTTGCAAAGTTTCTGGGCCCTAGGTAAGTGGCTTCCTCCCTGGGACTCCAATAGGAAAATGGCGGGGGCAGATGGGCTTCAAGAGGGTGCTTCACCTCTGATTTGGTTTGGAAGCAGAAGGCTAAGTGCACAGCCTAGAGGAAGCCTCTTCATTAGCTCAAGCAGCCTGCAACTTCATAAACAGCAGTGGGACCTGCTGCCTCCTGACGGGTGGGCAAAGGCTGTGGCAGCAGCAGATGTAACAGGGCCTCTGCCAGGCAGTTAATGGGGCCCCGGGTTGGGGTAACAAGGTCCTCGGATGGAGGAAATGTGGTGTTGGGATAGGGGAATGTGGCATGGGGACCAGCATTTGCAGTCCTGGGCCTAGCTCTGGTCTTTGTGGGTTCACTGCAAACTTGGTTGCAGCCCATCTGTGAAATGGACCTAACACCCACTGCCTGAGCAAAGAGCTGTCATCTAAACACGGCAAGAGGGAAGGGAGGAGATGGCCTGCATAAGCCTCCAGGGAGCAGTGGAATTTTTTCAGGGAAGTGATCCTTTGAGGAACCAGGTCGCACACTACTGAGTTCAATGACTATGAAGTCAGCAACTTCAAATGCTCACAACACCTCATAAAGTTGGGACCTTACAGAGAAGTAAACGGGACTCGGAGAGGGAAGGCTGCTTCTCCAGGGTCACTGTGCTGGCCCTGAGTCATTACTGAGGCTGACGGTGGCGGTGCCCAGCAGCTGGCAGGCGTAGAATATTTTATATAGATCAGGCCCCAGGCTCAATGCTGTACACAAGCTCACTAAACCCCCAGATGCACCCAGTATGATGAGCTCTGCCATAAGCCCCATTTTATAGGGGAGGACACTGAGCCTTAGGGAGGGAAATCGCTCACTGGGCTTCCGAGCAGGAAGGTGTCAAGCAGGCTTCAGCCTTCCACCTGCCCACGCTTGCAAGGATTGCCTGGTACTTCACTGTTTGTGTATCTTGGACTGCGTGCAGAGAGGCTGGTCTACCCACACACCCTCCCGAAGGAAACTAAGGACTGGTAATAGCTGTGGTCCCCAAGGAGGGGAAACAGGGCAGCAGCCAGAGGGATGCTGAAGTATCCATCAGTGCCACCTAGTGTACACCCTAGGGCCCTGGTGTCCCAAGGCTGATGGCTGTGACTACGTCTATCAGCTCCTCTATGAAAATGTCCAATTGGGATATTCACAGACATTCACAGAAAAGAGGCAGGAGCAAGTCTTTGTCAATTGCACGTCTGACTCATCTCAGAGTTAGGTCTCTGTCTCTCTCTCCCGTCTTCTCTTACCTTCCCCTGCTTGGTTTGCTTATTTCCCCTTTAGCTCTAGTCCCCCGCAAGTCCCAGCTTTCACAGGTACCCGTGCTGATGTAGTAGATATGTCCCTAGACATAGTAGCCAGGTAAAATGTGCAGCATTCCTGTGGATATGTGTTTTCAAAAATTTGCTTACCTTTGGCTGGGTGTGATGGCTCACACCTGTAATCCTAGCACTTTGGGAGGCCCAGGTGGGCCTCCTGAGGTTAAGAGTTCAAGACCAGCCTGGCCAACATGGCATAATTCCGCCTCTACTAAAAATACAAAAATTAGCCGGGTGTGATGGCAGGCACCTATAATCCCAGCTACTCAGGAGGCTGAGGCAGGAGAATTGCTTAAACCGGGTGACAGAGGTTGAAGTAAGCCGAGATTGTGGCACTTCACTCCAGCTTGGGCGACAGTGAAATTTTGTCTCAAAAAAAAATTTTTTTTTTTTTTTGCTTAAATTTAAGGCCAGGTGTGGTAGCTCATGACTGTAATCCCATCACTTTGGGAGCCTGAGGCAGGATCACTTGAGGTCAGGAGTTCAAGACCAGTCTGGGCAATGTAGCAAGACCCTGTCTCTACAAAAAAATTTTTAAAACTGGCCAGCATGGTGGCACATGCCTGTAATCTTAGCACTTTGGGGAGGCTGATATGGGAGGATCACCTGAGGTCAGGAGTTTGAGACCAGGCTGGGCAACATAGTGAGACCTCTGTCTCTAAAAAAAAAAAAAAAAAAATCAAAAAATTAGCTGGGCAGGCTGGTGTGCACCTACAGTCCCAGCTGCTCCAGAGGCTGAGGCAGGAGGATTGCTTGAACCCAGGAGTTAGAGGCTGTGGTGAGCTATGATCGCACTACTGCCCTCCAGCTTGGATGACACAGTGAGACCCTTTCTCTAAAAAAAATAAAATTTGCTTAAATTGTGGTCTTGTAAACCTTGTTTTCTTTCCTTTTTCACTTAAGATTTGTTTTATTTTATTATTTTTTTTTCTGAGACAGACTCTGGTTCTGTTGCCCAGGCTGCAGTGCAGTGGCGTGATCTAAGCTCACTACAACCTCTACTTCCTGGGTTCAAGCTATTCTCCTGCCTCAGCCTCCTGAGTAGCTGGGATTACAGGTGAACACCACCATGCCCGGTTAATTTTTGTATTTTTAGTAGAGACGGGGCTTTGCTATGTTGGCCAGGCTGATCTGGAACGTCTGACCTCAAGTGATCTGCCCATCTTGGCCTCCCTAAGTGCTGGGTTTACAGGCATGAGCCACTGTGCCTGGCCTAGATTTGGTTTTTAAAGAGGGCTTTACTTTTATACGAATAGTACCTTGTACTCTTGGACATTTTTACCATGTGTATGGATTATACTTCCAAAAGAAAAAGCACCATGAATAAAAACAAACTGGAAGTTGAAGGAAGTAAATGACAGTTGAAAGCAGCAGACCCTCCTGAGCCTACTTCCCCCACTGGCTAGATTCACCCCCTCCAGACCAACACCACTGTCCTAGGGCAGGCGGATGGCCACCTCCTCCCCTAGGACACAGAATGTTGCCCGAACCAGGGTGGCCATGAGCAGGGCACTTACGGGCCTCGGGACAGCAGCACTTGTCTGGGCAGCAGGGGCACCTGACGTAGCAGCAGCAAGTGTGTGGGCAGCACTGACACCAGCAGATGCCCAGGAGGAGGAAGACGAGGAAGACAGCCAGGCACACCACAACCACGAAGAGCCAGTCTGCAGAGAGAGAACAGGCCCTGAGCCTGGACGCCTGGGAGGGAACAGGGCCGAGGGCATAGCAGCAGGGGCACATGGTGCAGGGCCAGCACTGAGGTCAGGGACTGTTTGCAAAGGTCACCAAGGAAGCTGCAGCCCTGGCTGGATTCTCCATGCCAGAGGCTGGGCACAGCATACTCCCCCCTCTAAAATCCCAGCCAGCCCCCAGATTAGGGCCCTCCCCCAGGTACAAATACACAAGGCAGAAAACAAGAGGCTGCCTGGCCAGAGGGAGACAGACTGTAGCCCCTAGATGAAAGAGAAAGCCAGCCGCCCAGACACCACACCTCCAAGAGCACCGCAGGTGCCAGTCACAGAGCCCCGGCCTGTACCCCAGGCTCTCCTCAGCCCAGCCTAGCCCAGCCCAGGCCCAGCACCAGGCCACTAGATGTCTCAGAGTCACAGGCCAGGTTAGTGAGGGGTCCACAGTGAGCAGGGTTTAGTGGGGAGGGGAATACTAACTAGAGTCAGAAGCAGTAGGTGATGTGTAGGAGCTCCTGAGAAGCCCCACTCAGGACCCACCCCCCGTACCTTCCATGGGCCCCGCCTGAAAACCAGGTAAGAGCTCAGCTACCCCCGAGGTCCTCCCTGGAGGGATAAAAGAGAAACAGATTATGCTGGCCAGAGCCAGCCCAGGCCACGCCACCCCAAAAGCCCAGCTCCAGGCTGGCCAGGTGGAAGGTGCACCCTGAATCGGGGAGGGGCTGGTGGGGCTGAAGCCCTAGCACATGGCACCTACCCTTCACAGCCCAGATGTGGGTGCCCGTAGGTAAGAAACTCCCATTGCAAAATCCACCTGTGTCTCATGCCATGGGGGCTCCAGCACAGATCCCAGGGGGCTCTGAGGGCTCTACCTCAGCTTGGGTACCCTAAGTTTTCCTCATTTATAGGTCTTAGCCCCCCAAAGGGCTCCAACCAAGGTGGTAGAGATGTCCTGTTCCAGCAGGCACAGTGCCCTGGGGCCCACAAAATAGAAAGACAGGATCTCAGCTCTGTTGCCCAGTCTAGAGTGCAGGGGTGCGATCATAGCTCACTGCAGCCTCAACTTCCTGGGCTCAAGCAATCCTCCCACCTTAGCCTCCAGAGTAAGTAGCTAGGACTTCTTACTCTAAGTAAGTAATGCCACCACACCTGGCTGAAATGGTTTTATTTTACAAATCTGAAAAAAAAATAATATTGAATATATAATAATGAACTATCTTTATGACAACATAATCTTAATTTTTTTAAAAAACAGAGGATGTGCCACCACACCTGGCTGAAATGGTTTTATTTTACAAATCTGAAAAAAAAATATTGAATGTATAATAATTAACTATCTTTATGACAACATAATCTTAAATTTTTTTAAAAAACAGAAGAAGGGACCCATGAAGGCAAAAATGCCCACATATGAAAGTCATATGTGGCCCTGTGTCTGGGACCCACGAGGGCTCCCTCTCCCCTCATGCACTGTCATATCTGTGCGTCTCAGCCCCGGTTCTGTCTTCCCTCGAGTGGTGAGGGCTCTGAGCCACACCAGTGCTGCGTCTGAGGGGCCTCCACAGGCCCAGTTCTGACCCACGAAGCCCTCCCCAGAGCTCATGCACTTGGCACCACAGGGCCTCGCAACAGGACAGAGGCATGTCGGTGGTGGCTCTGAAAGCGTGGTCCTGTCTGCTAGGCCAGAAGAATGCTAAGAATAACACTAAGATGTTATTTGCCATTTTTACTTGTTCTGCCATGAATATACAGTGGAGTTTTCCAGGCTCCCTGATACCTAATGGACTATATACTTGTGTGTTTGTGTGTGTGTATGTGTGTGTGTGTTTTTTTTTTTTTTTTTCTTTTTCCTGGTACCCAGTATGTAGCTAAGTGTGTATTTTCTTGAGCCAGGGTCTCTGTCCCCCATGCTAGAGTGCAGTAGCATAATCACGGCTCACTGCAGCCTTGACCCTAGGGCTCAAGTGATACTCCTGTCTCAGCCTCCCAAGAAGCTGGGACCACAGGTGCATGGCACCATACCTGGCTAATTTTAAAGTTTTGTGTAGAGTCGGGGTTCTTGCCATGTTGCCCAGGCTTGCTTGTGTGTCCTGGGCTTGAAAAATTTCCTGATTTTCATTCCTAATACATTTAAGCAACATATAGACATAAAACCCACAGAAACAAACAAAACTCTTAGAGCCCCTCAATAATTTTTTAGAGTGTAAACAGACCCAAAGACTAAATTTTGGGAACTGCTGATGCCAGTGGTGCATTTTACCGAAGAACATGCCGAGGTTCCCGGGTCACTGTTACACGTGTTCCGCCCCTCACACATGAACTTTCGGCCCAGGTGCCTCCCAATCATGTGCTCATTCACAAATGTGAAGATGGCAGTGTACAGCCTGGCAGTGTCACTCACGCATAGCACATGCCGCACGAGACTCCATGTGTTGGCTTAAAGCAGGGCCCCTGGCTGATGGCGATGTCCCCCAGCACATGGAGGGAGGCTTCCCAGCCACAAGGATACCCCACCCTGCCCCTGGGTGTCTCAAGCTGGCCTTGTTTCAGCTGCACTCAAACTTACACCCTGTGTGTGTGCCATGCAGCGCCATCCCAGCTCTGACCACGTCTGGATTTTTTTTTTTTTTTTTTGAGATAAGAATCTCACCCTGTCACCCAGGCGGGAGTGCAGTGGTGTGATCTTGGCTCACTGTAACTTCCACCTCCTGGGTTCAAGAAATCCTCATGCCTCAGCCTCCCAGGTAACTGGGATTACAGGCATGTGTACTGTCACGCAAGGTAATTTTCCTATTTTTTGTAGAGACAGGGTTTTGCCATGTTGGCCAGGCTGGTCTCGAACTCCTGGCCTCAAGTGATCCACCCACGTTGGCCTCCCAGTGCTGGGGTTATAGGCATGAACTACCGTACCCAGACCCCAAGTCTGGATTAAAAAAGAAAAAAATGAGACTTTAAAGAGGCAGAGTCTCCAATTCTCTCCAGTCTTCTCTTTGTTTGGCTTGGCTGGTTGGAGGCACTGTGGGCCAGGGTTCCCTGCCTGGGGTGTAGGGCACGGGGGAGCCTAAGTGACTGGCAGAGCCCGGGGGACAGCAGAGCAGGCGACAGAGCCCAAAAGGGTAAGCTGCTGGAGGGCAGAGGGTGGACACGGGAGGGCAGACAGAAGCGGACAAGATAAACGGCCGTGCCTCCCCCTTCCCACACCCCACTCACCAAGGACGATGAGCTCTGCGTAGGCTTCGTTGTTCCCCTGGAGGTCCTGGGCTGAGACCACAGAACAGTAATACACACCGCTGTCCCCCCACGCCGTCTGGTCAAAGGTCAGGTCGGCATCTGGGTCAGGATGAGAAGGCATGAAGGCACTTTAGCCCTTCCCAGCACCTCTAGGAGCGGGCAAGCGGCGGGCTGGGCAGGCTGCGGATGAGCAAGTGCATATGCAGATTCCTACCAAGGGTGTGCGGCCTTTTATGCCCCGTTCTAAACACCTGGGCTACTGCAAGAAGTCTGAGAGGTGGGGCCATTATCCCTTGTTTTGTGGATGACACATCAGGTCGGAAAAGCTGGACAGCTCTTCAGTGTAGAGCAGTAATGGTGTCCTCAGAGCCTGAGGTTTTTTTTTCTTTCTTTCAAGACAGTCTCACTCTGTGGTCCAGGCTGGAGTGCAGTGGTGTAATTATAGCTCACTGCAGCTTTAGCCTCCCGCACTCAAGCAAGCCTCCCACCTCAGTCTCCAGAGTAGTTGGGACTACAGGCACACCCTGCCACGCCCAGCTTTTTCGGATGGCGCCATCCCATCTCAGCTCACTGCAATCTCCGCCTCCCAGATTCAAGCAATTCTCCTGCCTCAGCCTCCTATGCAGCTGGGATTACAGGTGTGCACCACCACACCCAGCTAATTTTTGCATTTTTAGTAGAGATGGGGTTTCACCATGTAGGCCAGGCTGGTCTCGAACCCCTGACCTCAGGTGATCCGCCCGCCTCAGCCTCCCAATGTGCTGGGATTACGGGCGTGAGCCACCATGCCCAGCCTATTATTTTAGTTTTTATTTTTATTTTCATAAAGACAGAGTCTCTTGCCGGGCGCGGTGGCTCAAGCCTGTAATCCCAGCACTTTGGGAGGCCGAGGCGGGTGGATCACCAGGTCAAGAGATCGAGACCATCCTGGTCAACATGGTGAAACCCCGTCTCTACTAAAAATACAAAAAATTAGCTGGGCATGGTGGCGCGTGCCTGTAGTCCCAGCTATTCAGGAGGCTGAGGCAGGAGAATTGCCTGAACCCAGGAGGCGGAGGTTGCGGTGAGCCGAGATTGCGCCATTGCACTCCAGCCTGGGTAACAAGAGCGAAACTCCGTCTCAAAAAAAAAAAAAAAGACAGAGTCTCACTGTGTTGCTGAGGCTGCTCTTGAACTCCTGGCCTCAAGTGATTGCCTGCCTTGGCCTCCCAAAGTGCTGGGATTACCAGCATGAGCCACCGCGCAGGCAGCCTGTGCTTCTCAACTTACACCCATCTCTGAACCACCTCTCAGAGCCAAAGTCCGAACTCCCCTAATGTGAACTGCCACCCACAGGGCCTAATGTAGACCCCAGGGACGGGTGTGGAGATAAACAGGCCAGATTTTAGATACCAGGAGACACCCAGGCACCCATAAGGAATGCGTATGTTTGGGGGAGAGACTTACCCTCCCAGTGCCTCGGTCCCTCCCCCTCCCCTTCCATCCCCACATTCCAGGTCAGGCCCAGGGCTTGGGGACGCTAAGGTCTGAACCCGCAGGCAAGGAGCTTGTTCACTCTGCCATCCGTCAGTGTTTTGGCACATCCTGTTTCCTCTTTGCTCCTCAGGCCCTAATTAATACCTTCAGCCTTTCACCAGGTTAGGACTGGCCACCTACCAGGCAACTCTGCCTTAGGCCACTGGGGAGCGGAGCAGTCTCCGGGTGGGCATCCACCCCAGCAGGAAATGCCCTCCGCTTCCCAGCCTCTTTCCTCCCAGCCTGACCTGCCTGCCACCTTCCTGAGGACATGCCACCCTCCTGCACGACAGCTCTGTGACAGCAGCCACCATGCGTGCCCCAGTCCACAGCACCTGGCACCCCCAGGCCCATCAGTCAGTACAGTAACTGCTGAAGGAATGAAAGAACCCTTGCCTTCTTTCTTCTTCACAAGGAAGCTAGTTTTTACTTTTATTTTTGTAAAGACAGGGTCTTGCAGTGTTGTTCAGGCTGCTGTTGAACTCCTGGCCTCAAGTGATCCGCCTGCCTTGGCCTCCCAAAGTGCTGGGATTACAGGCCTGAGTCATGTCTACAGAAAAGTCCTCCTTGCAACAGTGCCTGGCTACGGCATTCCAGACGCCTTCCCTAAGGTCCCAAGGTCCCCAAGGCCCTTGGCACGACATGGCCTCTAGCTACTGTGCCAGCCTCACCCTTGCCATCACCTTGGCTGTGGATTTACACTAATTCCACCTCCCCCCCCCCCACAGGATGGGCTCCGGCCACAGCTCCCCGGCCCAACCGCTGAAATCTATCACCCAGCTTAGGGGCCAGCCATCCCTTGCCTGCTGAGAATGTGGGCTGCATGAGGCAGAGCCCTGTCTGTCTCAGTCACGGCTGGGTCCCCAGTGGCTGACACAATGCCTGGCCATGAGCAGAAATGAACACCCTCTCGGCCAGGCACAGTGGCTGAGACCTATAATTCCAGCACTTTGGGAGGCCAAGGCGGGCGGATCACTTGGGGCCGGGAGTTCAAGAGCAGCCTAAGCAACATAGCGAGACCCTGTCTTTACAAAAACAAAAATAAAAACTAAAAAATAGGCTGGGTGCAGTGGCTCACACCTGTAATCCCAACACTTTGGAAGGCCGAGGCAGGTGGATCACTTGAGGTCAGGAGTTCGAGACCAGCCTGGCCATCATGGTAAAACCCCATCTCTACCAAAAATATAAAAAAATTAGCCAGGCATGGTGGCACATGCCTGTAGTCCCAGCTACTTGGGAGGCTGAGGCAGAAGAATCACTTGAACTTGGGAGGCGCAGGTTGCAGTGAGCTGAGATTGCACCACCGCACTCCAGCCTGGGCAACACAGCAAGACTCCATCTCAAAAAAAAAAAAAAAAAAGTAAGTGAACCCCCTTCTCTCCTTATGCTAAAGTCCCTTAGCTTTCTTCATCTGTCCCATCGTTCTGGGCACATGGCCGTATTCAAAGACACATTTCATTCATTCGTTTGCCCTTCAACAGTAATTCCCGAGTGCCACCTACGTGCTAGGCAGTATTTGAGACACCTGGTATACCAGTCACAGTTCTCAACTGCAGCCTCTAGACCCTGAGGTCAACGTTATTTTCCTAACAGTACTAACTGGAGTTGTCCAGAGGTTATGTGACTTATGACAGACGTCACAACAGACTGAACAGCTTTGAGAAGCCAGCCTCTTCTATCTAGCCAGGCTTCAGACATTTGCAAAAAAACAAAACCACGCCACCTTCTCATTAACAATGTTTTGTCTGGTTTCAGAAAATGATTATTTTTTTTTCCCTAAAAGATATGTTATTAATCTATGAATTTTTTATTTAAATTATTTTGTAAAATTTCTCAGTCTGCTACCTATGAAAACAAACTCTCTGAGCTTTTTTTTTTTTTTTCTTTTAGAGATGGAGTCTCGCTCTGTTGCCCAGGCTGGAGTGCAGTGGTGCAGTCTCGGTTCACTGCAGCCTCCGCCTCCTGGGTTCAAGCAATTCTCCTGCCTCAGCCTCCTGAGAAGCTGGGATTACAGGCACGCACCACCATCCCTGGCTAATTTTTGTATTTTTAGTAGAGACAGGGTTTTCACCATGTTGGCCAGGCTGGCCTGGAACTCCTGACCTGAAGTGATCTGCCGCCCATCTGGGCCTCCCAAAGTGCTGGGATTCCAGGCACGAGCCACCGAGCTAGGCCTGAGCTCTTAATTAACTTCAAAATTAAGGGTGTCAAGAGGTCTAAGCCCAAAACATTTGAGTTATAAATCCTTGCCCTTGCCCTTCTAGAGCTCAGATTCTAACTGGGAAAGAAAAACAAATAAAAAATATAACACTGTCACATATCAGACAGAGATAAGCTGTATGGAGAAAACGAACCAGGGAGGGCAGAGAGTGCCAGGCATGCAGTGGGGGCTGTGCCACTTTAAACAAGGAGGCCAGGGCAGGCTTCTGGATATGGTGACCTTCAGAGCAGATGTGAAGGGGTAGAGGACACGACTTCCCCTCACAATCAGACATCTAAGCCACCATTTTTTGTTTCCGTTTAAATTTTGAGATGGGATCTCCCTTTGTTGTCCAGGTTTATCCTGAACTCCTGGCTCAGGTGATCCACCTGCCTCAGCCTCCCAAAGTGCTAGGATTACAGGCGTGAGCCACGGCCCCTGGCCCTTCCCCACCCCCACCCCACCCCCCACCGTTTATTGAGCTGTTACTATGGGTGGGGCCCCTCTGCACACATTCTTTCATTGAATCCTCATAGAATTCTCTTTTTTTTTTTGGCAGCCGTCGCCACCCACAGCCACAGCAACGCAGCACCCAGGCCTGCATCAGGGGCCACGTGGGCAGCAGCAGCGGCTGAATCCTCATAGAATTCTAAACTAGGTTTTCCTAAATCCTCCAGGTTTGCCATAATGCCCTCTTCATCTATCATTTTTCTACCTGCATCTTTTTTGAGAGGGCCTAGCTTTGTCGCCCAGGCTAGAGTGCAGTGGTGCGATCATGGCTCACTGCAACCTCGAACTCCTGGGCTCAAGCAATCCTCCCAACTCCAGAGTAGCTGGAATTACCGGGGTACACCATCACGCCCCACTGGTTTATTTTTTGTAGTGTCTGGGTCTCACTGTGTTGCCCAGGCTGGTTTCCCATCTCCTGTCCTCAATCAGTCCTCCTACCTCGGCCTCCCAAAGCGCTGGGATTACAGGCATGAGCCACCAGTGTCCTCAGATCAGACCCTGACTATGCCTCTCCAACACTGGAGCTCAAGGGCTGGTCGCTGCCGTAAGCAAAACAGTGGACAGGAACCCCCTGCCATGGCAAACATCATATAGGCCAGGGGTTGAAATCTGGCTTCTCATGGGCCAAGGCTGGACTTCACTGTGTTTTCTTTGATCTGACATTTTCAAAATCCACAAAAAATATAGTTTTCCGGCTTCTTTTGATCCATCCTAAGGCCTGGGCGCACCTTCTTCCTGCAGGGCGGACCCTGTTCCTGGTCCTGGGCTGGCCCTGATATCACCCGGGCTGAGCACTGCTTTCATTGTTCTGGGCACAGGGAGAAGATGCCAAGATGCCAGCTGTCCAGTGGGAACAGCAGCCAGGCCTCCTCTGCATCTTTATACACCTCATGATTTCAGAGGTCCCGTGGGTTCTCTGCTCCAGTGCAGCTGGAGGTGGGGGCACTTGTACCCCAAGGAGCCTGAAGAGGTGGAACAGGGCCTCTTGTCCAGGTGCTGCTCCATCACCCAAAGCCTGGAAGGACGGAAGCAGGGCAGGAGCCACTTGACCTGAGGGATGCCTGGAGTGGACAGCCTTTTAGTTCACCCAGGACTATTTTCACTTTTAAAACCAGGACAAGCCGAGCACAGTGGCTCAAGCCAGTAATCTCAGCACTTTGGGAGGCCAAGGCAGGCAGATCATCTGAGGTCAGGAGTTTGAGACCAGCCTGGCCAACATGGCGAAATCCGTCTCTACCAAAAAATACAAAAATTAGCCAGGCACGTTGGCACACACCTGTAGTCCCAGCTACTCAGGAGGCTGGAGAATCGCTTGAACCTGGGAGCAGAGGTTGCAGTGAGCTGAGATCACGCCACGGCACTCCAGCCTGGGCGACAAAAAACAAAATAGCACAGTGGTGACACCACCACAGGGAGTCCACTTTCCCCATCCTCAAAGCTGAAATGGAGGAAGCTTCTGTGGCTACGGGGTTTCCTGAAAGGACGCACACACACAATGGATGTTTACACTCAGGGCCGCTATCAAACACGGGCCCAGGTGGGGGCGTCTGAAAGACCCAGGCCTGTGAGGCCCCTGGAGCATGCAGGGCCCCTTTCCCTAGATGGTGCCTGGGGGGTCATCCTGCACTTTTGTGCCCAGCAGAGGCAGCACTCTCAGTATTTGGGTTGTCCTGGCAGGAGCTGAGCAGTCCTGCCTGGTCCAGGCGGGCACACTCCCTGGGTTACAGAGGAGGGGCCTACTGTGACCTCAATGACAGCTGAATGCTCAAGGCTGAGCTGCCCACAGAAATTCAGGGCAAGCAAGCCTGGTGCCTCCCCTGAAACAGGACTGACAGGCTCAGCCCTGGAACCCGGCCTCCTGTCCCTCCTCTAGCAGAATGTGCTCCAGTCCCTGGCTTCTTGGGGTCTGCAAAGGGATGCTCCCTCCCGCTCTGCCCATGCCCAATTTTAAATCCTCCTTTAAGACAGTGAATACACACTAAGACATGGGGTAGGTGAGCCTTCATTCCTGGCACCCTGCCCCTCCTCTTCCTCTCTGCCTTCTAGGTTCTGTAGGGCCTAGGCCCTTCTCAAATCATATTTGCAGCCCAAATCATTCCATGTTGCACATCACCCAGTGCTATTTTCTTTTCTTTTTGAGACAGGGTCTCACTCTGTCACCCAGGCTGGAATGCAGTGGCACGATCACAGCTCACTGAAACCTTGACCTCCCAGACCCAAGCAATCCTCCCACCTCAGCCTCCTGAGCAGCTGGGACCACAGGTATATGCCACCACGCCCAGCTAATTTTTAAAATTTTTACACGCTGGGCACGATGGCTCACGCCTGTAACCCCAGCACTTTGGGAGGCTGAAGTGGGAGGCTCACGAGGTCAGGAGTTCGAGACCAGCCTGGCCCATGTGATGAAACCCTGTCTCTATTAAAAATACAAAAATTAGCTGGGTGTGGTGGTGCACACCTGTAGTCTCGGCTACTTAGGAGGCTGAGGCAGGAGAATCGCTTGAACCTGGGAGGTGGAGGTTTCAGTGAGCCAAGATCGTGCCACTACACTCCAGCCTGGGCAACAGAGCAAGATTGCATCTCAAAACAAAAAAATGTTTTGCAGACACAGGGTCTCATTTTGTTGTCCAGGCTAGTCTCAAACTCCTCAAGCAATCCTCCTGCCCTGGCCTCCCAAAGTGCTGAAATTTATAGGCATGAGCCACTGCACCCAGCCTGGTGTTATTTTCTTTGCAGCACTTAGTACTCTCTGAAATTCTCACTCTTTCTTTTTGAGATGAAGTCTTTTTTTGTTGTTGTTGCAGAAAAGTGATTTATTTAGGCAGCGAAAGAAAAAGAGGGAGAGAGAAAGAAACAGCTAGCTCTCACACTGAAGGAGAGAAAGAAAAGATGCTCTCGCAGTGAGTGAGAAGGGTTCCCAGAGGGAGAAAATCAGAGAAGGAAAACTCCCCTCACACTGAGTGAGAGAATCCAGAAAGATGGACTCCAGGCGAGGAAAGACAGCTTCCACACTGGGTGGAAGGGGACCCCAGAGGGGAAAACCAGGAGGGAAGAGAGCTCCCACTATGTGGGAGGGGATTCCAGAGAGCTGGAAATCCCCATGTTTTTTGGAGACAGAGTCTCACTGTCACCTAGGCTGGAGTATAGTAGTGCGATCTCAGCTCACTGTAACCTCTAACCTCCTGCGTTCAAGTGATTCTCCTGCCTCAGCCTCCTGAGTAGCTGGGATTACAGGCATGCGCCACCACAGCTGGCTAATTTTTGTATTGCAGAGATGGGGTTTCACCATATTGGCCAGGCTGGTCTCGAACTCCTGACCTCAGGTGATCCACCTGCCTCAGCCTCCCAAAGTGCTGAGATTACAGGCATGAGCCACCTCGCCCAGACTTTGAAATTCTCATATTCTTTCTTTATCTGCTTATTTACTGCCATTCTCACCCCACCGTAGTGTCACCTCCTTGAGGACAGAAACAGCCATCCCAATCACCTCCTCTATCCCCAGCACCAATGACACATAGTAGATGCTTGACAAATCCCAAATGAACGAAAGAATGAGTGTTCCTTACTTAGTCCCAAGAGGCACTTCCTATCAGGAAGCAGCATTACTGTTAAGAACAAGGATTCTCAGGGCTGCCTGGGTTCAAATCCCAGCTCCAGACCTTGACTTCCCATGTGCCCATTTATACAACTTAACCTCTCTGTGCCTCAGCTGTCAGGAATGTAGAGGACTCAATGGGAGAATGTGTGTGATGTTCCTGACACATCGTAGGCTTTCTCCATTAAGATCTCTTGCCCCCGCAGTTCACTCCTGCCACCTCCTCTGTGAGTCCTCTGCGGACCACCCTAGGCAAGCAAAGGGATTAGGAGCTTGGCCACTAGACCCAAAGTGGCTGAGTTAGAATCCCAGCCCTGTTACCAGCTATGCGACCATAGGCAAGTCACTTTCTCTCTCTGGGCCTCTGAAGATAACAATAATCGAATCTATTCAACTAGAGTGCATCTGAGTTAATCCTTGGGAACCTGGATGAGAGCTTAGCACACAATAGGCCCTTTATAAGCTGTTAGATAAATTTTACTTCTTACTGCCCGTCTTACTAATATGATTAGAGAACAAACCCCAGCCTCTTCTCCCCATTACCCAGTTTTCTCCATCTTCAAGCACTTGAGTGTATGTTGTGTTTACCTCTCACTACAGTGTGGGCTCCGAGAGGGAAGTGGTTTGATGATTTTGTTAACAGCTGTATTCTCAGGGCCCTGATATATGACAGATGCTCAAAAAATCTTTGTTGTTAAATTAAGGAATGGAAGGATAAGCAGAAGGAAGAATAGTAAAATAGAATTGCTCCCATCAGCCTGGGCGTGGTGGCTGCTCACACCTGTTACCTCAGAACTTTGGGAGGCCAAGGCAGACAGATCATTTGAGGTCAGGAGTTTGAGGCCGGCCTGGCCAACATCATGAAACCCCATCTCAACTAAAAATACAAAAATTAGCCATGCGTGGTGGCGCACACCTGGAGTCCCAGCTACTCAGGAGGCTGAGGCAGGAGAATCGCTTGAACCTGGGAGGCGAAGGTTGCAGTGAGCCAAGATCGCACCACTGCACTCCAGCCTGGAGTCCAGAGTGAGACTCCATCTCAAAAACAAAAAAAGTTGCTGCCTTCATTGGTCCTTTCAGACACTGGCACTCAAGAGCTTTCAGATGGGGACTCCAGGCTGGGTACAAGGGTGGCGGCCCCACCACCTGAGCAAGCCCAGCCTCACCCCCCTGCCCTGACCCAACATACTTCCGGTGATGGTAATCCTCCGGCCCTGGTAGTAGTCTCCCAGGGTCACGGCATTGCCCTGCTTGGTGGCCACGACCCTGACGGTGCGCACGCTGTCCTGGCACTCCACGTAGGGGTTGTAGCCTGGGTTCCCAGCTGCGAGCTGGGCATTAAGCTGGTTTTCCACGCTGGCCGGGGAGAAGGCATCGGCGATTCGGTCGCGGCAGAAGGACTTGTACTTCCAGATGACGATGGGTGGTGTGGAGGTCGAGGCCATCTGGTAGGTACAGGGCAGGGTCACGGGCTGGAAGAGGATCACCACGTGGTAGGGGTCGGGCACGGTCACCTGGATGGCCCTGGCAGGGGCTGAGGGCAAGAGGAGAGTCAGGGATTGCTGTGAGCTCAGGGAGGTGCTTCAGAAGGAACGCCACTTGTCGCCAGCTTGACACTTGCAAGTGTGTGGTTTACAGAGTGCCTGGCACACATTGTTCCTTAATCCCCATGACTGGTGAGGCAGCCATGATAATCATGCCCATTTTATAGATCCGTGGGGCTGAAGCGGCAGGTACACAGTGGCACAGCCAGTTTCCTTGGACCCACCATCCCTCTTCCCAGCCTGTGTCCTCTGAATCATGCCAGTCCCTCTTCCCTTTGCCATTCACCCACAGCAGGGGACACCAAACAGCTAGGTCATGCCCCCAGCACTCAAGACCCCACTTCAAAACCGACTACCCAGGGTCTTTTGAATTTGGAGACAAAATCTTAGTTGTTTGCCTGAACTCCGTTGCCTAAAGCCCCCACAATATCTCCATCAGCCTCCCACCACCTCACCCTACCCTAAAGCCACTTCAAATGACTGCGCCAAAAGTGCTGAAAAACCTCATCCCCACCCAAACATCCCATCCAGGTGAAAGCCTGCTAGCAGAAGTCTGTTTCAAGTCCGTAAGTCCATCCTACCAGACTCACGCACGGATAATCCGGAGCCCGCAGGAGGTGGGTGGGGTGCGGGGGATGGGGAGTCCCCAGTCCCACACCCAACAGAGGCCTGGGCATTGTTCCTTCGTCTCTCTCCCTCTAGGAAGCATCTGATCCAGCCCTCGTGTGCCCTCTCTCAGTTAGTCCAACACTTAGAAATCCCCGGGTGCGCCCAAGCCCCATCCCGGCTTTTCTTTACCCAGTGAACAGAGGCCCTCCACTCCCTCCCCACAGAGTTCCAAGCTCCCTGCCGCTCTAGGTCTCACCGTTCAGGGAGTTTCACTTCCTGCTATCTCCCAGATAAGGGCGGGGGAAGCGTTCCCAGGCACGGATAGGGAATTCCTCTCACTCCGGCACACAAGAGTTTGCCCAAGACCCAGAGGATAGGAAGGTCCCAGGCTCTGCGACCCCCCGCTCCCCGCGCCCCAGGCGCCCCCGCCGCCTCCAACTCCATCCATCCCACCTCTACAGTGCCCTCCGCCGTTCCGCAGCGTCAGGGACCCCGTGCCCCGTACCTGTGCACCAGGTGCTAAGCAGGAGCCACACGAACACGACCGCGTCCCGGCCTGCCGTGGCCGGGTGGGAGCCCAGCCCACCGGAGACTCCACCGGCCGCCAGCGCCATCACGGCAGTCTGGGCGCGCCTGGCCCGCGCGTCCCTTCCCAAGTAGCGAGAGGGTAGGGGGCGCGGCGCGCACCAAGGCCAGGAGGGGTGCACGCTCCTCCCCTTCCCGCTTCCGTTCCTTGTCCCTACTCCAAGCCCATCCTGCCGCGTTCTAGAAGTTTTAATGAACGTAAACGACGTGGATAAAGGGCACGCTCTCAGATTTGGTGGAGAAAAGTGCTTGACCCACCGCGCTTCCCCGAGCCACTCCACCCGCTGCACGCTCCGGGAAATGGTTCGGCCCAGGTACACAAGGGTGGGAGCCTTGGGCTGGGCTTAGGGGTGGGCGGCGGGGAGGGGCTCCTCCTCCTCCCTCCCCGGAAGTGGGCTGACCCAGGTGCGCTCCGGCCCTCAGGGCATGAACCAAGTGACTGGCCGGCTAGGAGGGCGCCTGCAGACCACAGGTCCGTCCGCCCCTCTCCTGCACCGCCCAAACCAAGCGCACCGAGATTCACGAAACCAAGACCCACTTGGAGCGATTCACCTGTTGAGATAGAGCGGGTCCCGCAGCGCACCTGTTCCCTCCCTACCCACACCCCTCTCCCCGGCTGGCGATGGACCCGCCTAGGTGCGCCCTGCCGGGAGGAGCCAGTCTAAGCAAAGTCCTGGCTGGGAGAGACTTGTCGGTGGTCTCTGACTTCTCCATTTCCACTGGGGTTCCTCCGGACCGCGTGGAGTGGGGGGCGCTTCGGGCCTCGAGCGCCTCCCAGTTAGATGACCTGAGGAACCCTCTGAATTCCTCGGAAGGAAAGCTCTGCCCCCTCAGGGACGCTCAGGGGGAATCAGGCCCAGGAAAAGTTGGAATTCCACTTCGGAAGTTTTCGCCATCGCCCCCACCCGTTCCCAACTCGTGGTTCGGCCCCTAGGCATCCCATCCCTACCCCCCAAAGGTCAGCCCTCCGGAAATTCTGGCTCTTAAAGGGGCCGAGCGAAGGCGCGGGGCCTGGGACGGGTTTCCGCTTAGGAATTCCCGGGGACCAGCCACCTGCACCCGAGGGCGGAGGCGCGGCGCGGCGGGGCGCGGTGATCAGCCTGCGCGGCGCTGGGCGCGACTCTGCTGTCTCCAGGTGGCGGCGAAGGGAAGCGCATCCTGGGGGAACCCTGGGCGCTTTCTCGCTTAGACTCCCCTGGGTCGCCAACTGGTCACTGGCTGGTTTCCGTACCAAGGCATGTTTTGTTCTAATGGCCCCGTTAAAACTCCAGCCAGATCACGTCCACCTCCTCCCAACCCTCCTGTGGCTCCTCCTTACTCTCAGCAGAAACTGACCTTTCCTCTCTTACCTCACCTCCAACCACTCTCTGGCTTACTCAGCTTCCGACACACTGAGTTCCTCGGTGTTATCAAATATGCTTCTCACAGTCCTCAGAGCCATCGCCCGTGCTTCCAATGTTTCACCATTGAGTATGATGTTAGCTGTGAGTTTTTAATAAATACTTTTTTTAAAATATATATAAAGACGGGGTTTCACCATGTTGGTCAGGCTGGTCTTGAACTCCCGACCTCAGGTGATCCACCCGCCTTGGCCTCCAAAGTGCTTGGATTACAGGCGTGAGCCACTATGCCTGGCCTTTCATAAATACTCTTTATCACATGGAGGAATTTTCCCTGCATAATTAATTTTCTGTTTTGTTTGTTTGTTTGTTTTTGTTTTTTGAGACGGAGTCTCGCTCTATTGGTCAGGCTGGAGTGCCGTGGCATGATCTCAGCTCACTGCAACCTTGGTCTCCCAGATTCAAGGGATTCTCCTGCCTCAACCTCCTGAGTAGCTGGGATTACAGGCACCTGCCACCATGCCCAGCTATTTTTGTGTTTTTAGTAGAGACAGGGTTTCACCATATTGGTCAGGCTGGTCTTGAACTCTTGGCCTCCTGATCTGCCCCCCTTTTCCTCCCAAAGTACTGGGATTACAGGTGTGAGCCTCTGTGCCTGGCAGTTTTCTGGTTTTTGTTTTGTTTTGTTTTGTTTTAATCATGAAGGTGTCTTGAATTTTGTCGAATGCCTTTTCTGTATTGAGATGATCATGTTTGTGTTTTTTTCCTTCATTTTAATAATGTGATGTATTATACATTGATTGATTTTCTTATGTTGAACCACCCTTGTATTCCTGCATAAATCATACTTGGACATGGTGAGTAATCCTTTTAATATGCTAATAGATTTGATTTGCCAATATTTCATTGAGGATTTTTGCATCCATATTCATAAGGGATATTAGTCTATAATTTTCTTTTCTTGTGATGTCTTTATTTGGCTTTGGTATTATGGATATACCAGCTGCATAGAGTGAGTTAGGAAGTGTTAATCCTTCCCTTCAATGCTTTGGAAGTTTCAAAATGATTTGTGTGAATTCTTCTTTAAATGTTTGGTTGAACTAACTCATGAACCAGCTGGTCTAAGACGTTTCTTTCCTAGGTGGTTTCTTTGCTATGTGGAAGATGTGGTTGGTTACACCAAATCAGCATTCTTTTCTACAACTCTCCTGCATACAAAACCCTGATTTCATTTGGGTCTGCAATGGCTTTTCTGGTAAGAAAAAGCTGACCTTACCCAATCCTAGGAACAAGAGCTGGTCATGGGCCCCAATCCTGGCCAATAGAACATTAGGAGAGAACTGATGTGAGGATTTTGGAAATGGTTTTAGCTCTATGATATAAAGGAAAATACCAGAGGAAAAACTCCTTGTAATAGATATCAGCCATAGAAATAATTACTGCCATTTGCCAAAAGTTTCCTGGAAATAGTGGAGTTCCATTTCTCTTGGTGGATTGGTGGTGCCATGTAGCTGTTTCTGGCCAATGGTTTGTGAGCAAGTGACATGACATGTGTCACTTAAGGGCAGAGCATTTAATGTAGACCTGAAATCCTACAGATATCTCATTCTTTCTCCTTGGAAGAAACTGCAAATGTTTGAGATGGCAGTTGCTCCATCACCCTGGATCCCTGAGTGATTCTGATATCAGTGCACAATAAATAAGAAGTAAACCTTTCTTGTTTTATGTTATTGAGATTTGGGGGGAGTTGTTTTTGTTTTTGTTTTTTTGAGACAGAGTTTCGCTCTGTTGCCCAGGCTGGAATGCAGTAGCACCATCTCAACTTACTACAACCCCTGCCTCCCGGGTTCAAGTGATCTTCCTGCCTCAGCGTCCCAAGTAGCTGGGGCTGCAGGTGCATGCCATCACACCCGGCTAATTTTTGTATTTTTCTTAGAGACAGGGTTTCACCATGATGGCCAGGCTGGTCTTGAACTCCTGACCTCAAGTGATCCATCCGCCTCAGCCTCCCAAACTACTGGGATCGCAGGTGTGAGCCACCGCGCCCGGCCTCTTCTTCCTCTTTCTAATGGTCATAAAGTCGTTTTGTCCCATTCCATCATTAAATACTGGGTATGTAGAAGGCCAATAATTTGCCTTTGTAGTTTGCTTGTTTTGATTTAGGCCCACCCATTTTGTCCAGCTCCTGTGGATATTTGACCTTCGACCCTGCAACCTATGACAAGCCACTTGATGACATGAACTAAATTGCACTCCTGAAAACACAGTGGAACAAGGTTCATTCCATTGCCCGGGCTGATTCTCAAGTTCTGTGAGTGACTTCACAAGGCCCAGGGAGTTCCTAGCCTCCTTCCTCAGCCTTGGTCCCCCATGCCGGACACCCTGTGGCTGCTTAGCCTTTCTTGCCCCACTCTGTGGGCCCAGATGTTAATCAGCTGTGCCTACAAGAACCTCTGCCAGCGAGGCCTCCTCTCGGGCAATGATGTTGTCCTGAAGTGTGGCCATCCCATGGCACTCTGGTACTTCTCTTCCATTCATGGGGAAGATCCTTCTCTGCTTAATTCAATGCCTTACATAAGGCAACTGCCTGGAGGCAGCCTCCAATTGACCGAGCCTCAGCCCTCCCAGACGGGCCTCTATCGCTGCCAGGGCATTGATGATACCCTCGTGGTAGAGTATGAAATCGACTTCCGGGACGTTACCACCCTTCATGTTACACACAAGAACCTGAACCAAAAACCCTAGCAGAATGAGACCCTGAGCCTGGATGGCGAGGTACTTGTCTTTACCCACTGGGACCGCTGGCGCTAATATAACCGCTGTGGGGAACCGGATGAGCACAAACGCCTGGGGTACTGCTACATTGAGGAGCCCCTGGAAAATCCCATGCCCTGCCGGCTGTATCTGAGAGACAAGAAGATGCAATTCAGCCACATGCGGCCAGAACTGCAGGTGGAAGCGTGCCACGTACCCTGCAACCCCGTCAAGGAGATTCACCAGCCATACTTCATCTATGACATTGACCAGCCCGGCAAGTGGAGGAACACACATGTGGCTCACCTGCCCCTTGGCCTCCATCTACAGGTGACAGGACCAGGGCCATAGCCCTGCCTTTGACCCTCACCCAGGCTTTCTTTTCCATGCCCACCTGGGTTGCGGGGTTACCTTCCAGCAGAAAACCGGGCTCTTTCTCCCAGCTCCTAAGCCTGCATGGTGGGTCTGTGCAGGAAGGGGTCTCTTCATTGGCTTGCTGAGATATGCATTCAGGAAGAATTTCCCGGTGTTTCCTCTGAGTGTGCCCCGGGCAGGTGATGCTAGGGTTACAGAAATGACTAACAAAGACCTAGTTCTTGTCTGAACAGGCTTCTGATATTCAGGGGGAGGCCAAATGTAGAATCTAGAGACCAACCTACCCAGGCTCATGGGCTCACACCAGTGCAGACGCTGATGTGATTTCTGCCTCCTGATCGGACCCTGGGGGATACAATTTATCTATCCATCCTTGCCCCAGTGCTACAGTGTCTTTTTCTTTTTTTTTTTTTTTTTTTTTTTGTTTTGGTTGTTTTGTTTGAGATGCAGTCTCGCTCTGTCGCCCAGGCCGGAGTGCAATGGTACAATCTCGGCTCACTGCAATCTTTGCCTCCCGGGTTCAAATGATTCTCCTGCCTCAGCCTCTCAAGTAGCTAGGACTGCAGGTGCCCGCCACCACACATGGCTAATGTTTGTATTTTTAGTAGAGACAGGGTTTCGCCGTGTTACCCAAGCTGGTCTCAAACTCCTGACCTCGGGTGATCCACCCGCCTCAGCCTCCTGAAGTGCTGGGATTACATGTGTGAGCCACTGCACCTGGCCTGCCCTAGGTTTTTAATAGAAACACATTATCTTCTTAGAAAATTTCCTTTTGTTCCTAGTTTGCCAAAAGTTTTGAGCCATAAATGAATGTCGAGTTTTATCAGATGCTTTTTCTGTATCTACTGAGATAATAATATGGTTTTTCTCCCTTACTCTGTTAATGTGAATTACATTGATGGATGTTCAGATATAAACCCAAATCTGCCTGCCTGAAATAACCTAATTTGGTCTTTATATTTATCCTTGTGTAAAGAAAATCGCTGGAATCAATTTGCTAATATTTTCTTTGTGGTACTTTGTCTATATTTATGAAAGAGATTGACCTGAGCTTTTCCTTGTTATAATGCCCTTATAAGGCTTTAGTGTAAGGTGATGCAAGTCTCATGGAAGTGTTCCATCTTTTTCTATTTTGGGAAAAGTTTAGAAGATCAATCTAATTTATTTTATTTTATTTTATTTTGAGGCAGTGTCTCTCTCACCAAGGCTGGAGTGCAGTGGTGCAATCTTGGCACACTGCAACCTCTGCCGCCCAGGTTCAAGCGATTCTCCTGCCTCAACCACCAGAGCAGCTGGGATTACAGCTGCTCGCCACCACACCTGGCTGATTTTGTATTTTCAGTAGAGATGGGCTTTCATTACATTTCCAGGCTGGTCTTTTTTTTTTTTTTTTTTTTTTTTTTGAGATGGAGTCTTGCTCTGTCTCCAGGCTGAAGTGCAGCAGCATGAACTTGGCTCACTGCAGTCCCCGCCTCCCGGGTTCAAGCAATTCCCCTGCTTCAGCCTCCCAAGTAGCTGGGACTGCAGGCACACACCACCATACCCGGCTAATATTTGTATTTTAGTAGAGACATGGTTTCACTACATTGGCCAGGCTAGTCTCAAACTCCTGACCTCACGTAATCCACTCACCTCGGCCTCCCAAAGTGCTGAGATTACAGGCGTGAGCCACCGTGCCCGTGTGCCTGGCCCCAGAGAGGATTTGCTTACTACTTTATCCCCAGTGCTAAGAAGCGTTCCCAGAACATTGTAAGAGTTGAGGAAATATGTGATGAATGTTCACATGTGACACTTTCATGCTCTTGTTCCATCCCTGGGAATGTAGTCTCACCCCTGGGAAAGGAAGGGAGGCAGATGGTGGAGAACACTTTGAATAGACAAATTAAGTGTGGTTAGTGGGGGCACAGTGGCTCATGCCTGTAATCCTAGCACTTTGGGAGGCTGAGGCGGGAGGATCACAAGGTCAGGAGTTCGAGACCAGTCTGGCCAACATGGCGAAACCCCGTCTCTGCTAAAAGTATAAAAATTAGCTGGGTATGGTGGTGGGTGCCTGTAGTCCCAGCTACTCGGGAGGCTGAGGCCGGACAATCGCTTGAATCCGGAAGGCGGAGATTGCGGTGAGCTGAGGTCGCGCCACTGCCCTCCAGCATGGGCAACAAGAGCAAAACTCTGTCTCAAAAAAAAATGTAGTGTTGTCAGCTTGTCACAAAACAAAAGGGGATGGTGATCTCACACACCCATGGGGTGGCCTGCAGTTCATCCTGCTGCCCAGGGCTGAGGCCAGAGTTCATGGTGACCTCACAATGTCCAGGGTGGCACTGGCCTGCTGCCACAGCCCCAGTCCACCATGCCACCCATGCTGTGGCTGCTGCTCCAGGTTGTTGCCCCGGCGCTGGGGTTCTACTTTTCCATCAGCTGCCCCAGTGGTAACCAGTGCCGACAGGCCCTCCTCTCCGGCAATGATATTCTCCTGTACTGCAACTCCTCGGGGGCACGCTGGTACTATTTATTCACACGAGGCGAGAAGGGCACGTTCACCAGCCTCACCAATATTTCCAATATGGAAATAATGCCTGAGGGCAGCCTTCTCATTAAAGATCCACTGCCCTCCCAGACGGGCCTCTACCACTGCTGGAACAAGAATGACCGCCAAGTGGTGCAGTATGAGATTGACTTCCAGGATGTCACCATCCTGCATGTAACACACAAGGGCCTGGGTCAGAGACCCCTGCAGAACGAGACCCTGCATCTGGGAGGCAAAGAGCTCATTTTTACCCGGTGGGAGCCCTGGCAGGACTGCAACCACTGCGAGGGGCCTGGCGAGCGTAAGCGCCTGGGGTACTGCTATATTGAGGAGCGTCTGGAGGAAGCCATGCCCTGCTGGCTCTATCTGGGAGACGTGCAGGTGTGGTCCAGCCGCTTGCGGCCTGAGCTGCAGGTGGAAGCCTGCCACGTCCCGTGCAGCAACAACACACAGTTAAAGATGAATTACGTCATTTTTGACAACTTCAGGCTTGATGAAGAGACAGAATTTGTGTGGCTCAACTGTCCCTTAGGATCCATCTACAGGTGATGGAATCCCTGCCTCTGGCCCCTAGCCAGGTTCTTCCGGTTGGGGGATCCTTCGTGGTAATATGTGCAGAGGGGCGAGGGGGTGTTCTATGCAGGTCAGCCCCGCAGTGGTCATCAGGACAGTGCCAGGTCCTGTCTTAAACAGTCCGAGGGGGAGACAGCCCAGGGGGGTGTGAGCAGGGATGCAAGAAACCCAGGCAGAAGGATGGGGCCGTGACGGGGAAAGCCCAGGAAGCTTAGGGGCTCCAACAGGCCCCTGCCTCACCTGGGAAGGTCAGAGGAGACCCTGGAGGAGAGGCTGGTGCCCCCAGGGCTTCCCATCAAGGTCTACCTCCCAGAACTCACTCGTCTTCTTGCTTCCTGCCAGGAGCCGGGGAAAATCCCTCCTTCCC
This sequence comes from Sapajus apella, assembly GCF_009761245.1. Lineage (NCBI taxonomy): Eukaryota > Metazoa > Chordata > Mammalia > Primates > Cebidae > Sapajus > Sapajus apella. The sequence goes on from NW_022437008.1 coordinate 5,885,410, forward strand.
CTATTCTTCCCCAATCCACCTGCCCCTTAATAAGAAATGCAGGCCAGGCATGGTGGCTCATGCCTGTAATCCTAGCAGTTTGGGAGGCCGAGGCAGGCAGATCACCTGAGGTCAGGAGTTCGAGACCAGCCTGGCCAACATGGTGAAACCCCGTTTCTACTAAAAATACAAAAATTAGCCAGGCGTGGTGGCAGGCACCTGTAATCCCAGCTTTCAGGAGGCTGAGGCAGGAGAATCACTTGAACCTGGGAGGTGGAAGTTCCAGTGAGCTGAGATCGCGCCACTGCACTCCAGCCTGGGTGACAGAGCAAGTCTCTGTCTCAAAAAAAAAAGAAAAGAAAAGAAAAAGAAAAACACAATTCCAAAGTGCAGGAAAGTGGGTGTGAACCCTCTTGCCATCTATTCGGGGGTACCTACTCCATACCATTTGCCACACAAGGAGCTCCGGAGTGCGAGTCACAGGGACCTTGAGATAGGAATGGAGGGAGGTCGCTGCAGAATCTAAGGAGGCCCATGGGGTGGCATTTCTCATATTTCTCGTGAGGTTTCTGTATGGGGGCGCTGGACTCAGCCAGGCTTGGGTTTCAATCTCAACTCTGCCAGTTTCCAGCTGCGTGACTTTGGCCTCAGTTTCCTCATCTGTAGAATGGGGTTGTCTTAGATTCCTAGGGCTGCCGTAACAAAGCACCACAAACTGCGTGGCTTAAAACAACAGAAATTTGCCAGATGTCGTGGCTCATGCCTGTAATCCCAGCACTTTGGGAGGCTAAGGCAGGCAGACTGCTTAAGGTCAGGAGTTCAAGACCAGCCTGGCCAACATGGTGAAACCCCCATCTCTACTAAAAAACACAAAAATCATCCGGGTGTGGTGTTGGGCACCTGCAATCTCAGTAACTCAGGAGGCTGAGGCACAACAATCGCTTGAACCTGGGAGGGGGAGTTTCCAGTGAGGGGAGATTGGACCACTGCACTCCAGCCTGGGCGACGGCGTGAGACTCCCAAAAAAAAAAAAAAAAAAAAAAACCACAAAAATTCATTGTCTCATCCTACTGGAGACTGGGAGTCTGAAACCAAGGTGTCAGTAGAACCACGCTCCTTCTGAGTCCCGCTGAGTGAGCTGGGCAGAATCCTCCCTCCCCTTTTTCTGGCTTCTGGATGCAGTCAGAGATCCTCAGCCTTCTCTGGCTTGTGGCTGCTTCTCTCCAATGCCCATCATCACTTGGCATTCTTCCCGGTGTCTATATCCCTGTGTCTTTTCTCCTTTTCTTTCTCTTATTTATTTATTTGTTTATTTATTTATTTATTTGAGATAGAGTCTCGCTCTGTCTCCCAGGCTGGAGTGCCATGACGTTATCTCAGCTCACTACAACCTCCACCTCCTGGGTTCAAACAATTCTCCTGTTTCAGCCTCCCGAGTAGCTGGGATTACAAGCATACGCCACCATGCCTGGTTAATTTTTGTATTTTTAGTAGAGATGGGGTTTCACCATGTTGATCAGGCTGGTCTCAAACTCCTGACTTCAGATGATTCGCCTGCTTTGGCCTCCCAAAGTGTTGGGATTGCAGGTGTGCAGCACCACGCCCGGCCTTCTACTTTTCGTAAAAGGACACCAGTCAGACTGGACTGAGGGCCCACCTACTCCAATATGATCTCATCTTAGATGATTGTATCTGCAACGACCCAATTCCCAAATAACGTTCCATTCTGAGGTTTTGGGAAGGACATGTGTTTTTGGGGGCCACTATCCAACTCAGTGCAGAGGTCTTGCTAGCCCCTGGCCACATGGGGTCATTGGGATGTGTCAGGGTACTAAAGACTAGAGTGCCTGCCCCAGCATCCAATAAAAAGTTCTGCACTGCACCTACCTGGGAGCACATGCTTTTATGATATTGTCTGTGGAGTATCCTCTCTGCTCTTCCTCCACGATGGATGTGTCGGTGTCTGATTAATTTCTCCACTAAACACGTGTTCACTGCTCATTTATATGCCAAGCTTCATTCTAGGGATCTGGGAAACAGTGAAGAACACAACCAACAGAGATCCCTGGCCTTGTGGCACATAAACACATAGTTTATTGTTATTGTTATTACTAGAGACAGGGTCTTTCTCTGTCACCCTGGCTGGAGTGCAGTGGTGCAATCACAGCTCACTGCAGCCTCAATTCCCCGGGCTCAGGTGATTCTCCCATCTCAGCCTCCACAGTAGCTGGGACTACAGGCATGCACCACCACGCTTGGCTAAGTTTTTAAGTTTTGTAGAGATGATGTCTCACTCTATTGCCCAGGCTGGGCCCAAACTCCTGGGCTCAAGCCATCCTCCTGCCTTTGCCTCTGAAAATGCTGAGATTACAGGTGTGAGCCACTAAGCCTGGTCTAGAGTCATTTTTAGATGAGAAAATGGAAGCTCAAAGAGCTGGAGGCATTTGCCCAGGTTACCCAGCCAGCAAGGGGTGGAGCCCTGGGAGCCCCGGGAAGCCCCAGCTGCACCATCCCCACCCCATGGTTGGCAGCTGCACAGTGCTCGATGGGCTGGTGGACTGAAGGGAGGGTGGTGCTTTATTTTCTGTTCCCCAGGGAGAAGGGTGCCGCTGTCTCCACCTCCCTTCAGACGTCGGTCCCTCCTTTCTCCCTGGGCCCTGAACCTGACCTTGTCCTCCTCGCAGGCCCGTCAACTGGCGTGCCAACGACACCCCCCTGACGTGGGAGAGCCAGCTCTCCGGCCGGGACTTCACCACCTTCCTTGACCCCTCCACTGGCGGCAGGCAGCTGCAGGTCTTCCAGCCGGCCATCTACAGGTGCTTCGTGCAGCAGGAGCTCGTGGCCCAGTTCAGCCCCGCCGCCAATCCGGAGACACTGGAGGCTCAGTGGAGAGAGAACGAGGCTCAGTGGAGAGAGAACGAGGCTCAGTGGCAAGAAGCAAGGAAGGCCCCACAGGGCAGGGCAGACTCTGTGCTTAAGGGGCTAAAGCTGGTGCTGCTCGTGGGCATCGTCCTGGCCCTGCTGGGGGCGCTGCTCAAGTTCATGCGCCCTTCCCCAGGCAGGAAAAGCAAACAGGTGCTGATGGTGAAATAAAGTGAGTCCCCCCCGTGACCCCAGTGCACAGCAGACCCGGCCTATGGTTCTTTCCTAGCCACAGCCACCTCTTCTCTTGCCCCTGCCGCCGGCCCACCCACACCCTGCTCTGAGATCCATGAACCAGGTCAGACCTGCAGCCACAGCCCAGGGTGACCGGGCTCTTCCCTGGGTCGGGTCCTGATCTGTTAACTCGTTAGTAATTCCCATTCCACAGATGAGAAAACTGAGACTGGGGATTCCAGTTGAAGCCAGGTTGCCTGGCCCAAGCCCCGTGTTCTTCAGAGGGAGGGAGAGATGGAACAAGGCCATCCTCTTCACCCCATTCTCCCGACGGCAAGGTGGGGGATGTGAGCAGGGCACCCCAGCCCCCCAGATCTGCACCAGGCCCTGCTGTCTTTCCCTGCCCATCCCTTGCCCACCCATCCTCTGCACTGTGCCCAGGCCTTCAGGCCCAGCCACCACTCCCCAAGTCAGAGGCACTGCCAGATATGAGCCACTTTTCCCAGCTCTTGCAGTGAAGTGAGGCCCCTCAGACACTTGGAAGGGGAGATCGGCCCTTCTGCCGGTACCAGGCGCCAGGCCTGGCTCAGCTGACCAGCAGGAATCACCAGGCCTGGCTGTTCCCAGAAATCATACGCAGTTCAGCAGAGTGCAAGGGTGAAAACTAATGCATGCCATTAAAATTCATTGCCATCACAGTGCGGTGAAGCCATGACTGGACAGATATGAAACTCCCAGAACAGAACCTCTGCCCCCAGGACAGGGCAGGGCTCACCCCTCGTGTACCACACACTTTTGCAAAAACACTTAGTTCTTCATGTGGTGCCCAGATGCTCAGAGATTTCTGCAGAATGAGGGAGCATTCGCTGAGAACTAAAGAGGCCTCCCTGGGAACCAGAGGTAGACAATAATAATGATAATCATAGCAAATATTTGGTGTGGTCAAAACTCAAACCCTTCGTAAGTGCTATGTCCCCACAGTCATGAGGCTGGTGCTACTGTTAACCTGGTTTGCAGCTGAGAACATCAAGACTCAGAAGCGGCTGGGCGAGGTGGTTCATGCCTATAAGCCCAGCACTTTGGGAGGCCGAGGTGGGGGGATCACGAGGTCAGAAGTTCAAGACCAGCCTGGCCAATATGATGAAACCCTGTCTCTACTAAAAATACAAGAATTAGCCAAGCATCATGGTGTGCGCCTGTAGTCCCAGCTACTTGGGAGGCTGAGGCAGGAGAATCGCTTGAACCCCGGAGGTGGAGGTTGCAGTGAGCCAAGCTCATGCCACTGCACTCCAGACTGGGCTACAGAGCAAAACTCTGTCTCAAAAAAAAAAAAAAAAAAAAAAAGAGACTCAAGCTTTAAGCAACTTGCCTGAGGTCATACAGTGAGCATGGGAAGGGGCAGCGGTCAGAAGGTGAAAGGAGACCTGTAGTGCCCACCCCAGCTTCCAGGGAGCCCCCCTCCATGCCCGCACCCATAGAAGCCCCCATCATGTGGTAGCTGGAGGTGGAACAGAGAGAGCCAAGCACGGTCCCATGCCTAGGGGGTTTGTTCTACACAGCACTGAAGTCTCACAACCCACAGCAGAGGCTGTCAGTGCCCCAGTGCTCCGAGGCTGTCAGAGCAGCCCTTAAGGTGACCCCAGTGACTTCCTACTTCCTGGTATCCATGCCTTGTATGATCCCCTCCCTTTTAGTGGGGACCAGACCTGTGACCTGGCATCTAACAAATAGCACACAGTAAAGGTGTTGAGCTGCCCCTCCCTAGCTTGGCTTATGTTATCTAAGACTCTGTCTCAGCAGACCAGAGGGAGGGAGGCTTGCTGGCTTGATGAAGTAAGCAGCCACGCTGAGGAAGCCCGCCATATAGTAGGGAGCTGTGGGCAGCCTCCGGGAGATGGAAGTGGCCTCTAGGACCTGAGGCAGGCCCACAGTTGACAGCCAGCAAAAGGCCAGGGCCCTCAGTCACACAGCCAGAGGAAAATGAACTCTGCCAATAATCCGGATGAATTCAAGCAGATTCGTCCCCAGTCGAGCCTCCAGATGAAAGTGCAGCCACCCCGTGTCTGATGGCAGCCTTCTGAGACCGCAGAGTAGGGCTCAGCTAAGGTGTGCCTGGACTCCTGATCCACAGGAACTGTGAGATCACAGACACATGTTGTTTTAAGTCATTTAATTTCCGGCAATCTGTTTTGCAGCCACAGACAACAAATACATGCACCCATATCCCTGGAAGGTCCTGGAAGTCTCCTGCAGCTTTAGCAGTCATGGACATGGTTCCAGTGGGTGCCAGGGGCCTCCTAAGTCATACCAGAAGGCTGCTGGGCCACTCATGGCGCAGGCTGGAAGCTGGGCAGTTGATGCCCCAGGAGCAGTCCTTAACCTTGAGGGACAGTAATGGGAGCACCCAGCTTCCTCACCCCTCTAAGGCACACTCTACACAACCTCTTGGAGGTCCCCATGGGTAACATTCACAGGTGCTGGGGATTAGAGTGATATCTTTGGGAAGCGATATTCAGCCCACCCCAAACAGCTGCTGGCACAGGCAGCATATATCAGGGCTCTAGGGGTGGGTGTCTGCTTGGTGGATGGAGCTGATTAGGACAGGAAGGCAACTGTGGTGGGACATCAAAGAGGTCACCAGAGCCAGATTGTGTGGGACCCTGCAGGCCAGGGTAACAGCTGTGGGCTTTGAGATGAAATGGGAGCCATGGGAGGGTTTTGAGCAGTGGAGAGACATGACCTGACATCCACTTAAAATCGTGATTCTCCTGAGGTCAGGAGTTTGAGACCAGCCTGGCCAACATGGTGAAACCCCATCTCTACTCAAAATACGAACGTTAGCTAGGCATTGTGGCAGACACCTGTAACTCCAGCACTTGGGAGGCTGAGGCAGGAGAATCACTCAAACCCGGGAGGCAGAGGTTGCAGTAAGCCGAGATTACGTTACTGTACTCCAGCCTGGCCGATAAAGACAGACTTCATCTCAAAAAAAAGAAAGGAATGCCAGGTGTGGTGGCTCACACCTGTAATCCCAGCACTTTGTGGGGCCAAGCCAGGTGAATCACGAGGTCAGGAGTTCAAGACCAGCCTGGCCAACATGGTGAGACCCTGTCTCTAGAAAAATACAAAAAATTAGCTCGGCGTGGTGGCAGGCAACTGTAATTCCAGCTACTTGAGAGGCTGAGGCAGGAGAATCGCTTGAACCCAGAAAGCAGAGAGAGATCATGTCACTGCACTCCAGCCTGGGTGACAGAGCAAGACTCTGTCTTGAAAAAAAAAATGGTGATTCTGACAAGGTGGGCTTCCTTACAGGTAAGGGTGGGTCGCCCCCCCCCCGTTGGGGCAGGGAGTAGCAGCCGCTTTGCATGTGGCCAGCTGTACAATGAGATACTTTCCTCACCAAGCAGGAGACATGGTCAGGCCCAGCCTTGCCACCCTCGCCTGCACCGCAGAGTACAACATAAGACAAAACATGCCCCAGATTCCATTTTTAACCAGCCCATTCTGCCCTCTTCCTTTTCTTATTGGAATTTTTTAACTTCTTGGGGGGAAAAAAAACTTGCTTATAAATGCAATTCCAGTACTTAGCCTTGCTATATGGCTCTTCTACTCTGCCAAAGAAAGTAAAGGAGAAAATATTCCCTTTTTTTCTAAAGCTGCAGAAATGTAGACAAAGCTGCCAGTAGCCCATATGTCACCTTAGAGCGAGCTCACGAGCCATGTGTCCACCTCTCCCTCTTCTCCCCTCTTCCCACAGCCTGGCCCAGCCTTCCCAGAATTCACCTGTGACCTAATGCAAACAGGACCACAGGGGTGAGTCCAGACACAGCCGGCAAAGAGGCCAGTGGCCCGGCCAGAGCCACCAGGAGGGGCTCACCAGGGCCCAGAATGGCTGGTGTGAGCCTATGCCAAGGAGGGTGTGGGGGTGGAAGGGAAGACCCCTCATTCCCCAGGGCAGCTGGGGCTCCCTGCCAGTCCTGCCTCACACACCTGCACGTGACCATAACCTTGACACTCATCAGACCTCTCAAAACAATCCTCATCCACTGCCCCGACAGGAAGCCTGGGCAAGATGCCAAGTCGTATTTACTGCGTTTATGAGAAACCAAGACGTGGCTATTTATAGCCCTTTGATTTGTCTGCCAAGTGAGAACCGGGTAAACGCAATGACATCTTATGAGTGGAAAGTAGGCAATGCCGTCTGCCCCTTACCACAGACAACAGGCACACCTTGCTGCGTGAGCTCAACAGGTTCTCACACCAACCTGTGGGCACGCTTCGGACCACAGTCCTCATCCTGCAGTGCAGAAACTGAGGCTTGGGAAGGGACAGTCACTTGCTTCATGGACAGTGTGTGGCAGGGCTGAGGACGGAATCCAGGCGGACTCTTAACTCACCCTGCAAGCTCTCTCAGCTGCACGGTCCACACCCCACTGTCAACTCCTTTAAAGATAAAGCTCTTCTGAATTGTTTGTGGGACTCTTCGGAAACATTCTACCTGTTTCCTGCCTTCTCTTTTCAGCCCTATCTCTTCTTTCTGGCCCACTTCCTTCCTCTTTGATATTAAAATACATTTTTTTTTTCTTTTGAGATGGAATCTCACTCTGTTTCCCAGGCTGGAGTGCAGTGGTGCAATCTCAGCTCACTGCAACCTCCAACTCCCGGATTCAAGGGATTCTCCTGCCTCAGCCTCCCAACTAGCTGGGATTACAGGTGTGTGCTACCGCACCCAGCTACTTTTTGTATTTTTAGTAGAGACAGGGTTTTGCCATACTGGGCAGGCTGATCTCAAACTCCTGACCTTAAGTGATACGCCCACCTCGGCCTTCCAAAGTGCTGAGATTACAGGCGTGAGCCCCCGTGCCCAGCTGAAAATGCTTTCTTTCTTGTCTCTTCATTCCTTTCTCCCTTCCTTTCCTCTTTTTCCTTTATTTCTTTATCTCTTTTTATCAAGGCAATAAACACAATATTAGCAATCGCTGATGGCTAAATGGTCTCAAAAGGATCCCAAGTCTTCCTCGCCCAGTCTCTGCTGATTCTCCAGTAAACACCACGATTCCCCCCATTTCACACACACGGTGGGAATCCCGGGGCAGCTCTTCCCAGCTGAGTTCCCCCCCCACCCCATGCATAAGGCATATGGTTAGTACCGTCGCTGACACCCATGGCGTTGTGGCCACTGCAGCTGAAATTCTCAATGCACCAGAAATGCATCGAGAAAGTGCCCACTGTTGAGGAAATCTGATGTTCGATTTGTCCTCACTCTGCGGTGATCTTTTGTGGTGGGAGGTTCCCGGAGGGGGTCCCCACTGCCTTTCCTAGGGTCATCTCTCTGTGCCTGTTTCCCCTTCTGTAAAATGGGGTTAGCACTGGTAGCCACCTCATTCTTGTTGGGAGGATCCAGCTGTAATGTGCAGTGCTTAGAACAGTGCCTGGCACAGAGCATGTGCGCCACGAATGTTTCCTGTTGTTGGTGGCGTCTAGCAAAGCCCTCTGCCTGGGTGTGCCCACGGGGACCATTCCGGACCACAAGCTTCCAAGCCTAAGGCTGCCCTGCAGGCAGGATGTCCAGCCCCCACCGGTAGCCTCCAAACCTTGATCAACCACTCTGATTTTATTGCCTCTCTGCCCAGATATCATCAGTGGGGGTGTGGACACTTACGTGAACCCTTGGGGTCTCATAAGGGGCGCCCTGCAGATTCTAAGATTCACAGCTTCTGGCCTCATGTCCTGACTGCCCTCACCCCCAGCCTGGTTGGGCATGCTGGTGTTGCCCAGTGCCCAGCCACCGATCTCTCCTCCAATGCCTCTTCCTTCCTCCAGAGGCAAGCAGCAGTCACATTTCTGCTGTCATGCATCTCTCACAATTTCCACTTTTTTTTTTTTTTTTTTTCCCGGGGGCGGGGTCTCATTCTGTTGCCCAGGCTGGAGTGCAGTGGTGCAGTCATAGCTCACTGAACCTTGAACTCCTGGGCTCAAACAATCCTCTCCCACCTCAGCCTCCTGGGTAGCTGGGACTACAGACACATACCACCACGCCCTGCTAATTTTTTTTTTTTTTTTTTTTTGAGACGGAGTTTCGCTCTTGTTGCCCAGGCTGGAGTGCAATGGCGCGATCTCGGCTCACCACAACCTCCACCTTCTGGGTTCAGGCAATTTTCCTGTCTCAGCCTCCCGAGTAGCTGGGATTACAGGAACTCACCACCATGCCCGGCTCATTTTTGTATTTTTAGTAGAGACAATACAAAATTTTAGTAGAGAAAATACAAAAATAAAAACTTTTGTATTTTTAGTTTCACCATGTTGGCCAGGCTGGTCTCGACCTCCTGACCTCAGATGATCCACCTGCCTCAGCCTCTCAAAGTGCTGGGATTACAGGCATGAGCCACCGAGCCTGCCTAATTTTTAAAACTTTTTATAGAGACGAGGTGTCACTATGTTGCCCAGGCTGGTCTCAAACTCCTAGCCTCAAGTGATCCTGCCACGTCGATCTTCCACATGGTGGGATTACAGGCGTGAGTGAGCCACCATGCCGGGCCATCTCCACATTTGTTAAGGAGATGTTTATGCCACTGGTTTGTGGTTCATCAATGTTACCACAGAGCCCTTCTCTGTTGACTACCTGGGAGGCGGAGGTTGCAGAAAGCCGAGATTGTGCCACTGCACTCCAGCCTGGGCAACACAGTGAAACTCCATCTCTAAATAGATAAATAAATAATATAATATAATATAATATAATGTAATATAATATAATATAATGGAAGAGGAAGAAAGATGACAGATTTTTCTTTCTCTCTCTACCAAATGAGGACACGGCAAGAAAGTGGCCATCTGCGAGCCGGCAAGAAACCTCTCACCAGGAAAGCAAACCACCCAGATTCTTGCTCTTGGATTTACCAGCCTCCAGAACTGTAAGAAAAGAAATTCCTGTTGTGTAAGCCAGGAATTTAATTCCTGCAGGCAGAAGCCAGCCCTGGCTTGCTTTCTGGCCAGAGTCACCTGGCACCCACCTACCGCCATCCTGTCTGCCCCACACTGGACTGGCTTCCTTCACCTTATTCCCTGCTTTGTCTTTTTAAATTTTTCTTTTTTACAAATGAGATCTCACTCTGTCACCCAGGCTGGAGTATGGCTGTGCAATCACAGCTCCCCACAGTCTCAGCCTCCTGGGCTCAAGCAATTCTCCCGCCTCAGCCTCCTGAGTAGCTGGGATTATAGGCACGCAACACCACGTCCCGCTGATATTTTTATTTTTTGTAGAGTCGAGGTCTCACTATGTTGCCCAGACTAGTCTTGAACTCCTGGCCTCAAGTGATCCTCCTGCCTCAGCCTCCCAAAACGGTGTGAGCCACCGAGTCTGGCCTTTGCTTTATTCCTTGAGGCAGCCCTGCCTCCTCTTTCTACTCCCCTGTCCCAAATGATCAGAGACCCTAGGATAAGAACCACAGTGCTTTACTTTTCATCTGAACAGAGGAGATAACTTGAGGGACAGCCCCCAGGCACCAGGCAGCCTTCAGGGTGGGCAGGGTTAGGGGAGGTAGGAGACTCGGAACCAGCAGCCCCGGCTCCAGCTCCATCGTCTGTGTCTTCCCTCTCCGACTGGGCTCTTCGAGGGGATGCAGGAGGCTGGGCACGGTGAACCGACAGGGGGCTCAGTCTCAGGGTGCCCAGCGGGTTGTCGGCCCCTGCTTCTGATGGACTCACCTGCAATAATTCCGGCATAACTGGGACAACTGCCTGCACTTGCCACCTGTGGGTGAAGGAAATGGTTCAGTCACAAGCTGGAGCTATATTGATTCTTGTGTGTTCTGGGGCTGGGGAACCAGGTCGATCAACCCTGCCCCTTGGGAGCTCAAAGGCAACTCCATAAACAGGTGATGGAGAAACACGCCGAGAACAGCCGGTGTTCGGTTCCTGCGAGAGGCGCTTCCCACACTGGAACACAGATGAGCCCTTTGGAAACTCTTGTTATTTTGTATGTCACTTACTCATTCAGCATGCATTTATTGTGCACCTACTATGTGCCAGGCACTGATTCAAGCGCTAAGAACACAGTTGAGGACAAAGAAAAAAAATCTCTGCCCTGGTAGAGTTGTCTTTCTAGGAGGAAAGACCAACACGGAGAAAAATAACACAGTCAAATGTACAAAGGTGCTAAGTGGGATGGTGTTAAGTCCTACGAGGGGAAATAGGGCCAGGAGGAGGCACGGAGGCCCAGGAGCTGGCCTTATCCTCACAGGGATGGCTCCTGGGGCTTCAATAAGGAGATAACTTTTTTTTTTTTTGAGGCACTCTTGCTGTGTCGCCCAGGCTGGAGTGCGGTGGCACAATCTCGACTCACTGCAACCTCTACCTCCTGGGTTCAAGCGATTCTAATGCCTCAGCCTCCCGAGTAGCTGGAATGACAGGCACGTGCCACCACATCCAGCTAATGTTTGTATTTTTAGTAGAGATGGGATTTCACCAGGTTGGCCAGCTGGCATCGAACTCCTGGCCTCAAGGGATCCACCTGCCTCAACCTCCTAAACGGCTGGGATTATAGGCGTGAGCCACTGCACCCTGCCAAGAAGGTGACATTTGAGCAAAGGCCTGAAGATGGTAAGGGAGACAGCTGGAGGAAGCGCATTACAGGCAGAGGGAAGAGCAGTGCAAAGGCCTTGAGGTAGGAGGACACAGATGGGCTCCAGAGACCCATCTGTGGTTGGTCCAAAGTGGGCAGGAGGGGGGACCTTAGAAGCCAAGGGGACAGCGGGTTCAGTGGCTCGTGCCTATAATCCCAGCACTTTGGGAGGCTGAGGCAGGAGGATCACAAGGTCAGGAGTTTGAGACCAGCCTGGCCAATACATTGAAACCCCATCTCTACTAAAAATACAAAAATTAGCCGAGCATGGTGGTGGGTGCCTGTAGTCCCAGCTACTCAGGAGGCTAAGGCAGGAGAATAGCCTGAACCTCGGAAGTGGAGGTTGGAGTGAGCTGAGATCGTGCCATTGCATTCAAGCCTGGGCAACATAGTAAGACTCTGTCTCAAAAAAAAAAAAAAAAAAAAGAAGAAAAAGCTGCCGCCCTTGCCTCCTCCACCCCCTCGGTTCTCAGGCCCTGTCTCCTTCTACGCTGCCCCAGTCTACACTGTCCTGGCTGCTTCGCCTCCTCCGCTGCTATTGCCATGTGCTCAGCTCATTCCTGCTTCCAGGGCTTGGCACTGGCTGCCCTCTCTACCTGGCGATTCATCTTCTCACCACCAGAAATCGGTTCCAATTTCACCACTCCAGGGAGAGCTTCTCTTACCACCCCTCTCTTCCCAGTCACTCTGCTTTATTTGGCAAATATCTTCCTCTGTGTCCACTCATTCATACGTTTATTTGCTCATCATCTTCTGCCACCCAGATGTGATGTTCTGAGGACAGGGACCAGGGCTGCCTGTCACCACCATGCCCCCAGCATCACCCAGCAGAGGTTTGGCACAGAGTAGGTGCCCACAAATATTTGCTGTTGGAAAAATACTTGGCCCCAGAGCTAATGTTCAGGCTCTACTCTCACATAAACCTGGGTCCAATCCTTCACTGAATCTTTTTTTTTTTTTTTTTTTTTTGAGACAGAGTCTTGCCCTGTCACCCAGGCTGGAGTGCAGCGGCATGATCTCAGCTCAGTGCAACCTCCACCTCCCAAGTTCAAGTGATTCTCCTGCCTCAGCCTCCCGAGTAGCTGGAATTAAAGGCATTTGCCACCACATCCAGCTAATTTTTTTGTATTTTTAGTAGAGACAGGGTTTCACCGTGTTGACCAGAATGGTCTCAATCTGCTGATCTTGTGAGCTGCTGGCCTTGGCCTCCCAAAGTGCTGGGTTTATAGGCATGAGCCACTGTGCCCGGCCAGATAAATTTTTTTAATTAAAAAAAAAAAAAAGAGGCCGGGCATTGTGGCTCACCCTGTAATCCCAGCACTCAGCAATTTGGGAGGCCAAGGTGGGTAGATCACAAGGTCAGGAGTTCAAGACCAGGCTGACCAACACAGTGATACGCCGTCTCTACTAAAAATATTAAAAAATTAGCTGGGTGTGGTGGCTCATGCCCATAATCCCAGCTACTCAGATGGCTGAGGCAGGAGAATCGCTTGAACCTGGGAGGCGGATGTTGTAGTGAGCCAATATCGCACCATTTCTCTCCAGCCTGGGCAACAGAGCGAGACTTCATCTCAAAAAAATATATATTTTTGTAGAGACAGGGTCTTGCTATTTTGCCTAGGATAATCTTGAAGTCCTGGGCTCAAGCCATCCTCCCACCTTAGCCTCCCAAAGTGCTGGGATTACAGGAGTGAGCCACCATGACTTGACAGCGAATGAATTCACTGACTCTTATGTGCTGTGTGACTTTAGGCAAACTCCTTAACTCTCCAAGCCTTAACTTTCCCACTGGGGTGAGAATAGGGCCTGGCACAAAGTCAGGATCAACACACACATGTTACATGACTGAGGCAACAGTGCCTGACTCTCAGATTCAGTGAGGATCAGACACACAGTAGGAATCATATTTTATGGTTATTAGAATTCTGCCTCTTCCCTTAAGGCAGAAAAAAAAAAGTAGCTATGCTCATTTTCTTGATGAGGAAGTTGGACAAGAGGTAATGAAACTTGGCATCAGTTATACAGATTAACTGACAGCTTGTGTTTTATTTCAACCACAACATTTTTTAAACCTTTAAAAAAAAATTAGTTTCTCTGCTTGTTATTCTGCCTTCCCCCCACAGCTTCCCCTCCCTGCGTTGGGCTGTGCGGCCCTTGCCCTCTAGTTCAGCATCGGCAGGGGACAGGGGGGTGGGAGGAGAGGGAGGTTTAGGTATCTGATCCCCACAGCCCCTGCTCCCTTCTGGTTTGGTCACAAGTGAGGCAGTGGCTGGAACCCTCTTTCTGAGGCCACAGCTCCTTCCAGCGGCCCCAGCTCCAGTTCCATCTCTCGCCAGGCCCCCTGCAAAGCCAGTGCCTCCTCTTGCCCCTCAGGCTGGGGGATACCAGATCCCCATCCTTGCTAGTCATAGGACACTGCACCATCTAATTACCCTGCCTGTACCTCCCGAGACATCACTCTATTAAATGTTCTCCAGTTAACCCTTTGCAAGTCCTTCTGCCACCTGCCATGACCCTAATCGACACAGCTGTCAACATTTGAGTACCAAAAGATTTTACAGAAACATTAAGCTCTTAAAAAGAGTAGTTACTCTAGCTGCTCCAAGCCCCTATTCTTGCTAGATTGAGTGGGTGGGGTTGTTCCATGAGGCATCTAATCCTCAGTTGTCTCCTCCCCACACATCCTTATTCAGCCCTTGTTCCCTGGCAGGCCTGGGTGCAGTGAGTTTGTGACTGCTGGGGTGGTATGCTGACTGTCAAACCGCCCTTAGTCTCTACTCCTCCCTGTCAGTATCCACGTCCCTTGCCATGTGACTTGTCTGTCTTCCCATCAAGAGGGGGAGTCTATTTCCTTGAATGAAACCTGGCCTTATGACTTGCTTTGACCTATGGAATGAGGCAGAAGGGATAATGGCCAGTTCTGAGCCTGAATGCATTCACTTTCTCTCTCTCTTAGACCCCCGCCACCACCACCACCATGTGAACAAGCCCAGGCTAGCTTAGTGAAAGATAAGATGATGCAGCAAAGAGCCAAAGTGCTCCAGAAAGTTTCCTGCTGACTCACAAATGAACTCAGATGCAAGAGTAAATCCAGTTGCAAACAGAAGAACCACCCAGCTGAGCCCAGCCTATATTTCCAAACTGTGGTCTTGAGAGCTCAGTAAATGGTCATCATTTTAAACCACTGAATTCTGTGGTGGTTTGTATGGATACCCAGTTAATAGATACCTCATTTAAAACAAAATTGCCCAGGGGCCTTTGAGAACCCAGCCCTCAGTCATAGTGCAAGCCATCCTCTCCCGGTCTTGGTGCCCTTCCCACCCAACTCCAGTTCTCACTGGTGAGGATGATGATGCCTGTGATGAACAGCACAGCTGCGACCAACAGTCCCCGTTTCCGGAGGGTGTGTTCATCTGCAGAGAGAAAAATGGAGGGGTACAGTCAGAGGGGCCTTCGCCTTTCCTTCCCCAACATCTTCCCATGGATAACTTACCATAGAAAAAGGGGTCGTCCTCATGAGAACCTGGAGAGGCAGACAAGGAGCAAGTCAGGGTTCAGCAAAGGTTGGGGAAGTGAATGCGTAAATGGCAGCCAGGAAAAGGGGACACCTGGGTACCCTTAGAACAAAACCCAAAGTCCTCACCATGGCACACAGTCTGGCTCCCATTATCCCTCTAATCTAATTTCCTCCCCTACCCCTCACTCCCTGCACCCCATTCCTACCGGCCTCCCTTCTATTGAACATGTGGCACCTTCTCGCCTCATGGCCTTCGTACCTGGCTATCTCCTCTATCTGGAACACACCTTCCCTAGACGTCTGCATGGCTCCCTCCTTCACTCCCTTCCCAGTGGGGTCCTCCCTGGTTTTGTATATGAAATACACGTTGACCATCCCTAATCTTCAAATCCAAAATCCAAAATGTTCCAAGTCTGAAACTTTCTGACATCATGTCAGAGGTGTTTGAACCAGAGCAACTCCATCTTGAGCAGTGGCTGGGTAAAATAAGGCTGAGACCTACTGGGCTGCATTCCCCAGAGGTTAGACAGTGTTAGTCACAGGATGAGACAGGAGGTCAGCACAAGATACAGGTCATAAAGGCCTTGCTGAGAAAAGTTTGCAGTAAAGAAGCCGGTTAAAACCCACCAAAACCAAAGAGGGCAGTGAGAGTGACCTCTGGTCATCCTCACAGCTCATTATATGCTAGTTATAATAATACATTAGCAGGCTAAAAGGCACTCCCACCAGCGCCATGACAGTTTACAAATGCCATGGCAATGTCAGGAAGTTACCCTATATGGTATAAAAAGGAGGAACCCTCAGTTCCAGGAGTTGCCCACCCCTTTCCCAGAAAACTCATGAATAATCCACCCTATAAAAGAAACAACCATAAAAATGGGCAACCAGCAGCCCTTGGGGCTTCTGTGCCTATGGAGTCACCATTCTTTATTCCTTAACTTTCTTAATAAACTCTATGGACTCACCCTGAATGCTTTCTTGTGCAAGATCCAACAGCCCTTTCCTGGGGTCTGGATCAGGACCCCTTTCCTGGGGTCTGGATCAGGACCCCTTTCCAGTAACAGTCTGACGTGACATTGAAAGGAAATGCCCATTGGAACATTTTGGACTTCAGATTTTTGGGTCAAGAATGCTGAACTGGTAAGCATAATGCAACTATTCTAAAATCTGAAATCTAAAAGCCTCCTGGTCCAAAGCATTTTGGATACGGAATATTCAACCTGTACTCCCCAATCACTCTCTAACCCTACTTTATTTTTCTTGATAGCAACTTAAAATCAACTGATATACAATTATGATGATTATTACTAGTTATATTCCTCTTACCACTAGAATATTCATTCCATGAGGGCAGATATTTTGTCGGACTTGTTCACCATTGTATCTCTGTCCCCTAGAGCCTAGACTAGCACACAACAGTTACTCAGTGAATATTTGTTGAAGGAATGGATGAATGGGCTCTCTATATGACCCATGGGCATATCATTTCCATTCATTCATTGGAGGTTGACTGGGCAGGAAGTGGAGGATAAGACCACCAGGGAAAGAATCAAATTCCCTCTAGAAACAGAGCTCCCTGCTGACCCACAACTGATCTCAGATGCATGAGTAAGTCCAGCTGAAACCAGAAGAACCAGCCAGCTAAGCACAGCCTAGATTTCCAAATAGCAGAAATGAAAGCTAAATAAATTGTTATCCTTTTAAGCCACTGAGTTTTTAGGTGGTTTGTCTGCAGCAATAATTTACACCTTCATTTATCTATTCGGACATTTATCATATGCCCACCCTCTGTCAGGCCTGAAGTCATTTACTTTCCCAACACGTGTTTACTGAGAACTATTCTGTGCTGAGCTGCATTCCAGGTGCTGGAAATACACAGTGAACAGAAAATAGCCTGCTTCCAGTCTGGGGAGGCAGATACTGACCAGATGGCTTGACGGTCTGGGGGTGTGTCTGGACGTCTGTTCTTGGGGATGGTCTCTCAGAGAGCGTTGTGGTACCTTTGGTGGGATGAGCTGAGAGTGGCCAGATCGGTGGAGGGCAGGAGTGAGCCATGGAGGCAAAAACAATGGTTATTACTCAGAGTCTGCATCTGGAAGAAACCCCTCTCCCACATCTACATAGCTGGTGTGCAAGGTCAGGTGTCCTCCTTACTCCATACCTAGAGGTAATAAGCAATGGCAGGCCTTGAAATGCTGAAATAAGCATGTACTCCCTGCTTACCACCATCTGCCTCAATCCCCCACGGACTCCTGACCCCTCTCCTAGGACCTCCTGGCCCACCCTATAATTCAAGAGATAAAGGAACTAAAAGGCAATGCCTGCCAAGGACTCTGGCCTGCCTACCTGGTCTGGAAATCCTCATAAAACATTCTGAATATTGGCCAGGTGCAGTGGCTCATGCCTGTAATCCCAGCACTTTGGGAGTCCGAGGTGGGCAGATGACCTGAGGCCAGGAGTTCAAGAGCAGCCTGACCAACATGG
Source organism: Sapajus apella (assembly GCF_009761245.1). NCBI lineage: Eukaryota > Metazoa > Chordata > Mammalia > Primates > Cebidae > Sapajus > Sapajus apella. The sequence goes on from NW_022437008.1 coordinate 5,903,106, forward strand.
TGAAACCCTGTCTCTACTAAAAATACAAAAATTAGCCAGGCGTGGTGGCACACGCCTGTTTTCCCAGGTGCTTGGGAGGCTGGGGCAGGAGAACTGCCTGAACTCGGGAGGTGGAGTTTGCAAAGAGCCAAGATTCTGCCACTGCACTCCAGTCTGGGCGGCAGAGCGAGACTCCATCTCAAAAACAACAACAACAACAACAAACTATTCTGAATATCACCTCTGCCCCCAGACCAAAAATACCAAAGGGTTTTTCTCTTGAAAAAAAAAAAATCAATACCACCAAAGAAAAGGCCTTCCTCCCGGCACTGAGAAATGCCCCCACACCACATCTGAAGCCTCCACGAGAAGCCAGCAGGCAGAGAAGCTCCCTCATGAAACCCAAGTTCCCGGGAACGATCTCAGTGCCCCACACCCTAAATAGGAACTGGCAGCCAAGGATTACAAGATGTTCCAGGAATGCATCGCCCAGAGGAAGGTATAAGCCAGATCAACGGCAGAGACAAAGACGCAGAGACCACAGGAGTGCGAAGGACAGCCATGCTGGTGTCTGGTGCTCATGCACCCTGGGGCGAGACAGTCTGGACTCAAATTCCGGCTCTGCCACTCGGCTGCATGGTCTAAGGCAAGCTGAGTAACCTCTCTGGGTCTCAGTTCCTTTTCCGGTGGGATGGGAGTAATGAGAGTTTCCACCACACAGGGTGATCACGAGCATCAAATGACTTAATACACAAGAGCTTAGCGCAATGCCCAGCATGAATAAACTCTCAGCAAAAGTCAGCCATTGCTCTTATCGCCTGCTCAGCACTCCTTCCTCCTGGAACGGCTCCTCCTTTCTTTGGCGGAGAGTCGGGGGAGACTGCCCTCTCTTCCCAGTTATAGCCCAGGCTGCAGAAGGAGGCATGTGACCCCAGTCTGGTCCTTCCCTGAGACCTTTCAAATTCCAAGTAGGGATAATGACTGACAGCTAGGTACTATTGACTAAATTCTATCTGCCCCACCAAATTCCGTATGTTGAAGCCCGAAGCCCTAATGTGATGGTATTTGGAGCGAGGGCCTCTGGGAGGTAATTAGGGTTAGATCAGATCACGAGGATGGAGTCCTCATGATGGGACTAGTACCCTTTTAAGAAGACACCAGAAAGCTCGCTTTCAAGCTCACAAGCCCACTCACACGTGGAGAGGACACGGTGAAGACAGAGCAAGAGCGTGGCTGTCTGTGACCCAAGCCAAGCCCTCACCAGACACACCCTGCTGGCACCCTGATCTTGGACTTCCCATCTCCAGAACTGGGAGAAATGAATTCCTATTGTTTAAGCCACCAGTCTGTGGTATCGTTACGGCACCTCAAGCAGATTAAAACCCTAGGTGAGGCCTGGAAGCTTTGAGCGAGGAGGTGACATGAGCCATTTCCTCCCTAGGTGGAAGAGAAGCAAAGATAGAGGAGGAAGAGAGGCCTGGGGGCTTTCATGCCCAGACTCTAGGCAACCCAGAGGCTCAGCAGTGACAGCCATTTGTCCCTGATGAATTTCTGTCACATCTATCCAGGAACATGGACCAAATACATAGAGCAACTCAGGTCAGCAAAGACTCAGTAAATTAATGCAGAGGTGTGAGAATGCTTTATCAATTGAGAAGTGTGGACACAGCCCCACAGTTGCACTTTTGGACAAAATAGAAAAGTTCCCTTCTACAAGGCACTTTATTTCCATCTGTTGCAGAATTGTTTTAATAGACAGAGTCCATAAAAATAAGAGCTTTACTGCTATCACTAGAAAGCTAGAACAATTATAAAGACCCACACGGGGAATGGCATGGCCTGAGAGATGGCACTCTTGTTCAGTGCCCAGTCTGCACAACTGTACATGTCTCTCAGCCTGGGAGTGACCTACGTTACAATACTTTCCAATGGGAGGGATGTCCCTCAGATAAGGATCATCACACAGGCATTAGAGGGGATCTGTTGCCTTATCTTAGCTCAGTCTCCCTTCCCACACCTCTGGTAATACTAACACACTTGTCCAGAGGAAAATCCCCTTTTCCCTGACTCTTGCTCTATGTGGTTCAGGCATGCCTGGCTGAGCCTCTTCTTAAGCCCCAGGGTGGGGCACAAGACTCAGGCCTGACCAATGAGAGCAGCTCATTTCTCAGGCTCTCATTGGTTCAGACATGAGCATGTGACTCCAGCTGCCAATGAGAGTCAATTCTAGGGCTCAGGCTAGAAATAATGGGAAATATTTTGTTCTTTAGCCACCAGATATGTGACCTAAAGTTAGAGCTATCCATCTCTGCCATTACGAGGGGAAAAGTTAGCTGAGAATGAAGACAACAGAACCAAGAGAGGGAACAAAGCTTAAGCTCCTTGATCCAGCTATGCCTGAAGTTGGCTACTTCTGGACTTTCCAGAACTTACATAGCCAATCAGTCGTGTGTGTGTGTGTGTGTGTGTGTTTAAGGTGAAGTTTCTATATTTTGCAACTGAAAAGCTCCTGCTCTAACATTAAGGAGATTTACAAAAAAGAAATATCCACAGGCACATTTCATGGCACCAACCCTCTGAGGAGAACTGACGGAAAGAAAACTCCGAAGCCCATCAGTTAGGGAAACACTGTACATTGCATGCTGCCCCTTGGGGATTCTTTGCTGCAAATTAGCTTAATCAAGACTCTTGGACGTCCTGCTATAAAGAAACGTGGTTAACTTTAACTCAGCGTTCCCCAAATACCTTTCACCACAAACCAACACTTTCCTTTTTAAAAATGTATTAACAATTCCCCAAACAGGTGCACTGAGAAACGTACTGAGGGAAATGTTGACCTATATAGAGAATTAAACAAAAACCAGAGGCTACTGCTGTCAGCCCCACGTTCTACCTGCTTTGGTGCTCCTGGGTATCTCTGGATCTGTCACTAGAGGCTCATCCATTCCTGTCGGTTGCGGGGTCTGGGTCTGGGGTTGTGGTGTTTCTGTTCGGGTCAGAAGAGCAAGGAAGGAAGGATAAGAAAACAGTGAATCAGGGAGGCGGGGCACGGTGGCTCACGCCTGTAATCCCAGCACTTTGGGAGGCCGAGGCAGGTGGATCACGAGGTCAAGAGATCGAGACCATCCTGGTCAACATGGTGAAACCCCGTCTCTACTAAAAATACAAAAAATCAGCTGGGCATGGTGGCGCGTGCCTGTAATCCCAGCTACTCAGGAGGCTGAGGCAGAACTGCCTGAACCCAGGAGATGGAGGTTGCGATGAGCCGAGATCGCGCCATTGCACTCCAGCCTGGGTAATAAGAGCGAAACTCCGTCTCAAAAAAAAAAAAAAAAAAAAAAAAAACAGAAAACAGTGAATCAGGCACAAGCGGTGCCATAGAACAGCAAGAGGGCATCTCCCTCCAACAGGCTGGCAAAACCCAAAGACATCAATATAGCAAGTGTCACGGTGGGGGTCGGGAGAGGGACACGCTCCCACATACTGCTGGTGGTGAGTGAGGAAATGGGTACAGCCATTAGGGAGGGCAACTTTTATTTTTACTTTTATTTATTTATATTTAAGACAGGGTCTCACTCTATGGCTTGAGCTGAAGTGCAGTGGTGCAATCATAGCTCACTGCAGCCTCGAACTCCTGGGTTCAAGTGATTCTCCTGCCTTAGCCTCCCAAGTGGCTGGGACTACAGGCACGTGCCACTATGCCTAGCTAATCTTTTTGTACTTTCTGTAGAGGATAGGTGTTGCCGTGTTGCCCAGGCTGGTCTGAAACTCCTGGGCTCAAGTGATCCACCCGCCTCTGCCTCCCAAAGTGCTGGGATGACGGGCATGAGCCACCCCGCCCAGGCAGCAGGAGGGCAACTTTTAAAACAATTAAATGTTCATGTCCTTTGCCCTGTACTGTCTGGGATAAAAGCACAGGCTCTGGTGCCAGGTTCCTGGTCTTCGATTCCAGCTGCGTCCCTGACTTGCTGTGAGACCTTGAACAAGTTAATCAGAGCCTCTGTTTCCTTGTCTGTATAAAATGAAGATAATGGTAGTTTCTGCCTCTGAGGGTTTGTGTGAAGGTTGAATGAGTTAACATACGTGAAATATTTAGAAACATCACCAGCACATAGTCAGTACATATTCTAAGTGTGTTTGCTCAAGGGGGAAGGGACAAGATTGCTCATCGTGGAGCTGTGTGTAGATAGAAAAAGCTAGAAACAACCAACATGTTCATCGAGAAGTGTGTGACTACAGGAGCTGTGACATGGGCACCTTGTGGAATACTAGGCAGCAGAGAAAACAAAAAGAGTCTTTATACAGTAACGTGAGAAGAATTTCAAACATACCACTGCATGAAGAAACAAAGTGAGTTGCAGGACCAGCATACCGTGCCCTTGAGCTCACACACAAACACGGCACACAGCCGGTGTGCTTCCGCCAGGTAATATACATGGGATGGTATAATTGGGGAACTACTTCAGTGTTCACAGTAGGGACCTCTCAGAGACAGAGGGAGAGAACGAGGATTGCAGAGGGGAGGTGACAAAGGGATTTAGTTTTGCCTACAATCGTTTTATTCTTTTCAGATAGAATGTGTTTACATACCACTGTGTCATTAAATGCCAATTGGAAAAACTAGGGAGCAATTTTTTCTATTCTTTTTTTTTTTTTTGAGACAGGGTCTTGCTCTGTTGCCCAGGCTGGAGTGCAGTGGCGAGATCTCGGCTCAGTGCAACCTCTGCCTCCCGGCTCAAGTGATTCTCCCATCTCAGCCTTCCGAGTAGCTGGGACTACAGGAGTGTGCCAATGTACCCAGCTAATTTTTGTATTTTTTGTAAAGATGGGGTCTCACTGTTTTGCCCAGGCTGGCCTGCAACTCCTGAGCTCAAGCGATCTGCCCCCCTTGACCTCCCTAAAGTGCTGGGATTATAGGCGTAAACCACCGCCCCTGGCTAGGAGCACTTTTTGAATTATTCTCCAAGTAAACGTTCAAAAATTACTCAAAAAATTCAAAAAAGAGATCAGAGAAAAAGATAAAAGAAAGAAATGTGACTGGCACACAGAAACTTTCTGGGGGTGTTTGCGAAGCTCTGCTCCTTGACCTGGTTGGTAGTTACATAGGCATTCAATTCAGAGTAAGTCATTATCTTGTAAATTTATGGGTTTTGTGTTTTTCTATCTGCATGTTAATTTCACAATTTCAAAAGTGTTTTGATTTTTTTAAAAAGTATTGAATAGAGTTGGCTGGCTGCCCTGCCCAAAGTGAACGAGGGCATTCAGAGCTGGGGGTAGGGACTGAAGCGGGTAACCAAAGACCTAGAGTGTCAGAGGAAGAGGGGAACTTTGTCCGCCCTTGTCCGCCCCCAACACCTGCTCCTGCGCTACTCACCATCAGCAGGCCGGGTAGGGATTGGAGGGGTGGGCTGGACTTCTGGGTAGATTGCATCTGGAGTCCAGAAACAGGGGGTCAGGGAGAGAAAAGGAAAGAGAGAGAAGTGGACAAGGTGTTTGAATGGAGGCACCAGAGACTCCCATAGCATCTCAACTTTAATGTCATAGAAATGGCTTAACTAATCCAGCCATTTGCTAACTGCTGAAATGTGCGACCCATATACCTGAAGTGAGGGTGCTTCAGGACCTCACGTCCCACAGATGCCACTACAGCTCCTTCTTTGGGATGCTGGCTGCAACCTAGCTTTCTCAAGACTCTTAGAAGTGCTGCCTAAAAAAAACATGTTTAACTCAGCTTCCCAATGCACCTGCTCTGATAACAGCCCCCAGAACTTTCTTTAAGGACCATCATTCCCTGACTCCTGGTCCACTTTGTTCATCGAGGCGGATACCAGCCCTGGTGGAGGTTGGGCCTGGGACCCAGGCCTGGGCAATCAGCTTTCTATGCCTGTGGCCACAGTGGTCAGCTCAGGGATACGACCTGAGCCTGGCCAAAGACAACTCAGTTCTGGGACATTAGCTGAACTGGGGAAGGGAAAGTCTCTTGCTGGGATTCTTAGCAGGCAGGATGAAAGCCCCAGACTTCAAGGCCCATGAGAGGAGACTCTGCCTGAAAATGAAACCAGCACAGAAAAACAGAACCAAGGGGTAGAAAGAGGTTCCTGATAGCAACATTTGAGCACCTAGATCAAGCCATGCCTGAAGGTCGGTACCTATCCTTTTTTGTTACATAAATCCATAAATTCCCTTGTTTGGTCCAAGTTTGGGATTTGTGTTGCTGTTGTTATTTGCAATGATAGGATCTTGATAGAAGTGTTCCTCTTTCCTTACCTGGGGCTGGGGTCAGAACCTGAAAATCCACGATATTTGGGTCTGCTGAAGAAATGGATGTGGGCTCCTTCGGCGTCTGTCCTGGGGAATCAAGGATGAGAAGTTGGGAGGGAGCCTGGTCCTCCTCTTCCCACCACCTCCACCCTCCCCTCCCTGGTGAAACGTTGGGGGTCCTGTCTGCTGGTGGAATTGCTCAGCTTTGGCTGTATCAATCGGTAATTCTGGAAGTGTTTTCAGCTATGCTAATGCCCGAGAACCCTTCTTCTAGGCCCCCTCCAGCCCACCCCTGTGGAACGGGAGAGGCAGTTTAGTCTAGTGAGCCCAGGTGCTAGGGTCAGCCAGGTCCCTGGTTTCAAATCCTGACCCCAACAACTTCCTTGCTGTGTGACCAGGAACAAGTGATGTTCTTTCTGGGAATCAGTTGCCTCAGCTGCAAAGCAGGGATGATAACTGAATCTATTTCACAGGGCTACAGATAGGGTGAAAGGACGCGGAGCAGGGGAAGGGCCTCCCACAGTGCTTTCCAGGTAGTCAGTCCTGGATACCTCCACTGCCCCCGCCCTGGCCCTGCCTCCGTCCCCTCCAGCCTGGACGTCCCAGCAGCCTCCTCCCTGGCCTCCCTGCCTCCATAGCCTGTTCCCACCTGCAGCCAGAGGGAGCCTGGGAACACCTGAGTTTGGCTGGGGCCCACCTGGCTCAGAGCCCTGCCCTGGCGGCACCACACTCCACGTAAAAGCAAAGCCCTATCGTGGCCCATAAGTCTCCCTCCATCTGGCCCCTGCCACTTCTCTCTCCTCTGTCATCCCACTCTGCCCCTTCTCTGCCCCTTTTGGTCCCAACCCAGCCACCCCACCTGCCTGCTATTCTTCAGACACACTAGTCAACACTCAGCCCACACAAACCTGCAAGGCCCACTCCCTCATCTCCTCCAAGTGTTTGTTGGTCCAAATGTCACCTCCTCAGTGAGGCCCTCCCTGACCACCCAGTTGAAACAATCCCCATTACCTCTACTTTTCCGCAAGCACGTATCCCCTCCTAGCACACGATATAATTTACTAACTTGTCTCTCCCCGCTGGAGGGTAACCTCTTGTTTTATTCACTGCTGTTTCCCCAGTGCACAGAATATCTGGCACATAGCAGGTACTCAATAAATATTTCTCAAATGACTGAATGAGTGCACAAAACTCATTTTATGAAGGAGAAATGAGGGGCGCGTTAGTGGGGTGCGCACTCTGGGTTCTGGGGGCAGGAAGGACAGTTGTTTTCCCAGCTCCTCCACCCATTGGCCTCTGACACAGGGCACTTCCCTTTGCTGAACCTCAGTTGCCTCATCAGTAAAATGGGCATGACAACAGATGTGACTGACTGACAGAGGCAAAGCCTAACCGAGCTAACGCACACGCCACACCTGCCATGCAGAAAGCATGTGCAATGGCCCCCAGCGGCTGCCGTCAACTCTTTGGACTAACCCCAGCTCAACCGCTTTGCCTAACTGTCTGATGCCTGGGAACCCAGCGATCTGCTTTTCTGGGAGCCCAGGTTTCCTGGCTGCTGAGTAGAAAACCGACACCAATCTTCTGGCCAAATCAAACTCAGCGAGTTCTTCGTGGAGGTGAAATTGGAGGATGCTCAGCAGGACAGGCCCTGGCTAGACTCACTGGAAGCAGCCACCGGGATCTGAGGTGTCCAAAGAGGGTGTAACGTCGCCCCGCCATGGGGATCCCCACTTCCTGGTGCCGGCTCAGCGGGAGGGTGACGGGAAGGGACAGGGCATCCACACTCACCAGGCAGCCACCCACCCCGCAGCACACGGAGGTCCGGCCTGTCGTGGGGCTCTGGGGCAGGGTGGAGGCCAGAGATGGGTCTTACCTCTGGTGGGGAGAATCAGGCCAACGATGGTGAGAAGACACAGGCGACCAGAGGGCGACATCTGTGGGACAAGGTGATGGTGGGGTCAGCCATGATGTCACTGAGGCCGACCTGGGGCCGCCCCAGGGACCCTGCAGCCCCTTCCCTGCCCTGAGCAAACACCTCTGGCTTCCAGGACCCCCTACCAGGGTTGACGGCTGGCGTCAGGGGCAGGGGGAGGGTCTCAGTGGTGGAGATACCTAACCGTCACCATGCTTCCTTCCTCTGCATGTCCCCAAAGAAAACAAGAAGCATCAGATAAATGGGTCTCCCAGCAGCTGCAAGGGCCGGCGGGGCCTCCTGAAGCACCTCCCGGCGCCTCCCGCCGCACTTACCCCTCACTGGGACAGACACAAGGAGGGGGCTGGGGCAGCGGAGTAGGTAAGAGACCTCTTCCCTCCCCCCGGGGCCCGGAGCCCAGGAGTCGGCGCGGAGGGGAAGGAGGAAGAGTGAGTAACGCCTCCTGCGCTCAGGGGAAAAAGTGAGCTGGTGTCCGGGGCCGCCTTGCAGGGATGGCGCGCTGGGGAGACAAGGCACTGGTCCGAGGGGGGTGGTGGAGAGCTGGGGAGACTGAGGCAGGCGGGGGGGAGCGAGGCAGAGCGGCCCACTGCAACCCAGGAGAGGAGGCAGAGAGATGTGGGCGTGGACAGGGGCGGAGAGGCGCGGAGGGGGCCCGACCCCTGCCCACCTGAGCCCGCCCCTGGGCAGAGGGGCGGCGGACGGAGGCGGCGCGCGACAGGGACTTACATCGGAGCTGGGGGTCCCGAGCCGGCAGCCTCGTGGGGTGAGGGACGCGGCGGTGGCTGCTGCGTCCAGGCGGAGGGTGTGGCCAGGGGAGCGCGCGCGGGCGGGGACCCAGACGGGCTCAGTCATTTCCTCTTGGGTTTCCTGACTTCAGAGCCCGGGTGGGAGCAGGAGGGGGAGACGCTGAGGGCGACGGGGGCCAGGGGTGAGGGCTTCGCGGTGGGGGAGGGTGAGGACGGGGATGGGGCAGGCAGGGCTGAGGTGAGTGGGCGCCTCTGAGAGAGCAGAGGGGGAAAGGGGAGGGGTCTACTCTGGGGTCGCTGGAGGAAGCGAAAGGACGAATGTGGAGGTGTTGAGGAAGAAGGGACTGGAGGGGGCAACTCGGGGCACTGGGCGAGGGGAAGGAGGAGGGGGCACCCCCGGGCACGCAGGGGAGAGCCACCCCAGGTTCCGTTCTGCACCCCTGCCCCCACCGTGCCCCACAGATGAGAACACACAGACAGAACAGGGGAAAAAACCAAATGCACATTTATTAAGCTCAAGACATGGACACCGAGGGGCCAGGGGGACGGATCTTCGGGGAGGAGACAAGGAGGTGCAGGGGGGCCGTACACGGGGATGCTGGGGGCGCTGGGGCGGGGTGGACTCCCGGATCCCGGGAGCTGGAGGCCTGAGGCCCCGGGTCTGGGGTGCAGATGGGCTGGCTCTTTGGGGGGTCGTCATTGCCAAGGCCTGGGGAGGGACAGCGGGGTGCAGCGGCTCCGGCCTTGGGGTGGGTGGGGCGGCTCATTCCGGGGAGCGCTCCCGGCGCGCGGCTGGGTCCCCACCGCCTCCACCCGGTCCTCAGGCTCCCGCACTCAGGCAGGGTCGGCAGCGGAGGTTCCTCGGGCAGGTGTTACACGCCGCCGCCGCCAGGGGCTGGGGAGAGAGGGGGTTGCATGAGCCACCCGAGACGGGAAACTGCCTCCCTCCCCACAGCTCGTTGGCGCTCCATTCCCCCGCACCATTGAAGCCAGGTGACCCCCAGGGACTGTCACCCCTGAGCTAACACTGAGGAGCCATCTTGCCCCCCACATTCTAATGTCTGGTTCCCTTGGGGACACCTCGTGGCTGCTGCCACGGAGAGAAACACACCTGCCATGGGGCTGGTGTCCCCAGACCCAACCTGGGCTTTTTGGGCTGTCCCCTGCCAGAAAGGGAGTCCCCTTCCACATCCCCAGTCTCCTCCTACACCCCCACCCCTTTCCTACACTCGCTGTCCTGAACATTTGGATACCACATAAGTTCCCCCATTCCCACCCACTCCAGACCATCATTCACCTGGGACAGGCCAGAAACCTATGCAAAGTCTTCAGCTGTGCCCCAAGTACCAAGGCCACCACACACACTGGCCCAGGCATCCGTAAGTGCCCTGCTCATGTTTTATATCTCATTAAATAAACATGAAACAGATCAGGTGGGGAGGCTCAGGAGGCTGAGGCAGGAGAATTCCTTGAACCCAGGAGGCAGAGTTTGCAGTGAGCCAAGATTGTGCCACTGCACTCCAGCCTGGGTGACAGAGCAAGACTCTGTCTCAAAAAATAAAATAAAAATTAGCCGGGTGTGGTGGTGTATGCCTATAGTCTTAGCTACTTGGGAGGCTGAGGCAAGAGAATCGCTTGAACCTGGGATGCAGAGGTTGTAGTGAGCTGAGATTGTGCCACTGCACTTCAGCCTGGGTGACAGAGCAAGACTCTGTGCACAGAATATCTTGAGCACATAGTAGGTGCTCAAAAAAAAAAAAAAAATGAAACAAATTTCACACTAAATACCCCCCAACCATTGAATAATCCAGTGTCCACCCCCCACTTTTTTTGTGTGTGTGTAGTTATAAGAACTTTATAAGAGGCACAGAAATTCCCATCTCTGGTTTTTCACAAGTCTCCAGAAAGGCTGCACTTCCACTAAAAACAGGTCAAGATATTTTTACATAATTAAAATTAACACCCCCAAGGAGTCAGAATCTTTTGTCTACATGCGTGGCCTGCATCCCTCTCACTCTCCATTTACACCTTCCATGCCTGCACCCACTCTCCCTCCTCCACCCTGCTTGCCCTCCTCCTCCCTCCTCCCCTTTCTTCCCACGCTCCTCCTTCCCAAATTCTCCCCAACACCTCCATCCTCTCCCCGCTCCCTACTTCCCAGCTTTCTTCTCCATTCTCACACTCCCTACATCCCATCTGTTCTTTTCCAATAGAATCTGCATTCTATTCATCCCTCTTTTTGTTATTTTGATGCAGTTATTCAGAAATCTTCCCTCCCTCCCTCTGTCCCTTTTCCTCTGCCTATTTCATCCTGGATCTGCCTGGCTGAAAGATCAAGTCTGGAAAGCCTCTCCCTTCTTCCCCAGGGCTCCCTCTCTCCCTCCTGACTAGCAAAGCTCCTCCCACATGGCGGCGCCCCTCTCTTCACAGCCTTGTGGCTCCTCTCCTGGGAAATCAGCTTGTCCTGGCTTTTCTAGGGTTGAGCATTTGTTTCTGGGAATCTTCGTGGACTCTGGGACACGTCATATCCCACTGCCTCCCCATGGTTTAGCCTCTTTCTTTCCTTCTTTCTTATCTTTTCTTTCTTTCTTTTTCCTTCCTTCTTTTTTTTTTTTTTTTTTTTTTTTGACAGGGTCTTGCTCTGTTGCCCACGCTGGAGTGGAATGGCATGATCTCAGCTCACTGCAACCTCTGCTTCTTGGGTTCAAGTGATTCTCCTGCTTCAGCCCCCCAAGTAACTGGGACGACAGATACGAACTAACACATCCAGCTAATTTTTGTAGTTTTAGTAGAGACGGGGTTTCATCATATTGACCAGGCTGGTCTCCAACTCCTGACCTTGTGATCCGCCCACCTCGGCCTCTGAAAGTGCTGAATTACAGGCGTGAGCCACCGCGCCCGGCCAGGTTTAGCATGTTTCATCTGCGGCATTGCCCCGGCTTCCTAGGGAACTGTCCGTGATACCTGCAGGCAGCGACCCTGTCTGGTCCATCCACGCAACTTCCCTTCTGAAGGTTCCCTTCCCTGCCCCAACCAAAACCCTCCCAGAACCACACCGTTTCTCCCCCTCACCTGAGGAAGGAAGCTCGGACTTACAGGATTTGCAGGTTGGGCTGTGGAGGCAGAGATGAAAGAGAAAAGCAGAAAGAGGTTCAGCAACCACAGCTTTGGGAAAAACATGTGGCAGGACCCTGCGGACCCTGCCCGGCTGCGAGGGAGGCACCCCAAGGCCCCAGGCTGCTCCCACCCCGTCCCGCTCTGCCCACTCCTGCCAGACCTCTCAGACCTGGAGTCCGCCTTCCTGCACTTCACCTTCTTGCCTGTTGGGAGAGACAGAACAAGAGGACAGGACATAGGGTGTAGGGTATGGACGGAAGCCGGCAGGGGAAGTGGAGGCCGAGACAGCCCAGGAAGGGGCTGCACTTACTGATGACGATGAGGATACCCAGCAGGAACAAGATGGTGGCCAGAGTCATGCCCACCGTCTGCACCGTGTTGTAGTCTGTGGGAGACAAAGGGGGATATCGAGGCAGGGGCGGCACATCAGCTCCTCCTAGAGTCCCAGTCCTGGCTTTGGGTTGCCCAGCCACTGGCTCAGAACTGCCCAGGGAGGCTGCGGGCCATGCTGGACACTCCTCCAGGGGGCTGATGTGAGGATGCAGGGCATGGGCTTGTGCACTGTTAGCTCCCCTTGCCCTCTGTGTCCTCTACCCTCCACCTCTGCCCTCTCCCGCTGCATTTCCACCCTAGATTGATAGGTAATACTCTCCCTCCACCACCTCCTCCCTGGTCCTGGTTCTGTCCACCATTGTTGCCCATCTGGCCTCTGCAGCAGCCTTCTCTAGGGTCTTACTGCCCTGCCCACACCCCTATCCCCGATAGCCGCGAGGACCCATCACCATCTGAGTCAGATCGGGTTCCTCCTCCACTCAGAGCCCTCCCTCGCACCCACTGCCCTCAAGGTAGAAACCAAAGTCCTCACTATGGTTCTCACAGCCCTGTGGGATCCAGTCCCTTTCCTCCTCAGCTCTCATCCCACTTCACTCTCCCCATCAATCCTACTCCAGCCACAATGGCCTCCCTGCTGTTCCTAGGGCATATCTGGCATGATCCTACCTCAGGGCCTTTGCACTGGCTGTTCCCGCAGCCTGAAAGCTCTTCCCCCAAATATCCACATGGCTCCTTCCCTCGCCGATGTCTGGGCTTTATTCGATTGTGAGCAAAATCTTCTCTGGCTGTCCTATTTAGAATTTTCCATCCTCTCCTCCACACTTTCCAATCTTATTCCTTTATTTTACTTCATAGGAATTATTCTTGCCTAATAATATTCTTACCTTTTTTTTGAGAGACAGGGTGTCACTCTGTCACCCAAGCTGGGGTGCAGTGGTGCAATCATGGCTTACTGCAGTCTCTTGGGTTCCAAGAGATCCTCCCTGCTAAGCCTCCCAAGTAGCTGAGACTACAGGCACACACCACCATGCCCAGCTGATTTTAAAATTTGTTTGTAGAGCTGGGTGCAGTGGCTCAAGCTTGTAATCCCAGCAGTTTGGGAGGCCAAAGCAGGTGGGTCACTGGAGGTCAAGGGTTCAAGACCAGACTGGCCAACATGGTGAAATCCTGTCTCTGCTAAAAATATGAAAATTAGCTTAGTGTGGTGGTGTGGGCCTGTAGTCCCAGCTACTCGGGAGGCTGAGGCAGGAGAATCGCTTGAACCTGGGAGGTGGAGATTGCAGTGAGCCAAGACTGCACTACTCTACTGCATTCCGTCCTGGGCTACAGAGTGAGACTCTGTCTCAAATAAATAAATAAATAAATAAATTTTAGAGTCTCACTGTGTGTCACCCAGGCTGGAGTACAATAGCATAATCATAGTTCATTGCAGCCTCAAACTCCTGGCCTCAAGCGATCCTCCTGCCTCAGCCTCCCAAAGCACTGGGATTATGGTCATGAGCCACGGTGCCTGGCCAATAATAGTCTTATCTAATATATAATTTTCTTACTTTTTTTTTTTTTTTAGTATCTGTCTCTTTCCTATTGAGTGGAAGGTCCAGGAGGAGGGCAGGAATTCTTGCATTCTTGTCTGTGTGGTTCACAGCAGCGTTTGCAGGTGCTTGGGGCATTGCCTGGCACAGAGCCTGTGCCCACTAAATACTTGTTGAGTTATGAATTTATGGAGCACTCACTCTACCAGTAGTGGTCCAGGCCATGTGACTAATTCTGGCCAAGGAACCTTTAAGGAGTTGACTTTTGTATTGTGATAAAGCATTAAACAAACAACCCCCAAAACAAATAATGGGACCCCAGCTACATGTGGTGTGGCTCTTCGTTGCCAGGGATTTAGGAGGGCCTCTCCCAGCAGAGCAGTCTATGTTTGATCTAAGGCTTGAATAAGGAGGAGCCTCAGCCAGCTGTGTGCAAAGCTAGAGGAGAAGCATTCTCGGCAGAATCACAGCACGTGCAAAGGCCCTGAGATGGGAGAGAAATTGACACATGGGGAAAAGTATGAATGAGCAAACGGGTGGGGTCGGGGCAACAGGAGGGTGTTCAGAGGGGAAACTGGAGCCAGATCTACCAGGCCTGGGGTAATTTGTTTGAGCTTCAGTGCCATGGAGGAAATTTAATGGTGCCAGCCAGGTAAATCTTTTCCACAGTCCTCCTAGGTGGGAACTATTACTATCACTTGTTTATAGAAGGGTCCAGAGAGGCAAAGTTGCTTGCCCAAGGCCACACAGCTAGTGAATGGATAAGGCAGGATTCAAATCCAGGCAGCCTGGCCTCAGAGTTATTGCTTCTAAGGTTTTCCTTCATCTGCTTCTCTGACGACACCAAGGCACCAGCCCAGATCCCAGTGAAACCTGAAGGGGGCTCAGAGGGTGTGTGAGGCCACCCTGCTCCCCTGTCTGGTTCTGCCCTCCACAAACCCAGCTGACATGAACCACACCCATATATATGGTCCCATGGCCAGGGGCCCAGCACTTATCGTGTGGCCATAGCTGAAGCCACGTCGTCAGCAGTGATCTGTGAGCACCTGCAGCCACTCCCCAGTCCAGCCCCAACCCCAAATCCAACACTCACCATAGTAAAATGGGTCAGGTTCTTCAGGAGCTGAGGGAAAGAGGCAGAGAAAAAGAGAAAGAAAAAAAAATAGTTGATTTTTTTTTTTTTTTTTTTTGAGATGGAGTCTTGATCTGTTGCCAGACTGGAGTGCAGTGGCACAATCTTGGCTCACTGCAACCTCCACCTCCTGGGTCCCCTGCCTCAGCCTCCCGAGTAGCTGGGACTACAGGCATGCACCACCTCGCCTGGTTAATTTTTTTTTTTTTTTTTTTTTTTTATATTTTAGTAGATCTGGCCACCATATTGGCCAGATGGCCTCAGTCTCCTGACCTCGTGATCCTCCCACTTCGGCCTCCCAAAGTACTGGGATTACAGGTGTAAGCCACTGTGCCCAGCCAACAGTGGATTTCTTAATTATTTTTGAGGATCCAGATGGGGCCACTGGGCCAATCATTTATTTGTGGAAGTCAGCTAGAGACCCCTTGCTTTGGATGATGTGGCCTCATGGCAGGCCACAAGGACAGAAGAGTGCAGCCCAAGCTGGATTCTAGCCCCCACTCACTCCATCAGTCAGCACCATCCTCTATGCAGTGCACAATCTACCCAACCGTACATGGCCATCCTGGTTCTGGACCCCCACAGAGGTCTAATGCAAGCTATGGACTCATTCCCTGAAAAACACAGATGCACTCCCACTTGCACATGACGCCACGACATTAAAACAGATCCCATTTCCACTGGTAGACCAATGAATGTCTCTGCTTCCCCTAAACACTCCCAAAACCTCTCAGTGTCCTGAGGGCTCCCACAGGCACCTGCTGCTTCTGCCGTCACCCGCTCACTCCCGACACTCCACCCAGTACACGTGAGCTGTGCTGATTCGTACGCCACATTATGTCGTTACTTATTTCTTTTTCTTCTCTTTTATTTCCTTTTTTTTTCTTTTTTTTTTTTTTGAGATAGGGTCTTGGTCTGTTGCCCAGGCTGGAGTGCAGCTGGGCGATCTCAGCTCACTGCAACCTCCACCTCCTTGGTTCAAGTCATTCTCCTGCCACAGCCACCCAAGTGCTGAGATTTTAGGTGTGCACCACCACTTCTGGCTAATTTTTGTATTTTTAGTAGAGATGGGGTTTCACCATGTTGGCTGGGATGGTCTCAAACTCCTGACCTCAGGTGATCCGTCTGCCTCAACTTCCCGAAGTGCTGGGATTACAGGTGTGAGCCACCATGCCCGGCCCATTATTACTTATTTCTAAGACATCATCAAGTTTAAGATTCAAAATTGAGCCAGGCGCAGTGGCTCACACCTGTAATCCCAGCACTTTGGGAGGCCGAGGCGGGTGGATCACAAGGTCAAGAGTTCGAGACCATCCTGATCAACATGGTGAAACCCCATCTCTACTAAAAATACAAACAATTAGCTGGACGTGGTGGCACGTGCCTGTAATCCTACCTACATGGGTGGCTGAGGCAGGAGAATCACTGGAACCTGGGAGGTGGAGGTTGTAGTGAGTCAAGATCGTGCCATTGCACTGCAGCCTGGGCAATAAGAGTAAAACTCTGTCTCAAAAATAAATAAATAAAATTAATTAATTAATTAAATTTTTTAAATATTCAAAATTGAGTTTGTAATAGTTTTCCGTGTGTGTGTGTGTGTGTGTATGTGTGTGTGTGTGTGAATATGTTTGGAATTCTACCACGTGAAATGCTCCCATCCATTAGAAGACACATACTGATTTCAGAAACGTTCACAGGTGGATAAAATGTGCATAATGTATGTGTGTCTCTGGATTCACTTTTCTCCATTCCCCACCTTCCTGGCCCTAATCACATTCTCCTGCGGAAGAGCTCAGAACACACTTCCCATTCAACAAGTTCATCCTGATGGTTCTCGAATGCCTCTGACAGTTCTTATTACATTTGGCCTTGCCTAGAGCAGAATTTGGCAGACTGTCTGTCACCTGGGGAGAGGGGGAGGGGTGCCAGGGTGATGCCTGATGTCATTCGTGTTCTTCTTCCCCCTTCCAGGTTCAGAGATGGATGGCTCCCTGGAGGTTGGGTAGGGCCATGTGACTAATTCTGGCTGAGGAACTGTGAGTAGAAGTGCACTGTCACTTCCAGGCTGGGGCGTTTAACATTCAGGAACATTCAGGCCACCAGGCCAAAGCTCTGTTTCACTTTTAGCCTGGTGGCCTGAATGTTCACGATGGTGACTGCTCTAGTTTTCTTTGGTGACTGGTTAACCTGTGATGGACATATAGCCTAAGTGAGAAATGAGCGCTGGTTGTCATAAGCCCCTGAGACTTTTGGTACTATTTGTTACCGCAGCATACTCTAGCTGAAACTGACTGATCGAGGTGGCCCCAAAGCAAGACCTGTTTGTTACCGCAGCATACTCTAGCTAAAACTAACTGATGGAGGAAGCCCCAAGCAAGACCATGATTCACACAATGTGTAAGTTTAACCTTCCCAGTCTCTGTCCAGTCTTTAAACAGGATGTCTTAGGTTGGTGCTGAGGTATCTTTAACACCTTCCAACCCTTGTTAATCTCTCCCTTTACCTAAGAGAAAACAGGCCTTGGGCTCTAAGCCTTCAGCAGGCAATAAAATCTAGGCAGAATTTTGTGGCAGTATTTAGTTCTCTTTTTTTTTTTTTTTTTGAGAGACGGAGTTTCGCTCATGTTACCCAGGCTGGAGTGCAATGGCGTGATCTCGGCTCACCGCAACCTCCGCCTCCTGGGTTCAGGCAATTCTCCTGCCTCAGCCTGCTGAGTAGCTGCGATTACAGGCACTCACCACCATGCCCAGCTAATTTTTTGTATTTTTAGTAGAGACGGGGTTTCACCATGTTGACCAGGATGGTCTCGATCTCTTGACCTGGTGATCCACCCGCCTCGGCCTCCCAAAGTGCTGGGATTACAGGGTTGAGCCACCGCGCCCGGCCTAGTTTTCTCTTTCATTTATTGACGTAACCAGCAATGGATGGCACGGACTTCACACCCGCCTCCCTGCTAAGCATCTGGTGGTATCAGTGCATTTATTCTTAATCTTCATAGCTACCCATAGCTAATTCACCCATAGCTACTTCATATGGGTGCTGTCTTCATCCCCATTTCCCGGAAGGGGGACACCAGACCCAGAAAAGTGAAATCACCTGCTTCGGATTACTTGTATGCTGCCTTCAATTTAAGGCAAAGAGAAGATGAATTTTCTGGCCAGGCGCAGTGGCTCACGCCTGTAATCCCAGCACTTTGGGAGGCCAAGGAGGGCGGATCATGAGGCCAGTAGTTCGAGACCAGCCTGGCCGATATGGTGAAACCCGATCTCTACTAAAAATACAAAAATTAGCCAGGCATGGTGGCGCATGCCTGTAGTCCCAGCTACTTGGGAGGCTGAGGCAGGAGAATCGCTTGAACCCGGGAGGTGGAGGTTGCAGTGAGCCAAGATTGTACCACTGCACTCTAGCCTGGGCAACAGAGTAAGACTCTATCTCAAAAAAAAAAAAAAAGAAGAAGATGATGAATTTTCCATTTGTGATAGTGCTATATAAAATAAACTTCATTGTTTTTAAAAAGCTAATCCTGGGTTGGGCATGGTGGCACACACCTGTGATCCTAAGCACTTTGGGAGGTCAAGTCGGGTGAACTGCTTGAGCCCAGGAGTTTGAGACCAGCCTGGGAAACATGGCGAAACCCGTCTCTGCAAAAAATACAAAAATTAGCTGGATGTATCGGTGAGTGTCTTATAGTCCCAGCGACTCAGGAGGCTGAGGCAGGAGGATAGATTGAGCCCAGGCCGTTGAGGCTGCAGTGAGCTATGATCGCGCCACTGTACTCCAGCCTGGGTGACGGAGTAAGACCCTGTCTCAAATAATAAAAACAAAGAAGTGATTCCTTTCAAGGAAAAAATTAGGTAAGTAGCAGTGTGAGGTATATTTGAATAAAGCAAAAATTGTGACGGTAGTACTCTAAAGCACCAAGATGGGCAAACCCTGTTTCAGGGTCCCTCGTGCTCCGTGTAAGTTTCCCCACCAGAGAGTGAGTAAATTTGTTTGACTCATCGCTGCTGTTCATCCTGAC
Source organism: Sapajus apella (assembly GCF_009761245.1). Lineage (NCBI taxonomy): Eukaryota > Metazoa > Chordata > Mammalia > Primates > Cebidae > Sapajus > Sapajus apella. The sequence goes on from NW_022437008.1 coordinate 5,922,163, forward strand.
ATTTGTGAAAGGCTCTCCAAGTTTTCTGGGGTGAATGAATGAAGGAATGATTATGAGGCACTCTTAGGTTGCAGGAGACTGCAAAAGGTGGATTGTCTCACTTGTCTGTTTTCCACACACCCACCCTTCCCCAAAGTTAGGGGGAGCCCACTGGGTGAGCACCTGTCCCAGAATCTGGTGCTCCATGCAGAAGATCCTCCTTGGGTCCCTGCTGCCCCAGCAACCTGGGCTGTCAGGCGAGGCTGGGGCCAGAAGTCAGGCAAAGGAATGTGCACTACTCCTGGTCAGCTGCCAAGGAGATATCTGGAAGGAGGTGGTTACTATGGCAACTGGGGCATCCTGGGAGGTGAAGAGAGGTGATAGGTCCCAGCACCTCAGGCTGGGTGGGGTCCCTGTGGGGTCCTGTGTGAGATGCAGGTTTCAATCTCGATGCCCTCTGCTCCTTTTGCACCTCCTGCTATTGCCCCTGTAGGACTGGCTTCTGGCCAAGCTGAGGGTCCATTTCAGGCATAGGGACCCAGCCCCACCTGTGCTCCTGCATCCATCTCTGTTCACCCCTAATTCTCCCTCCTGTTCTCTGGCAGGGTGGAGGGAGACAATCTCCCCTCTTCCCCCCTCACTCCCCAACAATTCATTAATTAGTTTCCTTAAGCAGTTTGTAATGCACAACATGCTTTTCCTCCCCCGGGATTTCCCTGAGACCTGCGGTCCCCTCTCATGCTGTGACTGGGAAAGGGGGAGGCAGAGGAGGTGGGGTTGAGGAGTCTGTCCTCCCACCTCTGCCCGTCTGCTGCCATCGATCCTGCTAACCACCACCTCTGCGAAAAGAAGCCCTGGGCTCCTGCCAGGCCTGCTGCCTCAGCCCTGCCCCCTCTCCCTAGGGTGGCTTCCAGCCTCTGCAGCCCCCCCCCACCCCCCGCCCTGCTTCAGATTCTGCAGATATGGCTCAGTGCAGCAGCCCCCGCCTGCTGGGAAGCGCAGAAGGGAGGGAGCCATAAGTGGGATTGGGGTTCCCTTCACTGCCAGGGGCTTCTCAGCACCATCGATCCACCCCCTGGCCCTGCCCTCAGTGCTACAGACCCTGGCTGGGCACCCGCTGTCTCTTGAAGCAGTCTGTGCCTTGCTCCTCTGCAGAAGCAAGCTGAGCAATGGGGGTTATTAGGGGTAGATGGTGGAAGCGGGTGTTTAAGCGGGTGCATAACTGGGTTAATGGGTGTGGAATGGAAGTCAGTTTGTGGCTGGATGGGGTCAGTAGGTGCAGTTATGTGCACACCAAGTGCACCTCTGGGATTGGAACCCACCCCTGCTGTGGGCTGGGAAGGAAGGTCCCATCACCCATTTCCATCCATGGGGGTTCACTGCAGTGGTTTGGGCCCCACCCCACACTGACTGCTCCCTTCTTCTCTTTCTATTGCCCTCTCTCCCCATGGGTCCATCTCTCTGCTTGTCTCTCCACAGCGGTCTCAATCCCACTATCTCCCAGCCTCTCATTTTCTCTCTGCGTCTCTGTCTACTGCTCTCTGCCTTTCCCCTCCACTGAGAATCTCTCTGAGTCCCTCTATTTTTCTCCCTGGGTCTTTGTGTCTGTGACTGGATCTTCTGCCTTTCGTGGTCTCTGTCTCTTCCAGGTTCTCTGTCTCTTGAATATCCCTTCTCTGTCTCTTCTCTCAGTTCTCACTCCTTTCCTCTGAACCTGGCTCTTTCAGGAAACATATACCCCAGGAGACAGCACTGGAAAGAAGAGGAACATGGACCTCCTCCCCTTCCCTTGCCCACCCAGGGACCCTGAAATCTTCCAGAGCGTCTCTGGCCGCAGACCCACCCGCTCCCACCTTGCAAGCCCATCTCTTCCCGTCTGCTACCACCACAGTGCCGGACCAGCCACCCGGTTGCCATAGCGACCTGTCCGAGCATCCCTTCTCCCAGGACTGCCAATCTCCAACCGCAGGTCTGGTACAGGTCGCCCGCCGGGGAGAGGGTGTCCCAGAGACCCAGAGGGGCGAGCAGGGGGGTGCAGTACAGGGGCCTCCACCGGCAGGAGGAGCGGACCTCTCCCTCCCCACTCCCCTGCCTTACCATTGCTGGAATCTCCCAACACCCTCTCTCCTAGGCTTTCAGATCCCAGAGCCCCCCTACAACCCCCTCCCCAGACGACGCTCACCCTTTGTGGGGGTCTGGGTCGGGGTCGCCATGCTCGGACGGAGCAGGGGGCTTCTGGATGCTTTGGCGGCGAAGGCGCGCTGCAGCAGCTGGAAGCAGGACAGACCGATGTGGAGGGGAGCTGGGGGGAGCCCTGGCGTGGGGGGTGCCTGTAGCCAATGGGGGCCCGGGGAGCCCGCCCCCGTGCAGGCCACCCCCGCCCCCGCCCCCGCCCACCACTGTCGTCCCCGCCCCTTCCTCTAGGGTGGGGCGCCCCCTGCTGGGGTCTGGGAGCGCTGGGCTTTCGCGCTGAGGGACGGAGACCGACTAAACGCTGTCGAGAGGAATACACGTTTTATTGGAAATCTGGGAGGCAGGGGGAGTCTGCGGGGGCAGGGCTGGGGAAGGGGCGGCGGAGGGGGCGGTGGGCGCGCAGGTGGAGCGTGGGAGACGTCAGGTGCCAGGGGAGTCCTGTGGGGGTGAAAAGGGTGAGAGGCGAGGGGGTACGTCCAGCCCCGCCCCTCGCTTCCCTCCCACCCTGGCACTTGGCCCCCTCCCTGTCCCGCCCTTCCTCCCTCCTTCCCTCCTCCCGCCGTGTCAGAGCTGCAGCACCTGGCTGGGTTCCATTGTGCCAGGTGTTTCTACCGCCTGCGAGTGGACAGACCTGGGGGGAACACGGAGGTCGGGGGGCAGTTAGGAGGGGGATCCTCAGCTCTCGGGCAGGAGGGGCCCACGGCGGGGCAACTCCCTGCCCTCCGCTTTCAGATCCAGTCCCTCCCTCTATGCAACCCGAGAGGGCCAGGAAAGGGGTCCTTGGAACCAGCCCCCTCCCCCCAAAACCCGCAGTCTCCCCAAACTCACGGCGGATGGAGCTGCGGAAAGTTCCCTCCTCTTCATCGGGTTCCCCAGTCCTGGTAAGACAGAAGCAGAGAGATTTCGGGATGGAAAGGGGGAGAGGTTGCCCTTCTAGGAACCACCCCCCAAGTACAAGCCTCCTGTCTCAGACTGGTGTAAGGAGGCCCAGATATGGACGAGAGGCAGGCTCGGGGTCCGCCAGAAGTGAGGAGCACCCAGGAGCAGCTTAAGTGCCTGGCAGGAGGCTTCCAAGCCGGTTAACAGTGAGTACCTCCGCGGATTTGGAGGCGGGGATACGAAGTTGTAGGGGAGGGATGGTCAAGGGGATTTGGCAGACTGCCACGTGATGGCCTGGGCTGGAAACCCAGAACCCATCTTCCACTTGAGTGATCTCGAGAAAAGGGACTTTACCTCCCTGTGCCTCAGTTTCCTTATCTGTAAAATGGAGTTAATAACTCCAAGAGGAAGTGAAACCGTATCTGACACGTGGTACAACACCCAATAAATATTGGCTACTACTTATGATAATATCTATAATTGTCTAACATATTCAAACATTGTCCATGCTTTAACATTTTATTTGAAGATGAATCAAAGAGCTAGGAACAGGACTCCAAGCTAAACTGAGCCGCATGTGAGATGATCTCATTTCACCGCCGTTCCTTCTTTCCTGCACTTGGTGTTATCACGATTTGTGATTTTTCTATCTGTGGGCTGTTGGAACCCATGGCCACCGCCTCCACTAGCCTGGGAGCTCGGCCAGGAAGGGCGGGAGGTTTTTTCCTCGCTTGGGCCCATGGCCTGGCTTGGGCTAGGGCACATAGTAGGTGCTTAAAACATAGTCGCTGATGGGGATCGGGCTGCAGGTCAGGGGGACTTCCCGCCTCACCCGCGGGGCCCTCCAGAGCGGGAGGGGACTAGGGATGGCCGGGAGGAGCGTCTTACCTCTGCTGCTGGTTGAACTTGCACCGGCATCTTCTGCCTGTGGGCGTGGAGAGGTAGGAGAGGCTGAGGCTCCCTTCCGGCGGGCGCCACGCGGCGCTGTTGCTCCAGCTAGGCTTCGCGAGGGGCGGGGCTTCGGCGACGGGGCGGGGCTAGAGGCGGGACCGGGGTCCGGGGCCAGGGAGCCGAGGTAGGGTAGGCGGGGCAAGGCCGGGGAGGGGCTGGAGAGGGGAGAGGCGGGGCCAGGGCGGGCCCGGGGAGCCGGGCGGGGAGAGGCGGGGCCAGGGACAGCGCGGGTAGAGGGCGGGGCCGGGAGCTAGGACACTCACTGAGCACGATGAGGATACCCAGGATGAAGAGGATCCCGGCGATGATGAGGCCTCCGATCCGCAGGGACCGGTAGTCTGTGGGCGGCAGAGCAGGGAAGGTGAGGGCAGGGAGGACAGGAGGGAGAATAGGAGAGGGGCACAATGGAGAGGAGGGGACAAGGAGAAAGGATCAGCAGGAAGGAGGGGAGAAATAAGATCAATTAAGGGGGAGCAGACAAGGGAGGAGGAAAGTGGGGGACGAGGGAGAGGAGAGGGGTGTATAGGATGTATAGGAAAAGGAGGGGGTAGGGAGGAGGGGAACAGAGCCGGAGAGAAGATGGGAAGAAGCAGAGGAGGGGCCACGAGATGCTGATAGGGACCCAGGCAAAAAGAAGAGAACAGGGAGGCGGCTCACGTAGCGACACAGAGAGACACAGACAGGGGGAGATGTAGATAGAATCAGAGACGAAGTACAAGACAGAGGGAAGGAGAAGGACAGAGATATCAACACTGGGACTCTGGCGGAGGGAGACAAGGAATTGAAGGACCAGCAAAGCCAGGCTCTACCCCGAGACTCTCAAAGATAGACCCCTCTCACCGTAGGTGAACGGGTCGTGTTCCTTTGGACTTTCTGGAAAGAGAGAGAAATCAGGGGTTGAATGCTTCCTGGGGTCCTGGACAGGGAGGGGCATAAGGAGACCATTTGGGTGCTCTGCCTTGCTGGGCTGAGAGTATGAGGGTGTCTAGGCAGGCTGCCCACCCTCTCTGGGCTGCCCTGGCAGTTCCAGCTGCCCTCTCTGCACTGTTCCGGATGGGGCAGGGGGCACCTAACTGCCCCAGCTCCCTGACTCATGGCAGGCTGTCTGTGACCCAGTTAGCCCACCAGGGATTCAGCCCCATCCCACCCAACATTTACCTGATCTGGGGCTTCCTCTCCCCTCCCGCAAATCACAACCTGTGACGGAAACCCATGTGGAGACCCCCAAACTTCTTGGTACCCAGCTAACTCAGTCTAGGTTGGGGTCTCCAACTTGGTTCTTTCTTGAGGTTTGGTCCCCGCTGCCACCCCTGGGGCTGAGGTGGGTGGCAGGCAGCCTCCCTTACACTTACCTGCTTTGGCCATGGTGAGGAGACCCACACAGAAAACCAAGATGTGGCCAAGAGACACCATTATCCTGGGGGAGACACCACCAGTCAGGCAGTGTGTGCCCTGGCTCCCCAACATAGGGCGTGAACCCAAGGGATGAAGTCAGAGACAGTCCAGGGACTGAATCAGAAGTGTTTGTTCTCTCGCTTGGTGGCTCCGAGGAACAGGGGTATCCCAAGCTTCATGGGGACACAGTGTCAACAAAACAACTTCCATGATGGGGGTCACACAACAACACAATGTAGAGGGACAGGGGTGAGACACACAGTCCCCAGGGTCCTCCCTTGGGCCTCCACCTCCCGCAACAGGCCCCCGGTTCCCAGACCTACCCTGGCAGGGGGAGAGGAGGAGCCGGCTCACACAGACACAGAGCAGGAGACAGCGGGGCACACCCAAGTCCCACCTGCTTACACACCCAGCCTCACTGCACCCCTCGAAATCCCAGCGCCCTGCCCTCGCCGCCCGCCCGCTCCCGGCCTAACCCTGGGTATAAATATCTCCCACTTCACCCTGGAGGAATTCCGCTCGCTCAAGCCACCATGGCAACAGCCAGACTTCCCCCACTCGGGGGGTCACGCACAGCCCTGCCGGGGTAAGGCCCAGCTGCCACATCGCCACAGGCTGCCCTTGTGGGAAAGGCCACCCCGTCTCCTCCCTGGGCAGCAAGGAGAAAAGGAAAAGACGGCCCCTCTGCCCGCCTCTGGGTGACATCTTTCACAATCGGATGTCAGGCAAGTGACATGAGGCCCAGGCAAGTGGGCCTGAGAGATAGAAGACACATGCCGGGGCAGGGCTGCACGCACAGACACACACACACACACGCACACGCACACGCACACACACACACTGGGGCCGGAATGGACATGAGACAACAACCTCTCCCCAAACTTCTGGTTGGAGCAGGACGTGGGGTGTAAACACCGTCAGTCTTCCAGTCCTCCTCCTCTGGGCCTCTGGTGCCCCCAAACAGTGACGCAACCAGCCCTGCACACGTGCGTGTCCAAACTCCACACCCTGCCAGGGTACACGCACACCAGCAGGGCAGGGAGGAGTTGCCCACGCTCCCACCCTGCAGAACCCAATGCCCCAAACACACTCCCTCCCTCTTGGGTTGGCCTGCCTGGGAAGCCTCGGGCTGGCCACTCCTGCTCCCAAAATAGGCAGCCCAGCCAGGCTAGGGGTGAGGCCTGGAGGGGAGGAGTGGGGAACGCTCACCCCAATCAGGCTGTCCCCTGCTGAAAGGAGGCCCCCAAAAGTCCTGCTGTGCCCTGGGGGCTGAGCACTTTGGACCCCCTGGCCCAGAGCTGGACGCGCCGCCCCCAGCAGGCCCCCCTCCCAGCCCCACCCCACCCTTGCCCTCCCCAACCAGCAGCTGTAACTGGAGCTGGGGCTGGAGGGGGGCCAGGGGGCGGCCCCCAGCCCAGACCGCCCTGGCCTGCTAGGTTAACTCTCTCAGCTCAGATGGAGGAGCAGCCGGCAGCCGGCAGGCGGGCTGGAGAGGCCAGGAGGATTGTGAAGGACAGGGTTGTGAACACACACACACACACACACACACACCCCTTTGAGAGCTTCTCGGCTGAGGTGCCTGCCCCCTGGGAATTGGGCCCAGCCAGGGCCTAAGGTCACCCAGCCTGACTGCCCAGGAGCCCACTGACCTCCGACCCCAGTGCTCCAAGGGGTCCTTAACAGGACTGTTTTAGAGGGCGGGAGGGAGGTTTGTGTGTGTGTGTGTTCCTGCGTGCGCGCATGCTATCTGCTGCGGTGAGATCCCCAGCAATGCACACCAAACACACACACACACACAGACACACACAGAATCCCAAAGACCCAGATACACAGGTACAAAACCAGGCAAAACCACATATGTATGTACATCCACAGAGGCAGACACACACAGAATGACACACCAATAGAGAAACCCAAAGACCCGGACACAGCCAGCACCTCTTCTGCCAGTCACAAAATACCGAAACAAGCACATTTATGTCTACACAGACCCACGCACACTCATGCAGTTGGATGGCCATGCAGAGACACTGTCAAACACACAGCCACGCCGCCATCCACACTCACAAAGTGGCCTTAAAGATGCACCTCGCTATGGAAACCCACCCACAAATGGCCACACAGAAACACACAAATATGCGCACATTGCACGTAACTGCAGTCAAAGATACTAACATGCCTGGGTGCGGTGGCTCACACCTGTACTCCCAGCACTTTGGGAGGTCAAGGCAGGCGGATCACTTGAGGCCAGGAGTTTAACACCAGCCTGGCCAACCTGGCGAAAACTCATCTCTACTAAAAATATATATATACCAAAATTAGCCGGCCATGGTGGCATGTGCCTGTAATCACAGCTGCTCTGGAGGCTGAGGCAGGAGAATCACTTGAGCCCAGGTGTCGGAGGTTGCAGTGAGCTGAGATCACACCATTGCACTCCAGCCTGGATGACAGAGCAAGACTCTGTCTCAAAAACTGAAACAAAGGAACAACAACAAAAAAACCCCAAAGGTGTAGACATGCAGCCAGCATGCCTACGCAGCCCCAAAGATAGCAGGCCGGAAGCTGTGTACACACAGGCAGATTTCCATAGACACAGACACACAGGCAGAAACACAGGACAACCTGCCGCTCTCACACATACCCACAAAAGCAGAAACACACACACTTGTTCACACCCTGTGCTTGGGTGAACGGGCACATGGCTGGCCACAGTGACAGACATGCGGGCTGACACATTTGGATGTTCACATGTTCCAAAACCATAGATATGTATTTGACCCCACGCTTTCCTTCCTCTGAGCTCTTGTCAGGGACAGCACACCTGGCGTCCCCATAGGCAGGCCAGGTTTATAGGTCCTGGTGACAGAGACCTGGAATCAGGCCTGGGCACTGCACTCCTGGTTAGGTGAACATGAGCAGCCCTGTGACCTGTGCCTCATTTTCTCATGCTCCAAAATGGAAAAATCACCAAGGTCACATGTGTAATCCTGGGCAGTGTTCAGAGGTCTCTGAACTTGACATTGTCTTATCATTAACTCCATTTTTTGTTTGTTTGCTTGAGACAGGGTCTTGCTGTTACCCAGGCTGAAGTGCAATGGCACGATTCTTAGCTCACTGTAGTCTCAAACTCCCTGGCTCAAGTGATTCTCCCACCTCAGCTTCCCGAGTAGCTGAGACTACAAGGGTTCCATACTGTGCCTGGCTAATTTTTTTATTTTTTGTACAGTTGTGGTTTCACTATGTTGCCCAGGCTGGTCTTGAACTCGTGGCCCCAGTCGATCCTCCCACTTCAGCCCGCCAAAGCGCTGGGATTATAGACGTGAGCCACCATGCCCGGTCCATTATTATTGTCCTTGTCATCCTCCTCCTTGTGAACTGGAGTGAGGAGGCTGCTGGGCTGGGCATGCTATGAGAATGGGTTCAGACCCCTCTGTGTCCCTGGCACTCAGCTCTCCAACTTCACTTTCAGGGACCCTGTTTATCATACCCGATAGTCAGCAGAGGAAGCCAAGAGCTGAAAGGCATGGCTCAAACCACAAGCTGCTGGGGTCTGCTCCTCTAGGACCTGGATCCGGAGCCCACCCCAAAGCCTGCTGACCACTGTGGGATGCCCACCTGTGCTGAACCCCAAAAGGATGAGGTGCCTCCATCACCTGAGTCCTCTCCACAGCTGGGAAGTGGGTGCCACGATTGCCCCCATTTGACAGATGGGAAAACTGAGGCCGCACAGGACTGGGCCTGGAACCCAGATCTGTGTGACCTCCAAGCTAGTGCTGTTAAGACCCCTTATCCTCCAACAAGGCTTTGGACGTGGGCACCAGTGTCGAGCAAGGCTGCATTCCTCAATCACAGGGCGAGTCTTGTCCCCAGGTGATAGGTGGTACAGCCTAGGGGTTAGGTTTAGAGCTGATGAGAGCCAGGAAATAAATCACATAACTTCCCTGTGCCTCAGTTTCCACATCTGTAAAGCAGGGAGAGCAGTACTGCCCATCTCACAGGATGGCTGTGAAGACTGAGTGAGTAGATTGCCACCTGGTTGCAGCTGAATAAACATTACTACTATTTCATGTTGGCTAACAAGTGTCATTGACTTATTTTTCTTATTTAATGGACAGAATCTATCCAAATGACTAAAAGCTTAGTCCAGATTAAAACAACCAATTATCCATCTATCCATGAACTCTGATCTCCAAAGAAAGAATGCAAAATAACCTGGAGCGGCCCTGGAGCCGATGCCTGGGTTTGAATCCTGGCTGTGCCCCCAGCTGGGTAGCCTCAAGTTCAGGTTCTTTGACCTCTGTCTCCACTTCCTCCTGCTTTATAGTGGTGATGGTAACAGCACCAACCTCAGAGGGCTGCGGCAAGGTCAGAATGAGTTAATGCGTGCGTTTTCAGAACAAGGCCAGGAGCAGAGTAGACACTGAAGAAGGGGTGGCGTGATCATCATCTTCTTCATCATCATTGTCATCATCATTATCATGTCCTTGGGTTGGTGCCGCCCCCCAGTGGGTGTTGAGCACTCGAGGGTTAATTTCAGGGTAGGGGAGGGAGGCTGTGGGCTTGGGGCCGGGCAGAGGTCCTGCAGAATGTGACCACCAGAGGGAGCAGCTGGACCTGAACTGGCCCCACTGACAGCGCCCAACGCGCCCTCCTGGAGCCAGGGGAGGGGGCTGGCAGAGAGTGGCCAGGATGGGATGTCCCCAGCCCCCAGTGGCCTCTCCTCCCACCCAGCCCCGGTCTGCAGAGCCATCCGGTCCCCACCCTGGTGACATCCTCCTCCTGCTCCCTCAGTAGGGTCGAGTGGGGAATCTGGAGAGGGGGCTGGCGGGAGTGGCAGGGCGGCTCCAGCCCTTGATGGCCCCTCCCCCTCCTGTGGGGCCGTCCAGTCCCTTCCCCAAGGCCGACCTTCCCATGGCCTCTGACCCCCTCCTCCTCCCCACCCTACTCTGCCAGGCGCACCGGGTGTCCAGAGAACCCCATTCCCAAACCTTCAGGGAGCAGGGACGTGGGAGGAGGCAAAAAAACTACAGGCAGGGAGCTGGAAGGGGGGTGGGGGGGGCAGGAGACAAGAAATCAAGACACCCAGCAGTGTGACACACACACACACACACACACACACACACACACACACACACACACTCACACACAGAGGCCAACAGACAGCTACCTAAAGCCTGAAAGACTGACAGCAACACAGAAAAAGACAGAACGAGAGACAAAGACAGAAATAGAAACAGACGAACACGCAGATTCAGAAACATAGCGACAGAAAGCCAGGGAGAAAGAGAAAATTAGACACCAAGGAGATACGAACAGGGAGAGAGGCCAACTGAAAGAAAGACGGAGAAGAGGAGAGAGAAGCCAGGGCCCAGCGTGCCAGCAGGCGGATGGAGGGCGGCCTGGCGGAGGAGGAGACGTAGTGGCCTGGGCTGAGCTGGGTGGGCTGGGAGAAGCTGGTGCCTCAGCGAGGGGGTGGGGACATGGGAGGGGCAGGCATTCTGCTGCTGCTGCTGCTGGCTGGGGCGGGGGCGGTGGTGGCCTGGAGACCCCCAAAGGGAAAGTGTCCCCTGCGCTGCTCCTGCTCCAAAGACAGTGCCCTGTGTGAGGGCTCCCCGGACCTGCCCGTCAGCTTCTCTCCAACCCTGCTGTCACTGTGAGTGTCTGGCCCTCTGCATGCCTGAAAGTGGGGATGGAAGTCCTGGGACCCCAGAGGTTGGGATGTGGTGCTGAGTCCCCAGGGAAACGGGGGCCCATCAAGATCTTGGGAGATGGGCAGCAGAGGCTGTCGGGATGCCTTGCAGAGGGCTGCTCGAATCTGGGAGGAAGCAGAGGGAAGCCCCAGAGGGCAGGGACAGGATTTGAGGCCTGGGAGGAAGGTTGAGTGCTGTCAGGGTCCTTGTCAAGCCAGGAAGGCAAATGCCTGCCTCCCCTGGCATGCAGGGCAGACACACCCAGGGTCAGGGTGGCACACTGGGGTCTCCCAAATGGCAGAAGCCTCTGGTTTGGGACTGGAGCATTGCTGTGGTATCCCCTTCACCTACCATGGCCCACGTCTCCAGCTCACTCGTCAGGACTGGAGTCACCCAGCTGAAGGCCGGCAGCTTCCTGAGAATTCCATCTCTGCACCTGCTGTGAGTGGGGCCTGGCTGGGCCGACGACCAGCTCAAGGGAGTGGACATTCGTGCGCATGTGTGGGAGTGTGGGCTCACACAGGTGTCAGGTGGGCGTTCATGCATGTGTGTGGGGGTGTGCATACACGTGTGTGCAAGAGCATTTGTGTCCCTGCACATACTCACACCTACTGCCACGTGTGTGTGTGCCCATGCCTGTGTAGGCTGAGGGTGGAGGCCAGGGTTGAAATATCTGCAACAACTCTGGAAAAATTTCTTTCTTGCACCCCTGCCAGCCTCTTCACCTCCAATTCCTTCTCCGTGATTGAGGACGACGCGTTCGCAGGCCTGTCCCACCTGCAGTACCTGTGAGTGAGGCCAGGGGATGGAGGCAGGTGGGCCTGGGAGAAGGAGATGGGAGCTGTGGTCCTGAAGAGAAGGTGTTTGGACATCTGGTGGGAGGATGTTGATGAAAATGGCAAACCCAGTGGTGACGATGCTTTGGGTGATATTGATGAAGTTCTCAGGGCTGGTGTCAATGAGGCTTATCAGTGTTGATTATCACCTAACTTCTCTGCTTCAAGATCGACAAAGGGCCCGGATAACCAGATCCTGATTCTGGCTCTACGTGACTCAGGGGAGCCCAGGGAGGGTGTAAAGAAGTCAGAGACAAGAAACATTTTAAGGGGCTGGGTGCGGTGGCTTATGCATGTGATCTCAGCACTTTGGGAGGCCGAGGCAGGTAGATCATCTGAGGTCAGGAATTCGAGACCAGCCTGACCAACGTGGAGAAACCCCATCTCTACTAAAAATACAGAAAATTAGCAGGGCGTGGTGGTGGGCACCTGTAATCCCAGCTACTCGGGAGGCAGGAGAATCGCTTAAACCCTGGAGGCGGAGGTTGTGGGGAGCCGAGATCACGTCATTGCACTGCAGCCTGGGCAACAAGAGCGAAACTCCGAAACATTTCAAATGAACAGGAAACAACTCTGAACTAGGTGGTGGTGGTGGTGGTGATACTATGGTGGTGTTGAGGGTGGTGCTGACAGTGATGCTGACGGTTGGGTAGCGGTGGTGATGGTGGTGGCGGTGACAGTCACAGCATGACAATGCCGGCAGTGGTGTTGCTCATGGCATTGATGATAATGGCAGTGATGATGATGCTGTTGCTGCTGCTGATGTGGGGTTGGTGGCATTATTGATGATGATGGAGTGGGGATGATGTGGCTCACTCGAGTTGTCCTGGTGCTTGAGGAGGCAAGGCTATGCGTTCGAGGCCAGGCTGGGCAACATAGGAACCTCTCATTCATTAAAAAAAAGAAAAAGAAGAAGAAATGGATGATGAAGTTCTTGGGGCTTGTGTCCCTGACAATTATGAATGTTGTGGGGGTTGGTGAGTACAGTATTTGTGTTGGTGTTGGTGATGGCTGTGGGTAGGATGCTGGGGGTGGTATTAGGGCAGTGTTGTTGGCACTGGGTTGGTGATGATGGTGAAGGTGTTGGTATTTACAGAAACCGGCAGCAGTGGTACTGGCGATGGGTGAACATGTGCATCTTGGGCACAGTGGAGGTGCTGCTGGTGTTGGCAGCGCTGGTGGTGCTCATGCGGATGTATGAGAGCACAGCAGTGGAGATGAGGGTGGGAGTCTTTCTGGTGTTGGTCATGAAGGTTGAGTTTTTGGTGAAGATGATCAGTGTTGGTGGGGTAGAGTTTGGTAGTGATGATATCGGTGTTGGTGTTGATGGGAGTGGGTGGTGACGGTCATATTGGTGACGATGATGCTAGTGTTGGTGATGACAGTGACAAGGTATGGTGTTGGGGATAATGGCAGTTATTGGTCCTGGGTTGATGATGGTGGTAGAGACATGGATGTGGGTGTTGGCACTGGTGATGGTCATTACGGATGATGCTGGAGGTAACGTGGTGATGTGGGTGCTGGCACTGGTGATGGTCATTACGGATGATGCTGGAGGTAACGTGGTGATGTGGGTGCTGGCACTGGTGATGGTGTTGGTGGTGGTGGTGGCAGGACAGTGTGCACAGTGAAGCTCGAAATGACTATAGGGCAAGTTTCATGGCTCCTAGAATTGATGGCTGGGACCTTGGCAAGGAGAGGTTTCTAAGATGCTTTCCCTGGGATTGTTCATGATATTGGAAGAGAATTCAGCACCTTCCAGTGGGCCTATGTCTTTCATGGGGTGCGTTCCCTGAAGCTCAGTGGGCCTCCCCATCACCCCAGCTTCCCTCCACAGCTTCATCGAGGACAATGAGATTGGCTCCATCTCTAAGAACGCCCTCAGAGGACTTCGCTCACTCACACACCTGTGCGTGCCTCCACCGCCCCAGCCCTCCATGACAGGCACCCACGCTCCACCACCCGGGGGACACGGGGTATCCTGGCGGCTGCTGACAGTGCCTTCTCTTCCTCTACCAGAAGCCTGGCCAATAACCATCTGGAGGCCCTCCCCAGATTCCTGTTCCGAGGCTTGGAGACCCTTACTCACGTGTGAGGCTCATGGGGGCTGGGAGTGTGGGGGGTTGGGGAATGTTTGTGTCGAGGGGGGCATCCATGTCCACTACTGGTTGGCATGCATGCATTTGGCTGAGGTGGTTCTTACGTATTTTTCTTACCATGATGGGGCACCATCTCTGGGGACACTTGCCTGGGGAGGGGGCAGGAGCGTGGCCCCCAGGGCGTGGAAGCAGGTTGCAGCCCCTCAGCAACCTCTTGCCCCAGGGACCTCCGCGGGAACCCGTTCCAGTGTGACTGCCGCATCCTCTGGCTCCTGCAGTGGATGCCCACCATGAACGCCAGCGTGGGGACCGGCGCCTGTGCGGGTCCCACCGCCCTGAGCCACATGCAGATCCACCACCTCGACCCCAAGACCTTCAAGTGCAGAGCCATAGGTGGGGGGCTTTCCCCATGGGGTGGGAGGCGGGGAGACCCAGGGAAATGGCTGCCTCACTCCCCACCCTGCCGATTCCTGCCGTGGGGAGACCCTGAGCAAGCAGGAGCACCTTGCTGAGCCCCAGTTTTCTCATCTGTAAAGTGGGGGTAATAAACCCTGACATAGGAGCGCCGCGGGAATTCAAAGATACGTCCTCGCCTGTTTGGCATTTGGCGCCGGGCCTAGGACAGAAGGCCCTTATATCTTCACCCTTGTTAACATAAAAGCAACCACTTTAAAAATTCTTCGTTACGTGCCAAGCATTATTGTAAGAACTGCAGGTGCAAAGTCACCTCACTTACATTGACTCATCTTTTCTTTTTCTTTCTTTCTTTTCTTTTTGAGAGAGTGTTTCTTTCTTGTTGCCCAGGCTGGAGTGCAGTGGCATGATCTGGGCTCACCACAACCTCCGCCTCCTGGGTTCAAGCAATTCTCCTGCCTCGGCCTCCAAAGTAGCTGGGATTACAGGCATGTGCCACCACGCCTGGCTAATTTTGTATTTTTAGTAGAGACGGGGTTTCTCCATGTTGGTCAGGCTCGTCTTGAACTCCTTACCTCAGGTGATCCGTCTGCTTTGGGGGAGATTACAGGTGTGAGCCACCGCGCCTGGCTGACTCACCTTTTCTATAAATAGATTTTGGTGACTTTAGGCAGTGCAGAAAGCATGATGAGGCCAGCTCTGGGTCTCGCCCTCAAAGAGTTAAATGACCAGAGGAAGGCAGGCCCAGCAGGACAGCCCAGGACCATCTGGGCAGGATGGGGAGGCCCAGCCAGAGGGGTCAGGGCAGGGATGGCGGAAGCCATGGGAGCTGAGGGAGCCCAGAGTCAGGGCCAGGGCCACACAGAGCTGGGGGACAGGAAGGAGTTTAAGCCTGAAGGGTCTTTACACAGATGCTTTTCTTTTCTAAGTGTTGGGATCTCAGTCTGTCACCCAGGCTGGAGTGCAGTGGCGCCATCATAGCTCACTGTAGCCTCAAACTCCTGGGCTCAAGCGATCCTCCTGCCCCAACCTGCCAAATAGTGGGGACTACAGGCACATGCTACTGTGCTCGGCTAATTTTGTTTAAAAAACTTTTTTGTAGAGACAGGGTTTTGCTATGTTGCCCAGGCTGGTCTTGAACTTCTGGCTTCAAGTGATCTTTCCACTTCAGCCTCCAAAAGTGCTGGGATAACAAGCATTCGCCACTGCACCTGGCCACAGATGCGATGAATACAATAACAACAATTGTTATTATCTGTAACAATATACGTATATAATTATTATCGACATATAATTATTATTATTCTAAGTGTAAGAAAGACATGTTTTTGGTCCGTGGGACACACAGAAGAAGGAGACTTAACTTAGGGAGTCCCTCTTCATTCAAGTTATCCAACAAACGTTCACTAACATTCACGCATGCCCAGCCCTGTGAGAAGTGAGGGTCACTGCGGTTGGGACCTGAGCCCTGGCCTTACGGGACTTACCGTCCTGGGAATTTGGGGAGACAGACATTTAAAAAACATAGTACAGGCTGGGCACAGTGGCTCATGCCTGTAATCCCAGCACTTTGGGAGACTGAGGTGGGCAGATCACCTGAGGTCAGGAGTTCGAGGCCAGCCTGGCCAACATGGTGAAACCCTGTCTCTACTAAGAATACAAAAAGTAGCCGGGCACAATGGCGGGTGCCTGTAATCCCAGATACTCGGGAGGCTGAGGCAGGAGAATTGCTTGAGCCCAGGAGGCACAGGTTGCAGTGAGCTGAGATCATGCCACTACACTCCAGCCTGGGCAACAAGAGTGAAACTCTGTCTCAAAAAAAAAAAAAAAATTGCACAGATAAATGTGTGCTATGCATTGTGATAACTACAGGGAATTATGAGACAAGGGAGGTTCTTATGACAGTCAGAGAAGGCTTCTCTGAAGTGGGGACGTTAGGTCTCAATGTGGCTAAGTGAGGAACAGAGAGAAGGGCTCTTCAGAGAGAAGGAACATCCTGGTGGGTGGCCCTGAGGCAGCATAGAGCTTGCCCTGTTTGAAGATCAAAAGAAGGCAGGTGTGGCTTAGGGGTGGTGAGTGAGGGACAGCTATGGATTTTGGAAACCACAGAGAGGAGAGCAGACTTTATTCTGGGCCATGGGAAGAATGGAGAGTTGTGTTTTTTTTCATTTGTTTATTTGTTTATTTGAACCGGGTCTCACTCTGTCACCCAGGCTGAAGTACGGTGGCACAATCACCACTTACTGAGACCTTGACCTCCCCAGGCTCAGGTGATCCTCCTGACTCAGCCTCCCTGGTGGCGGGGACTGCAGGTGTGCCACCACCGTGCCCTGCTAATTTTTGGTATTTTTTGTAGAGATGGGGGTTTTGCCACATTGTCCAGGCTGCTCTCGGACTCCTGGGTTCTATTGATCTACCTGCCTTAGCTTCCCAAAGCTGGGATTAAAGGCGTGAGCCACCACTCTCGGCCAAGAGTTTTGAGCAGGAGGTGATTTGCTAGCCATTGAAAAAAGATTTGCCCTTTAGGTGGGCATTATAGGTAATTTGGCTCATTGCTTCAACACTGGCACCCGGAAACAGGGCCTGGCAAGCAGAGTGAAATATTACAGCCTGGATTTGATTGCCCGGCTCCCCCACTAACAAGCAGAGTAGCCTTGGTACCCCAGCAGCCACAGAAGCCAACCCGCCGTCACACTCAAAATATCATGGATTAAGGACGGAGGGGTCTGGAGCAAGCTGTCCAGGTGTGCAGGGCAGCCCCTGGGCATCGTCCTTGCTTTCATGTTTGAAGCCAGGTTGTGGCATATCCACATGTGAGAAAGGAGACCAAGTTGGGACAAGCTGTTTCCAGGCGTGGTGGCTCATTGCACTCATCACATCTGCCTTTGTTCCACTGGTCGCTCGGTCTCAAAACAGCCACATCTAACTTCCAGGGAGGGCGGTGAATGGAGGTCCAGGAGAAAGCAGCCTCTAGCTGGGTGGCCTGGTGACCAGCTCAGTCCTGTCTCTTGGAAGGTGGGAAAGACGGATTTTGTTGGATAACTGGCTGCCTGTACCATTTAGCCTTCGCTTTCTCATCTGTAAAGGGGAGATCATAACAGAATGCACCTCAGAGGGGTGTTGTGAAGTTAAATGAATTAACTGAGATGTTCTTTCTAAGGGATTATTTGGTGATGCCACAGAGCTTATAAAATAAAGCTTATCATGCTGTTGTGAGTTAATATGTCTATGGTCAGGTGTGGTGGCTCATGCCTGTAATCCCAGCACTTTGGGAGGTCAAGGCAGGAGGATCTCTTGAGCCTAGGAATTCTAGGCCAGCCTGGGCAACATAGCAAGACCCATCTCTACAAAAAAATAAAACATTAGGCAGGCAGGCCGGGCATGGTGGCTCACACCTATAATCCCAGCATTTTGGGGGGCCGAGGCGGGTGGATCACGAGGTCAAGAGATCGAGACCATCCTGGAATACATGGTGAAACCCCGTCTCTACTAAAAACACAAAAATTAACTGGGCATGGTGGCGCGGCCTGTAGTCCCAGCTACTCGGGAGGCTGAGGCAGGAGAATTGCCTGAACCCAGGAGGCGGAGGTTGTGTGAGCTGAGATCATGCCATTGCAGTCAAGCCTGGGTAACGAGCGAAACTCCGTCTCAAAAAAAAAAAAAAAAATTAGGCAGGCATGGTAGTGCATGGCTGTAGTCTCAGCAGCTCAGGAGGCTGAGGTGGGAGGATTCCTTGAGCCTGGAAGGAGGAGGCTGCAGTGAGCTATGATTGTGCCACTGCACTCCAGCCTGGGGGACATAGTGAGACCCTGACTCAAAACAAAACACCCCCCAAACCAAACAAACATCTTCAGATCAAGATTCCAGTTCTATGACCCTATGAGGGGAGTACCATGAATGGCCCCATTTCAGAGATGTGCAAACTGAGGCTGGGCCATGAGGATCCTTGGGTCCCCGGGGGCCTGCCTGACTCTCTGCTCCACCCCCAGAGCTGTCCTGGTTCCAGACGGTGGGGGAGTCGGCGCTGAGCGTAGAGCTCTTCTCCTACCAGGGGGAGCCTCACATCGTGCTGGCACAGCCCTTCGCCAGCCGCTGCCTGATCCTCTCCTGGGACTACAGCCTGCAGCGCTTCCGGCCGGAGGAAGAGCTGCCCGGTGAGCCCCTCCCCGTCCTTCCGCCTGCCCAGCAGCCTGCCTGGCCGGCCTGACCTGCCCCTCCGCTCCCACCTCCCCACAGCGCCCTCCGTGGTGTCCTGCAAGCCGCTGGTGCTGGGCCCCAGCCTCTTCGTGCTGGCTGCCCGCCTGTGGGGGGGCTCACAGCTGTGGGCCCGGCCCAGCCCCGGCCTGCGCCTGGCCCCGACGCAGACCCTGGCCCCGAGGCGGCTGCTGCGGCCCAATGACGCCGAGCTCCTGTGGCTAGAAGGGCAGCCCTGCTTCGTGGTGGCCGACGCCTCCAAGGCGGGCAGCACCACGTTGCTGTGCCGCGACGGGCCCGGCTTTTACCCGCACCAGAGCCTGCACGCCTGGCACCGGGACACGGACGCCGAGGCCCTGGAGCTGGACGGCCGGCCCCATCTGCTGCTGGCCTCGGCCTCCCAGCGGCCCGTGCTCTTCCACTGGACCGGTGGCCGCTTCGAGAGACGCACGGACATCCCTGAGGCAGAGGATGTCTACGCCACACGCCACTTCCAGGCTGGTGGGGACGTGTTCCTGTGCCTCACACGCTACATTGGGGACTCCATGGTGAGGCTGGGCCTGGGGGAGGAGGGGGCACAGCCAGGCCTGACGCTGCAGCTGACTCCCTTTGAGGGTTGGCTTTTTTTTTTCTTTCTTTCTTTGTTTTTTTGAGACGGGAGTCTGGCTCTGTTGCCAGGCTGGAGTGCAGTGGCACGATCTCGGCTCATCTTCGCGTCCTGGGCTCAAGCAATTCTCCTGCCCCAGCTTCCCAAGTAGCTGGGATTACAGGCGCACACCATGATGCTCAGCTAATTTTTGTGTTTTTAGTAGGGACAGGGTTTCACCATGTTGGCCAAGATGGTCTCGATCTCTTGACCTTGTGATCCGCCCACCTCGGCCTCCCAAAGTGCTGGGATTACAGGCGTGAGCTACCGAGCCCCGCCTCGAGGGCTGGCTTTTCAGCATGGACCCAGTCTTGCACACTAAGCCTCTAAACTCTGACCTAGCCTCACATGCCGACCTTTGAACCAGGACCCCACCCCACACTGATGCCAAGACTGTGACTCCCTCAAAGCTGGCTGACTCCAAACCACTCCCCAGTCCCTGACACTGATGCTGGCCCCAACATCCTGATTCTACCCCCAGATGCTGGCTCTGTGACTCAGATGCATTCCAGACTTCGCAGCCACACCAATCCCCACCCTGACACTGAGCCCCCCCAGGTTCACACTGGGGTTAAGCCCTGCCCACTCTCTTTCTGCAGTGAGGTGCAGGCAGGGGAGGGTTCTGAGCCTGGAAGGGCCCTGATCTGACTTAGGTGTTCACGGGGTGGTGAACAGACTCAGGGAGCAGGGAGAGGAGCCTCAAGACCAGGAAAGAGGCCGCCAGGATGGTCCAATTGGGAGGGGATGGAGTGCTGCCAGAGGTGGTGGGAGAAATGTCCAACTATAGTAGGTGAAACTGAGTCCACGGCTGAGTGCTTCTGTGTGGGGTGTGAGGGCAAGAGAAGGGCTCAGAACTCCGTGTGTGTGGCTGAACAGCTGGCTGGTGACCTTTATGAAGATAAGAAAGCTGTGGGAGTTTGGGGACCTACAGGCTTCTGCTTCCAAGCTATTCCAGGGCCCTCAGAGCCCCCCCGGGACCCCAGGCTCTCACCGGCCACACCCCCACAGGTCATGCGCTGGGACGGTTCCATGTTTCGTCTGCTGCAGCAACTTCCCTCAAGAGGTGCCCACGTCTTCCAGCCCCTGCTCATCGCCAGGGACCAGCTGGCCATCCTGGGCAGCGACTTCGCCTTCAGCCAGGTCCTCCGCCTTGAGCCTGACAAGGGGCTCCTGGAGCCACTGCAGGAGCTGGGGCCCCCAGCCCTGGTGGCCCCCCGTGCCTTTGCCCACGTCACCATCGCCGGCAGACGCTTCCTCTTTGCTGCTTGCTTTAAGGGCCCCACCCAGATCTACCAGCATCACGAGATCGACCTCAGTGCTTGAGACCCCCAATGGGACTCTGGGCATGGCTGGGGCCCCTGGATGGCCCCTTGGCTGGTTCCCGGCCCCACTTGGGGTGGCGGCTTGCCTGTCAGCTGCTGACCACGGGCCACATTCATCAGTCACAGGTCTAGACCTTAAGCCCACGCACCTGTGGGGGGACATAGAGGGTCCTAGCCTAGTCGACCTCCCAAGCTGCTCACAGGTCTAAAGCAACATCTGGACATCTCTGCTGGGGCAGATTCCCCATCAAAGGCAACCTGGGGGTGCAGGCTGGTGCACTGCATGGAGTCGAGGTGGGGGTCACGTGCAGAGCTCCATGAGGTCTGGAAGCTCCCCTCTCAACCTGCTCCCACCCTGGTCCCCCTGAAAGCACTGAGGGATTGATGGCATTCCTTTCCCATTCTAAACTCCACACAGCCGATCTGCTTTCCTGGAGAAGCGCCAAACTCGAAGACAACTCAGCGCTGGGCGGGTTCCCCTCTGCTGCTTGTGCGCATGCGTGCGGCCGCCCTGGGCGCTGTGCCTCTTGCGCCTCCTGCGCGTGCGCGGGACACAAGGCGTGACAGCGAGAAATGTCGCAGGGAGCCCGGTGCCCTCCTGGATGGGCGACGGGGGCAAGGACAAGAAGAATCCGAGCTCAATAAATGCGCTGTGCACCCGCCCCGCCCACTGTTGTGGATCCCTGGGAGAGGGTATCTTGTGAAAGCGGAAGTGGTGTCCCTGGAGCAGTGCTCGGAAGGGCCCAGGCGGTGGACTCGTGGTTATGGAGGGACTCAGGGGATGTTTGAGGGATAAAAAGGCATGATGAGGGGACAAGTCACGAGTTTATTTGGGTCTCTTTTTGGGTTCATGTCTCAGGACATTGGAGGAGATATTTTCGGGTGTTTTGAGTTTTAGGCATTTTGTGAGGTGGTTCATGGGAACATTTTGGATGCCTTTTTAGGTACTGGGGAGTCTCAAGGGAGTTTGAGGCTTGTTGGAAGTTCTCACGCTATGCGGCCATTGTGTATAATTAAGGGCAGCATAGGGAATTATTTAAGAGGCTTGCAGGGACATTTGGGTATTTGGAAAGATCTTGTAATAAAGTGAGGTCTCAGGGGTGAGTGAGAGGGTCACAGGGTCTTACTTTTATAAACTGTCTGGACACTGCCATCATGGTGGGATGATCCTATGTCCCAGTTTTCCTGGGATGGTCCAGGGTCCTCTGGAATGTTCCAGTGTTCCATCTGGTTAGAGCTCTCTTTCATTCCTTTTGGCCACTAGTAAATCCCAAATTGCATATGAGGTTCCCAGGGTCTAGGAGGCAGAATGCAGGCCTGTGCCGTGCAACCAGCCACAAGGGAGCAGGCCTGTGGGCTTTTCCCAACAAGCAGGCTCAGCTGCCAGCCTCTGTGCCAGCCTCCAGGGCACACCGACCTTCTCATGGCGCCACAAGCCCCACCCCAAGGCACACATAGGAAGTCTCCAGGCTGCTTGGGCAGAGGCACAATCATGTTAGATTAAAAATTGAACAAAGAGACCCTCCCACGAGAGATGAGATGATGAGGCCTTTCTGTGCAAGAAGTCCCAGCCGAGGAGGAAGAATTCCATTCTGGAGTTCAAGTTTCTGTGCAGAGACAGGACCCGGGGACAGAGAAGGGTCCTCCACCCAGTTTCAGTTGGTCTGTCCTCAGCAGTTATGGGCTGAGCCTGGGAGAAGGATGGGGTCAGTTTGTGAGGGTGGACAGAGTTCTTTCTTTCCAGTGTGCATGCGCATGCGCGCGCGCGCGCGCACACACACACACACACACACCCCCCACCCACCCACCCACTTCCGTGTTCCCTTCAGCTCCGTGCTGTCCATCTTACCTGGGGTGATGAGAGGTGGAGCCTCCCCTGGACGGTGACTAAGGAGACAAAAGTGGTGAGACCTTTGTCCACCCCATTTGTCCTGTCCCTCCAGGTAGAGGGTTCTCAGCCTGTCCAGACTTGTTTTCCTGGCTGCTTTTCCACTGGGGGGGAGGGGCGGGGAGGGGGGTTGTGCAATCCCAGGGGCTAATGCATTTCAGGATTTGGGGCCCTCTGGGGATTACCAGCTAGAAACAATGAACCTGGGAAATCTTAGCGGCAGGAACTCTGCGGGGCAGAGTCTGGAGACCTCTCCTGCTGGGAGAGCTAGCCCTTTCAGGCTGGAAAGCATCTAGCCAGGCTGAGGCAGGCGGGCATGCCAGAACAGCACACATCTTACCCCGGCTTCTGGCGGAACTTGCATTTGCATTTCCCACCTGTTAGGGAGAGGTGAGTGGTCAGGGGAGGGAAGCCCCAGCCCCGCCCCACCTGCTCCCCCAGCTCCTCCACTCACTCATGAGGATGATGATGCCCAAGGCACACAGAACCCCGGCACAGATGAGCCCGCCAACCCGAAGCCTGTGCCAGTCTAGGAGGAAAGAGGAGAGGACCTCAGTGCCAGGCTGTGTCCTCCCCATCCATCCTGCCATCCTCTTGATAAATACGTATGGAGCACCTAGGATGCGCAGGGTGCCAGGAACACCACAGTAAGAGAACAGAGTCCGAGGTGCTCACATTCTAGTGCGCACACCAGCAAACAAGATCTGTCATCGGGGTCAGGCGGAGATGGGTGGTCGGAAGAACAATAAGCAGGGTGGGAGCTGGAAAGACAGAGGGCAGGCTGGGCGTTGTGGCTGACACCTATTAGGATAGTGCAAAAGTAATTGCGTTTTTGGCTGGGTGAGGTGACTCACACCTGTAATCCCAGCACTTTGGGAGTCCCAGGTGGGCAGATCACCTGAGGTCAGGAGTTTGAGACCAGCCCGGCCAACATGATAAAACCCCATCCCTACTAAAACTACAAAAATTAGCCAGGTGTGGTGACGGGTGCCTGTAATCCCAGCTACTCAAGAGGCTGAGGCTGGAGAATCCTTTGAACCTGGGACCTGGGAGGCAGAGGTTGCAGTGAGCCGAGATCTCGCCATTGCACTCCAGCCTGGGTGACAGAGCAAAACTCTGACTCAGAAAAAAAAATAATAATAATAATTGCATTTTTGCCATTAAAAGCAGTTGCAAAAAACACAATTATTTTTGCACCAACCTAATATAATCCCAGTGCTTTCAGACTTCAGGAGTTCTAAACCAGCCTGAGCAACATAGCGAGACCCCATCTCTACAAAATATACAAAAATTAGCCAGGCATGGTGGTGCACTCCTGCAGTCCCAACTATTCAGGAGGCTGAGGCAGGAGGATTGCTTGAGCCCAGGAATTTGAGGCTGCAGTGAACTATGGTCACGCCACTGCACTCCAGCTTGGGCAACAGAGTAAGACCCTGTCTCTAAAAAATTAAGTCAGGGGGCAGCTCTTTTAGAGGGAGTAGTAAGTGAAGGCCTCTCAAGGGGCTGCATCTGAGCAGAGGTGAGGGAGGGAGCCATGCGGGTCTATGGAAGGAAGTGTTCCAGGCATAGGAAGCAGCAAGTGCAGAGGTCTGAGGCTGGCAGTGTGTCTGCTGTGTCTGGGAGGCTTGGAGCAGGAGTGAGGAGCGTGGAGGAGGCGAGGGCAGAGCGGGGAGTGCGGAGCAGGTCACTGGAACCTGGAGGCCAGATGGGGGTTTTGACCGAATTGCTCACTGCCTCCAGCGAAGCTGCTGCCTGAAGTCCAGGAAGTTTTCTCAAGTCAACACTTCTCCCAGCAGTTGATCTGAACCAAACAATGGGTCCTTCCAAACTGTCCTCACCTCCTGCTTGTGTCTAACCATCTTGCTGGAATAGAACCTTTCCAAAAGCCAGGTTGCCGCCTCTAGTTCCTTTAATCCACCGTGTGGACCATTCATTGCCTCCATCCTATCTTTGTCCTGTGATGCTCACATCAGACCCTCACCCAACCCTGTGTGGGAACCCTTGACACCAAAGCAATATGTGGGGTTGAAGGGAAGGGCATGGGGGCACCAGCTCTCACCATAGTAGAAAGGACTGTTTTTATCTGCAAAGAAAGAAATCAGATCATGAATCCAGGATAACAGCCAGGAGCTGTTATCAATCAGGGCCCCCTAAGGGAGAATTTGGGGGTGGGACGGGTGAAAGAGTCCAGTCTGACTCACCTTCCGGGTCATTGGCATCCAGGACAGGCAAGCCTGGTGGGAGAAGAGAGGAGGGAGCAGAGATGGTGATGCTGGCCTCAGCCAAGCCCTTGGAGCCTCAGAGGCCTCGGGAAAGGGTCCCCTGAGGGACAGGGGTCGGATCACTGAGCAGCCGCCTCATCCCATCTTATCCCATAGTGGAAACGTAGACTCGCCCACTCAGCCCCACACCTCCGAGTCAAGCCAGCATTCTGCCACCTGAAATTGGGTCTAATCTGGGAGGTTTTTGGCCACCGTTTGGTCTCATGTTTCCAGACACGTGGTTAATCTATGCCTCCTGCAGCAGCGGGGGACTTTTCTGGTCAAGATGACAGATGGTTTCAGTTCCCAGCTTCCTGTTTCCCCAAATCCTATCATGCTCAAAGACCATCCTCCTGTTTCCGCCGTATCTACACCCACCTGGTCTGGTGTTTGCATATTATTGAAAGTGACTGACTATTATACACTTAAATAGACTTTATTGAAAATGTGATTTTATATCACTACCCTGCGGAGAATACTAGTCTTGCCCTACGTAATGGATAAAAAGTATGCCTGTAATCTCAGAGCTTTGGGAGGCTGAGGTGGGAGGATCCGTTGAGCCTGGGAGGTCAAGGCTGCGTTGAAAAGGTAAAAAAAGAGCTGGGTGCAGTGGCTCAGGCCTGTAGTCCTGAGCTTTGGGAGGCCAAGGTGGGAGGATTACTTGAAGTCAGGAGACCAGCCTGGCCAATATGATGAAACCATGTCTCTTCTAAAAATACAAAAATTAGCCAGGCATGGCGGCACACGCCTGTAATCCCAGCTACTTGGAGGCTGAGGCAGAAGAATCACTTGAACTTGGGAGGTAGAGGTTGCAGTGAGCCAAGATCATGCCACTGCACTCCAGCCTGGGTGACAGAGCAAAACTCTGTCTCAAAAAAAAAAAAAGGAAAAAAATGTATGTTGGAAGGCGTTAAAGGTGCAGTTGCACACAGCCGAGCCTGCTCCTTCAAGTTTTTAGAAAATGTACAAGAGAACTGGCCGGAGAGTTATCTTCTTTCAGTGCTTTGAAGGTGTCATTTCTTCTAGCTGCCCTTATTTCTGTTTAATAGTCAATCAGGGCTGGTGTGGTGGCACACACCTGTAATCCCAGCACTTTGGAAGCCTGAAGTGGGAGGATCAAACTCAGCCAGGGGTTTGAGACCAGCTTGGGCAACATAGTGAGACCCCATCTCTGCAAAACATTTAAAAATAAGCTGGGCATGGTGGTGTGTGTCTGGAGTCCTAGCTGTGTAGGAGGCTAAGAGAGCAGGATTGTTTGACCCCAGGAGTTCAAGGCTATGGTTAACTGTGATCGTGCCATTGCGCTCCAGCCTGAGCAATAGAGACTCAGGAAAAAAAAAAAAACAGAAGAGAGTGAGAGAATGGGGAAGATGGTGACTTTGCAGCTGTGCAAGCCAGCTCTTCCTGTGTCTCCCTGGCAATCACTGGTTTGACTTTTCTTAATTTTTTTTGAGACAGAGTTTCACTCAGGCTGGAGTGCAATGGTGCAATCTCAGCTCACTGTAACATCCACTTCCCAGGTTCAAGCAATTCTCCTTGCTCAGCCTCCCAAGTAGCTGGAATTACAGGCGCGCACCACCACACCTGGCTAATTTTGTTTCTCTATGTTGGTCAGGCTGGTCTTGAACTCCCGACCTCACTTGATCCACCCGCCTTGGCCTCCCAAAGAGCTGAGGTTACAGGAGAGAGCCACTGCACCCAGCTAATTTTGTATTTTTAGCAGAGACGGGGTTTCGCCGTGTTGATCAGGCTGGTCTCGAACTCCCGACCCAGGTGATCCTCCTGCCTCAGCCTCCAAGAGAGCTGGGATTACAAGTGTGAGCCACTGCATATGGCCAGTTTGACTTTTCTTACCCTCAAGGAGATGCTGTCCTAACATTTACCATCTCCCTGGGGAGGTAGAAAAGCACAGGAGAGAGACAGAGGCTTGGCTGTCCCCCAGCCGGGGGATCCAGGGGAAAAAGCAGTGGAGGGATTGGTACTCACCTGCCAGGAACACGAGCAGGCCCAGGGTCACCTTCTGCATGTCAGAGTGCTGGCCTAGAGGGGTGGCGGGAGGTCTGGCCTTAGCAGCGCCACTGGGATGCTGGCCCTGTGCCTGTGGCTCCCCAACCCTCCTCCCCTGCTGCCCAGGTGGGGTGTGCAGCTCACCCCAGGCAGGCAGGCTGGCACTGGGACTCGCTGGGCTGAGAGCAGCCGTGCCATGGAGTGGGGCCTGGGTGGAACCCAGGCCTGACTCGGGAGCAGCCGTAATAACTCACTGGACACCGACTTCAGGCTTTCTGTGAATCGCCCACCACCAAACGGGAGTGCCACTGCCTGCTGTTACCCTTATTGGACAGATGGGGAAACTGAGGCTCTGAGAGGTGAAACTAGGTGCCCTCGCCAGGAAGCAGGATTTAAAGCAGGCCTGGCTCCCCAGCAGCTGCTCCTAACTCAGGGCTGTAAGGGCCTTGGGTGTTTGGGGAAGCGGGGTGCTGGGAGCCAGGTGGCAGGAGGCCCGATTCCCCGGAGTGTCTCCACAGACAGCTCGGAGCCTGCCTGGCCCTGCCAGGACATGGCAGACTTCAGGCTGCGGACTGAGCAGGTTCTTCAAGCTGCTCAGGGCAGGGTGTGGGAAGGAGATGACTTGAGGCTGGGACTGTGGGTAGAGGGAAACAAACTTGGCTTGGCTGCATGTTCCCCTGAACCTCCCATCCCCTCACCCCTACCCTCGCCCTTCCCAGTCCCAGCCCTGGCCCTGCCTAGCCTGTGTCCCCAGCCCAGCCCCTGACCTGACCCCAGGCCCTCGAGGCAGCAAACACTTTCTCTTTCCCAGACAGGCCTGCTCAGCAAAAGGAACGCGTTTCTCTCTCCCTCCTGACCTGGTATCAGTCCTGCCCTCCCCCCAGCCTGCGAGGCTACAGCAAGCCCCTGGACGCTGTGCATGCCCTTCCCCGCCCTGCCCCTGCCCAACTGCTGAGCACATAGTTATCATAATTTTGTTTTTTTTGAGGCAGAGTTTTGCGCTGTCACCTAGGCTGGAGTGCAGTGGCATGATCTCAGCTCACTGCAACCTCTGCCTCAGCCTCCCGAATAGCTAAGACTACAGGCAAGCGCCACCATGCCCCACTAATTTTTGTATGTTTAATAGAGATAGGGTTTCACCATGTTGGCCAGGCTGGCCTCAAACTCCTGACCTCAGGTGATCTGCCCACCTCGGCCTCCCTAAGTGCTGGGATTACAGGTTTGAGCCACCGCACCTGGCCTAGTTACAATTTTGATAGCGAGAGCTGGCACTTCCTCGCCCTCGCCCTGGGGTGCACACTGACCTTGCTGTGTCCTCCCTCACCTAACCTCCCAGCAACCCCGAGGTCATCCCCTAGTCCGCATTTCATAGATGGCAGAAATGCTGAGGGTGGTGCCAGCACCCAATGGTGCGGGTGGTCCCTGCTGGTTGGCACAGACTCCTCCCTCTGCCCGGCACCCCCCCCCCCCCCGGGGCCTGGGAATCCTCTCCGCTTCCCGGTTAATTCCAGATGCTGGACTCACAGTTTTAGTTTGAGCATCCATTTCTTTTCCTTTTTTGGGGGGTTGGGGGGGGAAGAAAGCCTGAGACTTTGGGAGCTTTACTGAGGCCCAAGAAGTGTTTAGAACCCCCAAGAGAGTGGGGATGGGGGAGCTGGCATGGGTGGGTGGGCAAGACCACGTGGTGGATATGGGCACAGGTGGTAGGTGGCCTGCCTGTGGTCTGAAGCTGTCACCCACGACCATACGAATCCTGGTAATCCCCGCAGATGCGGGCTGAGTGTCTGCCCGCGGGGCGTGTTCTCAGCTTCCCACTTTTTAACTCATATAATCTCTGCAGCTTCATGCAGGGGCACTATGATTAGCCCACTCTGCAGCTGTAATCCTGTGACCCTGCAAATTCATCTTAAAGTCCTATGCTCTGTCACCATGGCTGTTGAGTCTCACCTCTTAAGCCTCTTTCCAGGGGCTCCTCCAAGCCACCTCTGGCCTGCGACGCCCCACTATTCCCCCTTCCCATGTTGTCATCCAGCCGAGACTGACAGATGGTATCTGCCTCGCCCAGCCTCTGCATAACAATGTCCAGCCCCATATTTCCGGAGGCTGCGGGGAGCCGGGAGCTGGGTCTGCCCTCACATCCCCTGTTCAGGCTGTTGTTTGAAGAGGCCCCAGCTGCTCCTGAACCGATGTGGTCGGTGGGCAGGTTAGAGAGGAAGGCAGCCCTGCAGCTGGCGCTCTGTCCACCTGCTGTGATTCTTCCTGGCCACGAGGTCCCAGTGCCCACCTGAGGACTGTCTCCCCAACCTGCCCTCTGCTATCCCCAATTCCTCCATGACATGGGAGAAGGGGCTCATCTTCAAGGGCGAGCAGAAGGGTCCCACCCACTCTGTGTACCTCAAACTTCCCAAGCAACTCCCCATTTACAGCTTCCCCCAGCAGCTCCATCCTCTTTTCCTAGAGGTCTCCAAAATCCAGATTCCCCGCAATGCCTGGACTCCCTGGGTCCACCCAGCACTCCTCATCCATCCAGATGCCCCGAGTCCATTTACACACCACTGGTCCACTTGGATACCCCTACCTACCCAGGCACCCCCTCTTCTCCACTCGGATATCCCCAGCCCAGATACCCCCAATCCATGCAGGCCTCATTCTTCCCAGACAACCCAACCGCACTTACAGGTTCTGCCCTCATCCAGCCGGCTCAACCAGTCGCTGAGAGGAGGCTAGGGGGAAAGGGCCGTTAGGGGAAGGGTCTTTCTCCTATCTCCTGGCTCCAGAAACGCACCTCAAAAGATTTTATGCTCTTTAACAGCTGAGCTTCTATGTGGTGGGGGCAGTGGGTGGGTAGGTTCTCCCTAATTTAGGGGCAGAGCCAGGGAGGGCTTGGAGGAAGGGGCCCCAGCTGCTCACCTATGTGGTTCACCAGGCTGATCAGAGGTTCCAGAAGTCGGGGCTGCCAGGCGGAGTCCTGCCTTTATCCGAAGCTGCCACGCCCTAAGCAAACCTGGGCAGGTAGAAAACAAGTTAGATGCCCTAAGGCCCAGGGGCTCCATTCCTGCTCTTAAAGAGACAGCTTCACCCCCCCCCCAGCCTCAGGCATCAGGTTGCTCCCTGGGATTCCCAGGGCCACAGCAGCCTCAGGTGAGAGGGAGAATTAGATGGGCTGGAACTCGGCCCCTGGAATTAAGGAAGGAGCTTTATCCAGTCTCCTGATCCCAGGAGAGGACCTTAAAAGGGGAAGTTCTGGGGGTCTTTTTTTTTTTTTTTTTTGGA
>NW_022437008.1:5952289-5962482 GCF_009761245.1 Sapajus apella
TTTTTTTTTTTTTTTTTGGACAGAGTTTTGCTCTTGCGGCCCAGGCTGGAGTGCAATGGCACAATCTCAGCTCACCACAACCTCCATCTTCTGGGTTCAAGTGATTCTCCTGCCTCAGGCTCCCGAGTAGCTGGGATTACAGGCATGTGCCACCACGCCTGGCTAATTTCATATTTTTAGTAGAGACAAGGTTTCTCCATGTTGGTCAGGCTGGTCTCGAACTCTCGACCTCATGTGATCCACCCATCTCAGCTTCCCAAAGTGCTGGGATTATAGGTGTAAGCCACGTCACCCTGCGGGTTCCGGGGTCTTTAAAGGACAGAGCCTCCCGGGCCATGGAGGGACGATGGTGGTGATGCGTTGGTGTTTCGACCTCACTTCTTTTCCTTAGATGATGTGTTTGCCTGATGGAAGGATTGCTGGCAATTGTGGGTAACTTAAAGTCTCCTTCCAGGCCACATCTTGCTTGCTGGTACAGTTTCAGGGTCAGCAGAAGATGCTGGGATGACCAAAGTCAGGAGATGGGGCAGGGATGGATATGGGGGAGCGGCTGGAATGGCAGGGAGGGGTTGGGGTGGGGACTGTGGGACCTTAGGCCTGGTCATCACCCACTTCCTGCCCTGGGGAGAATGAGAACTGGCTCCCAGGCATCAGGCTGAAGTTTCCTAGCCAGGCTCTTTCCATGGGTGCTGAGAGCCAGATGGCTGGGTCTACAGAGTGGGCGCTGCTGGGGGCGGCAGCCTCCCAGTCCAGATAAGGCCCCTGCACTGTGCGAGTCCCCCTCCCCCTTCCCTCCTCCCTCTCCTGCCTCTCCTCCTCCAGGCATTCCTTCCGGATGGGGTCTGTGCAGGCCCTCCCATGGTCCCGGTTGGGGGTGCCCCCTCCCCTCAATTCCGCCTTCTTAGACAGAGGGACTTTTGTCTGGGGGCTGGATGGAGAACAAGGATTCTTTGAGCGGTTGGCGGAGGATTGGGGTCACGGGGAGGGGTAGGGCCAGGAAAGGGGTAGCTCTGCCCTGGCCACCAGCTGGACTCCAGGCGACCCCAACACCATCGTGGGGGCGGGGAGGAGGGCCACAGGGCCAGGCCAGGGAAAGGCAGCTGCTGGGAGTGTGAAGCACAGGACAGGAAAAGGGGGTTCGGGTCAAGGCTCTGCCGGGAACTGGCCTGCTGGGGACAGAGAGAAGGACCCCCCACCCCAGTTCCCATCGAGGAGGGATGGGGGTGGGCAATGCTCACCCAGAGCTACACCCTTTCTCTCTGTGGTTCCCTGGGGCAAGCTGTCAATCCCAGGCCTTCCCTAGACAAGGACAAGGATCCCTCCTACCCCTGTGAAGGAGGGGTCAGTCCCCACAAGGAAGGGAGGGCCCTCGGGGTAGGGCTCCAAGCAAGAGGCCCAGGAAGAGATAGAAACAGGAAGGAGAGGCCTGGGGGCCAAGTCAGTGTAGCTAAGGGGGTCTTTGTGTCTGGGCAGATAGCATTTTCCCCAGACCCTTCAAGCTTGATTGTGTCGGGGACGACCCCTTGGGGGTCTTGGGAGTGGAATGGTTTCTCCCTCTGCTGGGAAGCCTGGGAACTGCAGGCACCTGAGAGCAAGTCGTGGTGTGGGCAGAGTAGCTGGGGAGGGTGGGGGGTGCTCTGCCTTTCACCTGAACAGGGTGAACAGGAGAACGGTTGTCTAAAACTCCTGGAGGAATCCCACTGCCCATGGATGGATACAGAAGTACTTTCCAGACAGATTGCTAAGGGAAAAAATAAAAACAAGGTGGAGGGAAACCCTGGAGCGTGCTGTCATTTGTGAGCGGTAAAATATTGCATATGCATATACTTCTAATGAATAAAATATTTTTGGGGATTGGCATCCAGGGCTGCTTCTGGGGAGGAGAACTGGGAGGCTGGACGATGGGGTGGAAGTGAGACTCACTCGGCATCACGAGCCCTCTTGTAGTTTTTGAATTTTGCATCCTGAAAATGTACTACCTTAAGGAGGTTTAATTTTAAAAATTGGGTTCGAATTTTAAAAAAATTTTCCAGGTCAAACAAAACACATCTAACGGCTGTTTTCAATCCGGAAACCAGCAATTAGAGCCTTCTGACAATCTCTGAATGTTCTGTAGTTTTAAACACCATGATCTTACATTCTGACGTACAGATGTTTACGGGATTTTACCCAAGCCAGGTCAGCCATAAATTCTTCCTGGGCTGGACGCGAACATGCTGCATCCAAGTGTGTGCTAGGCTGGGGCTGGGGCTGGGCTGGGGCTGGGCTGCGGCTGAGGAGGATTCTGAGACCCCAGTGTGATGAGCACACAGAGACTCTTAGAAAGGGCTATGGGACTGGGTGAGGTGGCTCACGCCTGTAATCCCAGCACTTTGGGAGGCTGAGGTGGGCAGACCATGAGGTCAGGAGCTCGAGACCAGCCTGGGCAACATGCTGAAACCCCATCTCTACTAAAAATACAAAAATTAGCCAGGCATGACGGTGGGCGCCTGTAATCCCAGTTGGGAGGCTGAGGCACAAGAATCGCTTGAACCCGGGAGGTGGAGGGGGTCAGTGAGCTGAGATCGCACCATTGCACTCCAGCCTGGGTGACAGAGTGAGACTCCCATCTCAAAAAAAAAAAAGAAAAGAAAAGAAAAAAAGAAGAAAAAGGGCTATGGGAACGGAGTTTGTGCAGTCACTTGCCCCCTATCAGGAATGAGGTGTCCTTTGGTTTGGAGTGAGTCTTCCGGCCAATTTGACTTCAGTTATGTTTTAAAGGCACAGAGGTAATAGGTTTTATATATTAATATATTGCATATAATATAGATAATAAACATATTAGAAAAAGGTTATTTTTTTTATTTTTGAGATGGAGTTTCGCTCTTGTTACCCAGGCTGGAGTGCAATGGCGCGATCTCGGCTCACCGCAACCTCCGTCTCCTGGGTTCAAGCAATTCTCTTGCCTCAGCCTCCCGAGTAGCTGGGACTACAGGCGTGCGCCACCATGCCCAGCTAATTTTTGTATTTTTAGTAGAGACGGGGTTTCACCATGTTGACCAGGATGGTCTCGATCTCTTGACCTCGTGATCCACCCGCCTCGGCCTCCCAAAGTGCTGGGATTACAGGCTTGAGCCACCGCACCCGGCCACCACTGATTCAAACTTTTATTGATTTTGTCTCAATAATTTCATTGCTCTTTATTTAATTAAGGCTGAGAGTATTTCTGCAGGCTCCCTGCCCTAGAGAGGGCAGCCTGGAGGCACCCCCAGCCAGGAGAGGGTGCTGGTTGGGTGGAGCTCTGCCTTTGCAGGCAGAGTCTGAGCGGCGACTGCCTGAGAGGTGCGGTCACAGCCATACACAAGGTCCCACTTCCTGGGCAAGATGGGGCTAGAGATGTCAGGGTCTCCCGGGTTCAATCCATTCTCCTGCCTCAGCCTCCTGAGTAGCTGGGACTACAGGCACGTGCCACCATGCCTGGCTAATTTTTTGTATTTTTAGTAGAGACAGGGTTTCACCATGCTGGCCAGGATGGTCTCAATCTCCTGAACTCATGAACCACCCACCTCAGCCTCCCAAAGTGCTGGGATTACAGGCGTGAGGCACTGCGCCCGGCCTCTGTTTGCTTGTTTTGTGGTGCTATCTGCCTCCCCTGCTAGTGCCTCCGCTCCTCTCAGGAATTTTCATCTGAATTATAGAATAGGGCCTGGCACATAGTGGGTGCTCACGAAGTATCTGTTAATTACCAGGCTGGGCACAGTGGCTCACACCCATAGACCCAGCACTTTGCAGGGACCGAGGTGGGAGGATCCTTTGAGTCCGGGAGTTCAAGACCAGCTTGGGCAACATAGAAAGATCTCATCTCTAAAAAAATAAAAATAAAAATAAATTTAAAAGAATTATAAAAGAAAGGTTTTCTCCCCTACCCCCACCCACACCCCCATCTGAGGAGGCCTTGCAGGAGCTGAGGTGGGGTGCTGAGGGCAGAGCTGCTGATGGGGGCAGGGGGCATGGAGGAATGGATTTGTTAGCCAGCTTCCCCATCAAAGCAGGGGAGGGCGGTGAAGCTCAGGTATATGGCTGGGGGTCCTGGGTGTGGGCAGGAGCTACAGGGAAGCAGGAGAGGGCAGGGAACACATTTGTCACTAGACATCTGGGACAGGGACTATCTGGTTCAAGTGGGAGCCCTGCAGCCCCCTCCCAGCCTGACTCCATCCCTAAGAGAAGGGTCTCAAACTGGCGGTCCCAGGGTGGAATCCAACCGTTACACCTTTCCTTTAGTTTACAAAGCGCTGCAAAAATGCAGAATTGCTAACGTTTCAACAGCAGACGTTTCAACATAACAAGCTGTGTTTCCAGCAACTCTGGAAAGGCCTGGCCTAAAAGGACTCCCATTTCCACCTGGAAGCCATTGCTGGGGTGGCAGATTTGTCACCCTGGGGTGACCCACACCCCAGCTCTGCCTGGTTTGAGGCTTCACGGCGGGGGGGTGGGGGGTAGGAGGGGAGGGAGGATTGGAGGGTTGGAGGGAGGAAGGGAGGGAGGGAAGGAGAGTGGGGCTTGGGGTTGCTCCATCCCAGACTTGCTCTGGTCACCTCCCATGTCAGAGCTGCTTTCTACCTACAAGGCCATGAGTACAGCACGGACTGCACAGGTGCAGCCTTGGAGGTGCCTTGGGGCGTGGTTTTCGCAGCAGAGGTCCCCATACTGTCCTCCCAAGCCAGGAAGAGAGGGCGCATCTGCCTGAGGATCCAGGAAGAGAGCCCGGCTAATTTTTGCAATTTTTTAGTAGAGATGGGGTTTCACCATGTTGGTCAGGCTGGTTTTGAACTCCTGACCTCAAGTGATCTGCCCACCTTGGCCTCCCAAAGTGCTGGGATTACAAGCATGAGTCACCGTGCCTGGCCCTTAAAAATAAAATATTAAAATTAACACAAAATAATAAATCACAAGATAAAAAACACCAAAAGAGTGGAGGGAAAAGTAAAGTTTGAACCAGGTAAACAAACAGTTAAGGAAACAGAATTTAATTGAACTTAAGAAACTATATATTTATGTATATTACTATATAGTATATATTAAATAATTTATCTATATATTTTTATCTTTTTAATACAAGCCTGTGTTCTTGTTGGCCCTCCCACAGCGTTTCCCTTTTCCTTCCTCCTGGATCAGTTCTCCATGTTCCACTGCCCCTCGGGGCCCAGCTCTGCTCCTTCCTGTCTGTGGATGATTTAACCCCTCCTGGCCACCCAGCCCGGGCCCCAGCCCGGTAGGAGCTTCAAGTCTCTGAGGCTGGTGCTGGGGCTGGCAGGCTCCCTCCTGGCTGCAGAGGCAGGACCATGAGTCTGCAGTTCTAAGAGCCTGGCTGGCACCCTCTGCTGGGGGGAGGCACTGCCTGCTGGCAGCCGGGGCCCATCTCCACATCCCTTTCCCCCTGCACCCGGGCATCCAAGAAGGCAGCCAGCGCCAGTGCCACACCCCTGCTCAGGCCTGAGTCATTGACCCGATTGCTGACTGTCTCTCTATTCTCAACCAACAACCCTGGCGCTTTCGGCCTCAGGACTTAACTGCCTTTGGGGAGTTATTCTTCCACCTGGGGAAACTGAGGCACCCAGGCTTAGTTGCTTGGCAGCAAGTCACCCAGTTTATGAAGGGGGAGTCAGGATTTTAACCCACATCTGGCGCGCACACACCCTGTGTGATTGCCGGGGGTCACGGGGAGTACTAAAAATCAACAGGGGCCCACATAACCTTGGGGGCCCCAGGAACAGACAGCAGGGTTTGAAGCGGGGATAAGACCCCAGAGAGTATTTCCAGAGCCATCCACTTCTCCCCTCCCACTGCCCTTACCCTGGCGCAGCCTCTGTCCCCTCCAGCCTGGAGGTCTTAGAGCCTCCTCCCTGGTCTGCCCCCCGCCCCGCCCTCAGTCTCTTCCCACCTGCAGCCAGAGGGAGCCTGGGACCACCTGAGCCCTGTCAGGGCCAGCCTGGCTCAGAGCACTGTCCTGGGAGCACCTCACTCCAGGCGAAAGCAAAGTCCTCACTAGCCCCGTAAGTCCCTTCCATCTGGTCCCCATTACCTCTCTGACCTCATCATCTCCTCTCCCCTACCCTCACTCACTCAGCTCCAGCCATACCAACCTCCCTGCGGCTTCTCCATCTCACCAGGCACCATCCAGCCCCTGCTGGACCCACCCCTAGGTGTGCACATGGACCTCTCTCTCCTCTTTCTTGGGGTTCTGCTCAAATATCACCTTCTCAAGGAGGTTTTCCTTGGCTTCTCCATTTAAAACCATGTTTTCTGTCTAGAAGCCACCACCACCCCTCCCCATCCTGTTGTGTATTTTCTTCCCTCACACGCACGCATACTGCCTCCTGACAAACTGTGTAATTCGCACTTACTGGTCATGGCTATTGCCTCTCTCCCCTCTGGAATCTCAGCTCCACAAGGGAGAGATCTTGACCGTTCCACACGCTGCCATTTCCCCAGCACTGAGTCTAGGGTCTGGCACATAGTAGGTGCTCAGGAAGTATTTAATGAGTGGATGAATTAATGCCATTCTTTTTTTTTTTTTTTTTTTGAGGTGGAGTTTCACTCTTGTTGCCCAGGCTGGAGTGCAGTGGCATAGTCTCAGCTCGCTGCAACCCCCGCCTCCCAGGTTCAAGTGATTCTCCTGCTTCAGCCTCCTGAGTAGCTGCAATTACAGGCATACCACACCCAGCTAATTTTTTGTATTTTTAGTAGAGATGGGGTTTTCACTATGACCAGGCTGGCCTTAAACTCCTGACCTTGGGTGATCCACCCCCTCAGCCTCCCAAAGTGCTGGGATTACAGGCGTGAGCCACCACCCGGTCTAATGAATGCCATTCTTGAGAGTTACTGTATATCCCAGGCCCCACCACAGATGAATCAGGCATGCCACTCTCCTTAATTTGGTCATAGCTTTGGGAGCACACAGTAAGCCTACAGACAGAGGGAAGGGACTCAGAGCCTGACAGCCTGGGTTCAAATCCTAGCTTCACCACTTTCTCCCTGTATGAGGTTAAGCAAGCAAGTCTCCCTTTCTGGGCCTCAGTTTCCCCATCTGTACCACAGGGATAATATCAGCAGTCCATCTGCTGGGCTGCCCTTTGGAGTCAATGGGCTCATTGTGTGGGGTGCTGATAGCATGACTAATTCTGAAAGCTGGTTGCCTTCCTGGAAGGGGGTGGAGTGGGAGGGGTGTGGCTGTGTGTTTTCCAATAGCCAACAATGAAACTCTTGTAGGCAGGGGCCCTCGGGCATGGAAAACATAGCCACCCCTGTGAGTTCTAGACAAAAGTTTCAGGTCTCAGAGCGGAGCTTTACCAGGGGATTTACATTCTTCCAAGATCGTTAGGAAGAAATACTAATTTGGAGGGACATCGGGACATGGGGGTGGGTCCCCATTTTGCCCTCTCTCCCTGCAAGAAGTGGCTTCAAGGGGTGGGGGATGGGGGCAGGGTCTCTCCCACCTACAACTCCTGAGGAGAGGATTGGATAGGTTTAAGAAAACCTCTGGGCTGCAGTGATTGGTTCAGTGGGGTTTAATCAAAGTGAGGCATTGGAATTTTTGTTGAGTACTTGGGGTAAGAAAAGATTTGGGTTTTGGACAATGGGGAATACACATGTAAGGACTGGAAACTTGGCAGTTATTATGCCACCACAAGAAAAGCCATCCTGAGGACAAACCTATTGCTATAGAGAACCACAGACCAAGAGAAATGCTGAGAAAATGGGTTAGCACCCTGATCAAACAATGCCTGATCTCCCTCTGGAATTTTCAGTTATGTAATTAACCTAAAAATCACAAAACACAATCTGTGACTGGTTTGAGTTAGTTTTTATGAGGCTTTCTGTTACTTGATTTTTGAATTTTTGAGACAGAGTCTTACTCTGTTGCCCAGGCTGGGGTGCAGTGGCATGATCTTGGCTCACTGCAATCTCCACCTCCTGGGTTCAAGCAATTCTACTGCCTCAGCCTCTCAAGTAGTGAGGAGCTGGGATTGCAGGTGGCCACCATCAGACCCAGCTAATTTTTTATATTTTTAGTAGAGACAGGGTTTCACCATGTTAGCCAGGATAGTCTTGATCTCTGGACCTCATGATCCACCTGCCTCCGCCCCCCAAAGTGCTAGGATTACAGGTGTGAGCCACCACGCCTGGCCAATGCTTTCTGTTACGTGTAACCAAAACAACCAAAGAGAACGTCTGTGGACGCAGAATCTCTACACTTTCACTGGGCTGTGTCACATGATTTTTACTCAGTTTGAGCCAATGTATTTCTTTTAGCTTCAATCAGTTCAAGAGTCTCTAGATACCAATGAGGGCTTACCTCGGCCAAGTCAGGGCTCTCTCTGCTGACAAACCTGGGCCCCATGAACCTTGATAGACATCTTTGAAATGAACACACTGGGGCTGCAGGACTTCTTCTCCTTCCCAAGTTCCAGCTTGAAAAGGGGCCACAGGACTTGGTAAAAACAGAAGTGCAAGTGCCTGGAAACTCAACACTCTTCCCATCAAAGCAGGCGACGTGCAAGTTGCTCCCCGTGGAGCAGCCGCACTCAGTGGAGGGCTCGCAGTCAGTGCCACTGAACACAAAGCCTGGGTCACACTGACAGCCGTCCTGGCATGGAGTTGAGCAGCTGTCAGGCCGGGCAGGCCCAGCACAAGAGCTGGGACAGGAGGAGCCGCAGCGCTTGTAATGGCTATTGGGAGGACAGGCCAGCTCTGGAAGAAAACAGGTGGGGGTTAAATAATTAGGCAAACATTACAATTCTGGAGCATTTCCAACCAGAAGAGGACCAATGGAGCAGAGAGAGGGTTGTGGGGGCCAAGGGTAAGTCATAAAGGCAAAGGTGGGGGGAGGTGGAGGCGTCAGCAGGATGTAGCATAATGATGGTGGTGTGATTATGATGGTGATAATCGTGGTGGTGGTGGTGAGAGTGATGGTGGTGATAGTGCTGGTGATGGTGATGGTGTCGACGGCGATGGTAACGACGGTGATGGTGGTGGTGGTGATGATGGCTGCGGTTCTGGTAACAATGATAATGATGGTGGTAGTGATAATGGCAATGGTGATTATAGCAGTGGTGGTGGTGATGATGGTGATGATGGTGGTGATGGTGGTGGTGGTGATGGTGGTGGTGATGGTGGTGGTGATGGTGGTGGTGATGGTGGTGGTGGTGATGGTGGTGGTGGTGATGGTGGTGGTGGTGATGGTGGTGGTGATGGTGGTGGTGATGGTGGTGGTGATGGTGGTGGTGGTGATGGTGATGGTGGTGGTGGTGATAGTGATATTGGTGGTGATGGTGATGATGGCAGTGGTGATGAAGGTGTGGTTGTGGTAACAGTGACAATGATGGTGGTGATGGTGGTGATGGCGGTGATGATGATGTGGCTGTGGTAACGAGGATGGTGGTGATGGTGATGATGGTAATGCTGGTGGTGATGGTTGTGGTTGTACTAAAATGATGCTGGTGGTGATAATGGTAGTGCTGGTGGTGTGCACCACCATGCCCAGCTACTTTTTAATTTTATTTATTTATTTACTTATTGAAATGGAGTCTCACTCTGTTGCCCAGGCTGGAGGGCAATGGCACGATCTCAGGTCACTGCAACCTCCACCTCCCGGGTTCAAGCAATTCTCCTGCCTCAGCCTCCCAGGTAGCTGGGATTACAGGTGCCCGCCACCACGCCCGGCTAATTTTTGTATTTTTAGTAGAGACGGAGTTTCACTATATTGGCCAGGCTGGTCCAACTCCTGACCTTGTGATCCGCCCACCTCAGCCTCCCGAAGTGCTGGAATTACAGGCGTGAGCCACCACGTCCGGCCAGGTTTAGCATGTTTCATCTGCGGCATTGCCCCGGCTTCCTAGGGAATTGTCCCGTGATACCTACGGGCGGCGACCCTGTCTGGTCCATCCACGCAACTTCCCTTCTGAGGGCTCCCTTCCCTGCCCCAACCAAAACCCTCCCAGAACCACCCTCACCTGAGGAAGAAAGCTCAGACTTACAGGATTTGCAGTTTGGGCTGTGGAGACAGAGATGAAAGAGAAAAGCAAAAAAACCTGTGTTCAACAATCACAGGCTTTGGGGGAGGCTGAGGCAGTGCCCCCAGGGTCCTGCCGGCAGCTGGGGGATCACAGAACTCAGCACCACCACCCACAAGCCTCCTTCCCTCCCCCTCCCCC
>NW_022437008.1:5962582-5962773 GCF_009761245.1 Sapajus apella
TGGTGGTGATGGTGGTGGTGGTGATGGTGATGGTGGTGGCGGTGATGGTGATGGTGGTGGTGGTGATGGTGATGGCGGTGATGGTGATGGTGATGGCGGTGATGGTGGTGGTGGTGATGGTGGTGGTGATGGTGGTGGTGGTGGTGGTGGTGGTGATGGTGGTGGTGATGGTGGTGGTGATGGTGGTGGTG
>NW_022437008.1:5963173-5967273 GCF_009761245.1 Sapajus apella
GCCTGTGCCCACTAATTTTTGCATTTTTAGGAGAGACGGGGTTTTACCACGTTGGCCAGGCCGGATCTCCGTTCACCTCGGCCTCCCAAAGTGCTGGGATTACAGGCGTGAGCCACTGCACCCGGCCCATATATTATTTTATTGTTTGTTTGTTTGTTTGTTTGAGACAGTCTTACTCTGTTGCCCAGGCTGGAGTGCAGGGGCACGATCTCGGCTCACTGCAACCTTCGCCTCCCGGGTTCAAGCAGTTCTTCTGCCTCAGCCTCATGAGTAGTTGGGACTACAGGTGAGTGCACGCACCTGGCCCCTGCGCACAGGTGTGCGTTATCACAGGCGTAGCCCTCGGAGCAGGCAGGACGCCCTCGGGGCTGGTGGCAGAGCCGTGCCCCGGTCCAAGCATTGCAGGGAGCGGCTGTGCTTCGCCACGTGGCTGAGCCCGGAGTAGAAAAGGCGCGGGTAAGGAAACAGGACCTGCAGGCCACACTTGCCCAATAACTATTGTGTAAACCATAAGTCTTTTTTCTTAAGGAGGTCTGAGAGTGTTTCTGTTATTTTAACTGAATGCCTCTGATGGATATAGATAAAAATGGGTGGGTAATCAGAGAAGAGAGATGAAATGTGGAAATAACAGAGGCAGAATACATTTTTCCCTTGGGGCTGTGGGTTTGGGTGAAGGGTTAGGGTTCCTAGAACCCACAGGTCCCCAAAGCTGATGTTTCCCTGAGCCATGCCTGGGCTGTCCCTCCACAGGTGGACCTAGGTCCAATTAACCTGGACAGACACCTCTGAGATGGGCATGAGGGGGCTGCTGGGTCTGTGCCCTTTTCCCAGCTGTACCCTGAAGAACGGAGATGAGCTGGAGGAGCCACAGGATTCGGCACAGACGGACACGCAGGTACCCAAGAACTCAACACTTTTCCCATCAGAAGTGATGATATGTGAGTGCCCAGCTGCCTGGCAGGTGCCAAGGGAGAGAGGGTGGCACCCAAAGATGTCACTGAGGGTCCCACATCTCTGCCCTGGCCCACAGGAGGAGGTGGAGCAGTACATGGCGTGGGTGGAAGCTTGGCAGTGGCAGAATTGCTCACAGTGCTCCCCAGCCCAGAAGACCTTCCCGGCCAGGTAGTACCTGCCTCCCAAGGAGCAGCCATACTGGATGGGGGGCACACAGTCTGTGCCACTGAGCACAAAGCCTGGGTCATACTGGCAGCCATGCTGGCACAGCGTCAGGCAGCTGTTTGGCAGGGCAGGCTCAGTGCAGGAGCTGGGACAGGAGGAGCCCCAGAGCTCATAATGGCTGTGCGGGGGACAGGTCAACTCTGGAGGAACACATGTCATTCAGTGCAAGGATGTCAACTCACTGCTCCAAGTTCAAGTGATGTTCCCTGTTATCTCCCCAGAGCCCAGCTCGTGGCAAACCTCCATGGGTACCTGTTGGAAGAATGAATGAACGTATCGAAGCCTTTTCTATAGCACGCATGTGTTCCACTTTAGCATCCACTACATGCGAGCGGGTGGCTGAGGCGGGAGATCGCTTGAACCTGGGAGCTGGAGGCTGCAGTGAGCCGAGATGGTGCCACCTCACTCCAGCCTAGGTTACAGAGCAAGACTCTGTCTCAAAAAAAATCACATCCTAGGAACATCCTAGTGCAGAGTCCAGCCCTACAGGGTCCTGTGAGCCCCTCTCTACAGGTGTGGAGATGAGAAACTGTGGAAATAAAAGACACAAGACTCCAAGAAGGAGAAAACAGAGTTTGGGCCCGGGGGTCCACTGCCAACCAAAGCATGGAATCCGGCAGCGGCCCCGACTGCCTGGACGCTGTGACTTTTATTGAGTACAAAGCTGGGGTAGGGCAGGTAGGGTGTGGCATTGGTGGTCAGTGATAGGGTCAAGTACATCACATGTCATCTAGGTAGGGGCCCAAGACTTTCTAGTAGTTGAGATGAGGCAAGGAGCATAATGCGTCAGCACTTTTCCGTACTTGTCAAGAAAGAACAAAGACATTAAGATTTCTATTACTTTTACTGATTATCTCTTCTAAGAACAAAGGAACCAGGTGCAGAAGCGGAACGTGAGAGTGGACATGGAACGTGACCGCTGAAGCACAGCATCGCATAGAGACAGTTAATCCCCCGGATGTCTGTGGGCCTCCCTGATAGCCATCAGGCCTACACAAGAGCTTGGAGGAGCAGAGTTTTCTCCTAACTCCTCTGGGGAAGGAGACGTCTCTGACATCTCCCGCAGCTTGCTAAACTGCGGGCGCTTTCCCAGCACTGGCGCTGCCGCATAGCCACGGCGCCCTCCAGCAGCCCTTAGACAGGTGTGACAGAGGGCTTAGAGCGTCTTGCGTTAGGGTCATTCCTTTCACAATGTTTCCCCAGGTTCACACTTCGAGACCTGAGCGGCATTAGTAAAAGAACTACCATCACCTATGAATAACTAAGATCACCTGTGAATAACTAAGATCACGTATGAATAACTAAGATCACGTATGAATAACTAAGATCACCTATGAATAACTACTAAGGCTATATCTCTAGTATATTTTCTTCTTCATTATTTATATGGGAATAGGCTGAAGCTCCTGACTCCTGCCTCGGTGCTTATGGGGTCTCCGCCCCCACATCCTAGGACCTGGGGACACAGCGATGACCAAGACAGAGATCCCTGACCTCGTGAGGCAGGTGTTCTAGTGCAGATGTTGACAAGCCGCAGCCCTGGGGCCAAATCTGGCCCTCCACCTGCTTTGGCACAGCCTACAATCTAAGAATAGTCTTGACATGTTTAAATGGTTAGAAAAAAAGAAATCAAAAGAGGACTATTTTGCGAGGCGTGAAAATCATGTAAAATTCAAATTCTGATGTCTATAAATAACGTCTTCATGGAAGCGGCTCCCTGGTCCGTGTATCACCTGCGGTTGTTCTTGTGTCACAACAGGAGCTTTGAGTAGCTGTGGCAGCGTGTGGC
This sequence comes from Sapajus apella, assembly GCF_009761245.1. Classification (NCBI taxonomy): domain Eukaryota; kingdom Metazoa; phylum Chordata; class Mammalia; order Primates; family Cebidae; genus Sapajus; species Sapajus apella. Next base: position 5,966,142 of record NW_022437008.1, read on the forward strand.
CCAGGAAACCTAAAATATTTATTATCTGGCCTTTTACCATAAAACTATGCTGACCTATTCTAGAGTGGGGGATGGACGACAAACTAGCAATAAATAAAAGATCATTTCACATGGAGAAACTGGGTCAGATCTGTGCTACCCAGCTTTACGTAGCACAGAGTGGCTGAGCCCCAGTGGCTGATCTGAAGACGGTGGCCAGGGGGGCCTCTCTGCAGAGGTGACGTGGGAGCCGAGGCCTGCATGATGGAAGGAGCCAGCCATGTGGCCATGTGCGAGTCTGGGAAAGAGCGTTCCAGGCCAGGGGAATAGCAGGTGCAAAGGCCCAGCGGTGTGAAGGCATCTGGCGTGGTCCAGGGACAGCAGAGGCCAGTGTGGCTGACCCTCAATGTGGAGCAAGCTAGACAAAGCCAGTGTAGGAGGAGGCAGGGTGAGCAGGGAGAGGCAGCCATGGGGGCCTCTTAGGAGGAGGCCTGGAGGTCAACTTTCATCCCAGAGGCAAGGGAGACCTAGGGATGCTTTTAATCAGGAATCTGAGGAGATCAGACCTATGCTTTTTAATTTTTTTGAAACAAAGTCTTGCTTTGTCACCCAGGCTACAGTGCAGTGGCACAGGACCCATCGGCCCAGAACAGGGTGCAAAGGCCTGGCCAATCTGCAGGGGAAATGCCTCAGGTATGAACAGAGCCACAGGCTGTGAACCAGGACCTGACGCGGTGGCTCACATCCATACTCCCAGCACTTTGGGAGGCCGAGGCAGGTGGATCACCTGAGGTCAGGTGTTCAAGATCAGTCTGGCCAACATGGTGAAACCCCATCTCTACTAAAAATACAACAATTAGGGCCGGGCGCGGTGGCTCAAGCCTGTAATCCCAGCACTTTGGGAGGCTGAGGCAGGTGGATCACGAGGTCAAGAGATCGAGACCATCCTGGTCAACATGGTGAAACCCCGTCTCTACTAAAAATACAAAAAAATTAGCTGGGCATGGTGGCGTGTGCCTGTAATCCCAGCTACTCAGGAGGCTGAGGCAGGAGAATTGCCTGAACCCAGGAGGTGGAGGTTGCGGTGAGCCGAGATCGCGCCATTGCACTCCAGCCTGGGTAACAAGGGCGAAACTCCGTCTCAAAAAAAAAA
>NW_022437008.1:5967373-5974090 GCF_009761245.1 Sapajus apella
CTAAAAAAAAAAAAAAAAAAAAAAATACAACAATTAGCCAGGCGTGTTGGCACACCCCTGTAATCCCAGCTGCTCAGGAGGCTGAGGCAGGAGAATTGTTTGAGCCCGGGAGATGGAGGTTGCAGTGAACCAAGATCGTATCACTGCACTCCAGCCTGGCCAACAGAGTAAGACTCTATCTCAAAATAATAATAATAATAATAATAATAATAAGGCCGGGCGCGGTGGCTCACACCTGTAATCCCAGCACTTTGGGAGACCAAGGCGGGTGGATCACGAGGTCAAGAGATCGAGACCATCCTGGTCAACATGGTGAAACCCCGTCTCTACTAAAAATACAAAAAATTAGCTGGGCATGGTGGTGCGTGCCTGTAATCCCAGCTACTCAGGAGGCTGAGGCAGGAGAATTGCCTGAACCCAGGAGACGGAGGTTGCGGTGAGCCGAGATCGCGCCATTGCACTCCAGCCTGGGTAACAAGAGTGAAACTCCGTCTCAAAAAAAAAAATAATAATTTTTTTTTTTTTTTTTTTTTTTTTAGGCTAAGTTGAAAAAAGAGAAAGTCAAAAAGAAAGGAGAAGCGATAATTTGAGTAAAATAACACAAGTAGCACCCGTGGTATTTGTTCGTTGTTTGCCCCAAGCTGCATAAGGGCAGGGATGTTGGTTTGTTCTATCCCCTATATTTCTCTAGCACCTAGAACAATGCCTGGCACATAATAGGTGCTTCATATTAGTTGAATGAATATCAAAAATTAAGACTGCCAATTTCAAATGTATGAATTTCGGGAAATACTGAAGTAACATGTATAAAACTCTCAGTACAGTATGTGGCACACAGGACTCAAAAATATGCATGGATATGTTTGTTTGTTTGTTTGTTTGTTTTTTTGAGACGGAGTTTCGCTCTTGTTACCCAGGCTGGAGTGCAATGGCACGATCTTGGCTCACCGCAACCTCTGCCTCCTGGGTTCAGGCAATTCTCCTGCCTCAGCCTCCTGAGTAGCTGGGATTACAGGCACGCGCCACCATGCCCAGCTAATTTTTTGTAGTTTCAGTAGAGATGGGGTTTCACCATGTTGACCAGGATGGTCTCGATCTCTTGACCTTGTGATCCACCCGCCTCGGCCTCCCAAAGTGCTGGGATTACAGGCGTGAGCCACTGCGCCCGGCCCGGATATGTTTATTAATATACATTATTATTATTTAGACGTGAAACAGGCATTGTGGCCAAATGCTAACTAGCAAAGTGTTAAAAGATTTGCCCAAAGCTGGATATTACCTTCTTAGAATGAATTTCTGTAATTTAAGAACAAACCTGAAAGTGTTTTAAATAGTTATTACTATTGGCTGGGCGCAGTGGCTCATGCCTATAATCCCAGCACTTTGGGAGTCTGAGGCAGGCGGATCATGAAGCCAGGAGATCAAGACCATCTTGGTTAATACAGTGAAACCCAGTCTCTACTAAAAATACAAAAAAATTAGCTGGGCATGGTGGCAGGTGCCTATAGTCCCAGCTACTCGGGAGGCTGAGGCCAGAGAATTCCTTGAACCTGGAAGGCGGAAGTTGCAGTGAGCTGAGATTTCACCATTGCACTCCAGCCTGAGTGGCAAGAGCGAAACTCCGTCTCAAAAAAAAAAAAAAGTTATTACCATCATAATTCTATTATCCACAATTTTAGCAGGAAAATGTTTCAGGTTGAACACCTTACTGAGGGATCATTTATCTGCTTTGTCAGCTGTTAATTTGCTCCTATAGTCCATAAGTTCCTAGGGCAGTTTTAAGATGTGGCCCCAAATTTTTTGACCTGCCTTCCACCACCAAAGGGTGGAGTCTCTGTCCCCTCCTCTAGAATCTGGGCAGGTTTGTGATTGCTTCAGCCGACAGAGTAGAGCAGAAATGAGGCTGAGGTGTAAAGGGCAGTGTCTCCTGGAATGCTCACTCTGGAGCCCTGAGCCACCAGGTGAGAAGTTCAGATGTCTTGTGGTAGCCATATTGAAAGGAAGCCCAAGTCAGCCAGACAGACAATGAGTCCAGCTACCAGCTGAGCCCAGCCTTTAAGTCATCCCAGCCCAGGTACTAGACTTGTGAGTAAAAAGCCTCCCTTTGGGAGACCGAGGCAGGGGGATCACTCAAGCCGGGAGTTCAAGACCAGCCTGGGCAACATGGTGAAACCCCATCTCTACAAAAAAAAAAAAAAAAAAAAATCAGTTGGGTATGGTGGTGCACACCTGTAGTCCCAGCTACGGGAGGCGAAGTTGGGAGGATTGTTTGAGCCCAAGTGGTAGAGGTTGCAGTGAGCCATGATCAGAACACTGCACTCCAGCCTGGGCAACAGAGTGACACCCTGTTTCAAAACAAACAAATGAAGCCTCCCTATTCCAGTCCCTGTTCCTTTAGGCTTTCTAGCTGAGGACCGGGTTATCATGGAGCAGGGGCTGTTCCCTGTCCAACTTTCTGAGTCACAGAATCCATGAGCATTTACTGTACCCACTAGCTTCGGGTGGTTTGTCATGCAGCAAGAGCCAAAACAGCTCCTGGCTTCATAGCTGCAGGACTGAAAGTGTTATTTTTTATGCAGAAACTAAAGTCCATCTCCCTACTTATGCTGCTATCTGAATGTTTGCAATAATTATTTCCGAATATAAAATGAATGACCTTCACCATCATTGCTAATCATGGCCATGATTTTATGTATGAAATAACCGTTGTGGCAGAGTAGCTGTATATTTCTCCTTCAGCCCGACTGGGAGAATGCCAACGTATAACCACATACGGAGCTATCGCTTCCAAGTGACATCCAGAAAGCTTTTCCATATTTGAAAGGGAATATGTGATATAAATGCTAAATAGGAATGTAAAACTTGGCTTGGGTTCCTGGTGTAGTTGCATTCATTCCGTAAGATGGGTCAAATATTTCTGACTCTAAGTGGCACCACAATGACATGGAAGTAATTTTCATATTCAGCTTTTCTGAAGACCAAGATCCTGGCAGGACCTCAAAGCAACCTTGTGACTGTTATTATTATTTTTTCTAATATCTTCCTGGCTCCTTGGTGTGAGTGGCAAGGTTGCTGGGAGCAGGAGGAGAAACTCCTGCTCACGGACCCCTGGCATACAAGGGAACCTAGCGAATGGCTGTTGAGTGTGTTAAAACGTGCGCTCTGAATGAAGAGACCCCCCCCAAATAGGCTTTGTGTGAGCAACATGGCTGTTTATTCACCTGGGTTCGGGCAGTCTGAGTCCGTAAAGAGAGTCAGCGGAGGGCGGTGGGATAGGAGTTGGGTTTGTAGGTTTGGAGTAGGCAGTGGAAAGTTACAGAAGTTATAGTTTAGGGTGGTTTTTGCAAGCTAGAAGCAGGTTGTAGGGTCTGGAGTCAGGAGGTCGCTTACAAAGTCCAATTCCCTTATCAATTGAGGTGGGAATAAGGAAAAACAGAAGAACATGTCAAGTTAATTAGGCGCTGCTGGAGTTGATCATTCTTCCCCTTTCTGTGGTCTTCCAGTTACTTCAGATTTTCCAGGAACTCACCTGGAGTGTCTGTGCAGGTCACAGGGGTTACCATGATGTCCTTGGCGCTGTCAGTCAGCGTAAAAGGCCTTACAGAATGTATCACAATCTCCCCAGCCCCTCCACTCCTCCAAGAAAGCAATGATGCAGATGGAACTCAGAATGGCTGTCAGAGGTGTTTCAACCAGAGCAACTCCACCTTGAATAGGGCTTGGGTAAAATAAGACTGAGACCAGCTGGGCCGCATTCCCAGTAAGTTAAGGCTTTCTAAGTCAGAGGATGAGACTGGAGGTCGGCATAAGATACAGGTGATAAAGACCTGGCTGATAAAACAGGCCCCAGGTGGGCCTTTCTTCACTGGAACAGCAGGTTTTCAGCAGCACGTGGCCGATTCCAGGCAGGAAATCTGTTGTCTCGCAATGTTGAGGCAGCAGTGCCCCCTGGTGGCCACTGGGGCGAGGCTCTGCAGAGGCTCTAGAAAAGGGTGTTTCCTCCCCAGAAGCTGCCAGATGGAGAATGGGGTGTGGTGGGGGGCAGCGTCTCAGGTTTTGTTCCCAGGGTCTGGCGCCCCTGTCTCCATCTTACAGGACCCCATTTTCCATGTTGCTCCAAGGTAGATGTCTTTTTTGCTCACTGAGCATCTATTTCCACTTCTGGAAGTAGCACCCTACTTCCTTTGGGACGCCCACACTCAGGACACGTGGTTCTTGAAGGCCTAGCTTCTCCTACTCCACCCCATCTGCCCATACCCCATGCATTGGTGCACAGTGATTTGCCAAGGGATGAGCATGTGTGACCCAAATCAATAATGGGAGCTGGGCCTGGAATTTTGTTGTTGCCTGGGACTTTTTCTGCAGAAGTGATTGGGAAAGAGTTTGTTTGGAAAAGGACATCTCTGTGTCTGGTTGTAGGAGAGGCTGTTTTACACAACTTGTTTCTCTTTCCTTGGAAATGAAGCTAACACAGAGTAATACAGAACAGCTGAATCCAGCAGTACCTGAAGCCAATGTGCTCCGGGGAAATTCCAGTTAAGTGAATCAATTAAAATCTTACTTTTTTTTTTTTTTTTTGAGACGGAGTCTCGCTCTGTCACCAGACTGGTGCAGTGGCACCATCTCAGCTCACTGCAACCTCCGCCTCCCTGGTTCAGGCGATTCTTCTGCCCCAGCCTCCCGAGTAGCTGGGACTACAGGCACGCACCAGCCCAACTAATTTTTGTACATTTTAGTAGAGATAGGGTTTCACCATGTTGACCAGGCTGGTCTCGATCTTTTGACCTCATGATCTGCCCACCTCTGCCTCCCAAAGTGCTGGGATTACAGGCGTGAGCCACCGCGCCTGGCCAAAATCATATTTCTAAAGTCAGTGGGAACTGAGGGACCCACGCACTCTGCCCGATTTGCTCCAGGTCCTAATTCTTCCCCTCCCTCCCCGCAAAATGTCCAGATTGCTGTGTACGTTTGTAAGCTCGGAGGCCGCATTAATCAAAACCATCTTTATTATTTAAAGAGTATCCTGTCATCAGGGGCACCTAGACAGGAGTCCCAGCCAGCAGAACAATATTTACATGGGGGTCAGGAGGGTGAGGTCAGGTGGTCTCAGGGCTGAGTGGGCCCGCTACTGTGGAAGCAAGGACCCTGGAGGGAGGGTATCCTTGGACCTGGGGACAGGTTCCAAGAAGAAAAACGTCCCATCCTAGGCCCAGCGTGGATCCCACCACTGAGATCACCTCGGGCCCTGGAGGCTGCGCAGCGAGAAGCCGCCAGTCAGAGCTGGGTCACCATGCCGCCGGCTTCGGAGTGAGTCTGGGGAAAGACAGATGGGGGCTCCCGAGGTCTGAGAGGCTTCCACGTCCCACCACTGGCCTCCCCTCCCCAGGAGCCCTTTGAAGTCCATCTGCTCCCCAGGGGGCCCCTCTTCTAGGCCTAAGCGTAGGTCTCCTAAAACAGATCTCTGCCTCCCTTCCCTGGTTAGAGGGCCAAACATCCCCACCCTGGCTCCCATCTGGGCCCAACTTTCACCTTTATGGCCTGGAAGATCCACTCCCGGAAGTCACTGACTTTGGTATAGACGCCTGGCTTCTGGGCCAGGGCGCAGCCAGTGCCCCAGCTCACGATGCCACACAGCCGCCAACGTGGTGTCCGAGAGATGCTGTCCTCACACACAAAGGGACCACCACTGTCGCCCTGGGAGGGGACGGGGAGGCCTGGCTGGAGGCCAAGGTGGCCGGCCAGGAGGCCCCCTGGGATGACCGTGGGTGGTGGCTCCAGAGCCCTCAGGCTTTTACATAGGGAGCCCGACCACCCACTCCCCTGCATCTCCATCCCTGGGGTGGCAGTGGTGGGGGGGCTGCCCCCACACAGTCCCTCACCTGGCAGGCATCAATGCCACCCTCCGGGTAGCCAGCACAGAACATCTTGGGCTTGATCTGGTTTCCGTAGAAGTCAGCCCCGTTGCAGACATCATTGCTGATGATGGGGACTCGAGCCTCCTGGAGTACCCCGGCCTGTTGGCCTGGGGGCGTGCGGGCAAGGCTAGCCAGAACTGGGGAGTGTGCACACCCTCTTCCCTCCTGGTGCCCCCCCCATGCCCCTCAGCGTCCCTACTCCTCATGGTCAAGACTCATCCAACCAGCCAGACTGCCTGTCCCCAGCCCAGTTCAGTCTCCCAAACGGCAGCATCAGAGGCAGAGGACAGGACTCACCGTAGTACTGTGTGTTGCCCCAGCCCGTCACAGTGCAGATCTTGCCATCCACCAGGGCCTGACCAGCAGCTGGGAGGCACACAGGCTGGATGTATTCTGTGAGAGAGACCATGCTGGTCCAGTCCCTGCTGGCCTGCCCCACCCTGTACCAACCTCTGTCCAGCTGCCGCCACGGCCCAAACACACCCACCCTCTGTCCTTTTAAAACAACCTCAACAGGCCGTGCACGGTGGCTCACACCTGTAATTCCAGCAGGATTATAGGAGGCTGAGACAGGAGGATCACTTGAGGTCAGGAGTTCGAGACCAGCCTGGCCAACATGGTGAAACCCCGTCTCTACTAAAATTACAAAATTTAGCTGGGCACAGTGGCATGCACCTGTAATCCCAGCTACTTGGGAGGCTGAGGCAGGAGAATCGCTTGAACCCAACAGGTGGAGGTTACAGTGAGCTGAGATCGTGCAATTGCATTCCAGTCTGGGCAACAGAGCGAGACTCTGTCTAAA
>NW_022437008.1:5974190-5982441 GCF_009761245.1 Sapajus apella
CACCACCACCAACAAAACACCACAGCAGAAGTCTCCATCTACCAAGAGCTCACTGCGTGCTAGGCACTTTCCTGCACCATTTTCTTTAATATTCCATCAGCCCAGAGAGGTAAGGTCTATATTATCCCATTTTACAGAGGGGGAAAAGAGGTCAAGTCATGGCCGGGCACGGTGGCTCACACCTATAATCCTAGCACTTTGGGAGGCCGAGGTGGGTGGATCACGAGGTCAAGAGATCCAGACCATCCTGGTCAACATGGTGAAACCCTGTCTCTACTAAAAATACAAAACATTGGCTGGGCATGGTGGCGCGTGCCTGTAATCCCAGCTACTCAGGAGGCTGAGGCAGGAGAATTGCCTGAACCCAGGAGGCGGAGGTTGCGGTGAGCCGAGATCGCGCCATTGCACACCAGCCTGGGTAACAAGAATGAAACTCCCTTTCAAAAAAAAAAAGAGGTCAAGTCACATGCCCAAAGTTTCAAACAAGTCTGTTTAATACAGCTTGTTTCCCTTTCCAAGCCTGCAGTGTCACCCAGGCCAGAGTGCAGTGGCAGGAGCATGGTTCACTGCAGCCTTGACCTCCTAGGCTCAAGCAGTCCTCCTGCCTCAGCCTCCCAAAGCACTGGTATTACAGGTGTGAGCCACTGTGCCTCGCCATGTTCTTAACCATGGCGGTAAGAGGACCCCCAGCCTCGGTCTCCCAAAGTTCGGGGATTACAGGCATGAGCCACCGCACCCGGCCAATATCCCACATTTTCTTAATCCATTTGTCCAATGGAACACACTTAGGCTGCTTCCATCTTTGGGCCCTTATGAATAATGCTGCTATGAACACTGACATACGAGCTTTGGTGCGTACGCACTTTTCATCTGTCTGGGGTATGTTAGTTACCCCCCACCCTAGGAGTGGAAGTGTTGAGTCCATTGGTAACCTGATGTTTGCTTCTTGGGGAAATGCCGGCCAGTTTTCCCGACCGGCTGCACTGATCATTGATAGTTAAGGCGCACTGTTGCTCCCTCAAGATCATTCCCCACTATTGCCAGGGATGCCTGAACCGTAAGTTGATTCCCCTGTGCCCCTGGTCCCCTCCTCTGTCCTCCTGGCCTCAGACTTACCCGTGAGGGGCAGGGGACTGGAGAGGTGGACCAGGGCAATGTCGTTGCTGTTCTCTTCGCTGTTGGGGTCCCGAAAGGGAAGATAGCCCCCGTGGTAGATCACAGCCTGCACCCCCAGCTGCAGGCCATGGGGAGAGGCCTGGGCCACAGCACCGGCAAACACTCGCCATCGGGACAGGACCCGATTCCGCCTACCAGGGAAAGGGGTGGAGGGTAGCGGCCTGCCTGGGCACCATCCACCCCCCTCCCCACCACCTCTCCACTCCTCTGCCTCTCCTTCATCAGCGCCGTGGGGGGCACTCACTCTGGGAAGCAGTGGGCAGCTGTCAGCACCCAGTCCCCGGAGAGCAGGGACCCCCCACAGAGGTGTGCTCCATCATAGCGAAGACTGACTTGCCACGGCCACCGGCCCAGGCTGGTGTCCTGGCCTCCCACGATGCGGTCCACCGGCAGCTTCCTGCGGCCACAGTCTGTGGGACAGGGGGCAGCCGGGGCGGCAACAGGGGGCTGGAGTCCAGGCCCCCAGAACCCAGGCTTGGCCCTGACCTAGGGGGTCTGAAAGGACACGGCTCCACCCTGGGCGCTTGAGGGGACGTGGCCTCCCCAAGGGTTTAAAGGAGAGGGTTCTGAGTTTTGGGGTCTCACCTTGGCAGATGGTGGTCAAGAAACGGCCCCTGGGACAGTCACTGGGAGAGGCAGAGATGGAGACACAGAAAGAAAGGAAAGAGACCAATTAAGACGGAGGGAAGAAAAATGGGGAGAGGGAGTGCCTTGGGGGCCCAGGGTGTTGCCCCACCTGCCCGCTGTCCCCCTCACCACACGGAGATGACCTCCAGCAGCCTCTGGGTGTGGGGCAGCCTCCCCTCGTCCACGCAGAAGAAGCCCGAGGTGCCGTTGGCGCCCGCCGTTCGCACATCCAGCTCGGAGTGGGCCAGTGCCCTGGGCGGGGCAGGGGTCAGGCCTGCTCCCCCGCCCCTCCCGGCTCCCACCCCTCCAAGTGCCCCCAGTACCTGAGGAAGCCCATCTCCTCGCAGCTGAGCCCGGCCACCCTGGCGTTGGAGCGTGAGGAGCACAGCAGCCGCCACGTCCCTTCTGTCTTGTCAAAGACCGTGAGCCGAGCGTCCGCCGGGCTGACCTGCACTGCAGGGTGACAGGGCCCGGGGGGCCTGGGTCCCACAGCAAGGCTCCCCGCAAGCCTCTCCCACCAGAGCCCCTCCTGGCCTGTGCTGCAGCCAAGGTTTAGACCTGAACCCCAGCCTGTCAGAGGGCTGCAACCCCCACATCTGTGATTGCACCTGGAATCATGACTCAAGGCCTTTTTTTTTGTCTTTTTTGAGACGTAGCCTCACCCTGTAGCCCAGGCTGGAGTGCAATGGCACGATCTTGGCTCACTGCAACCTTTGGCTCCTGGGTTCAAGCGTTTCTTCTGCCTCAGCCTCCCGAGTAGCTGGGATTACAGGAGCGTACCACCATACCCAGCTAATTTTTGTATCTTTAGTAGAGACGGGGTTTCACCATGTTGGCCAGGCCGGTGTCCAACTCCTGACGTCACGATCCACCTGCCTCGGCCTCTCAAAGTGCTGAGATTACAGGCGTAAGCCACCACGCCTGGCCTTTTATTTTATTTTTTTAAAGACAGGGTCTCACTCTGTTGCCCAGGCTGGAGTGCAGTGGTGTGATCTCGGCACACTGCAGCTTTGACCTCCCAGACTCAAGCAATCCTCCCCCCTCAGCCTCCCGAGTAGCTGGGACCACAGGCTTGCACCACCACACCTGGCTAATTTTTGAATTTTTTTTTTTTTTTGTAGAGGCGGGTCTTGCCATGTGGCCCAGGCTGGTCTCAAACTCCTGGGCTCAAGCGATCCTCCCGCCTCAGCCTCCTCAAATGCTGGGACTACAGGCGTGTGCCATGGTACTCTGCCAGCCTCAAGGACTCAGGTTGGACCAGTGAACAGCAGCCTTGGGGCAGTGGCCGGACGCTCAGGCAACCAGGGGACCTTCGCTCTCCACTAGGAACCCTAAGCCAGCTGCTCAGGAGCTGCAGGTCTGGAAGGTGACTTGGACATTTGGGAAGGAAAAAAAAAAGGTTTAACCAAGTTCCCAAGAGAATCCAGCACATGAGGGTGGATCTGTCAAGGGTCATGCTCACCCTCTAAGGGAAAAAGTAAGCTAACACGGAGGAGAGCCAAGAGATTCCTGATAACATTTCTTCATTTGATTTTTTGTGGAGCTGTTTATTTTCTGAAGCTGTTTATTAGCACTTTTGTCATTCCGTCTTTTCCATTTGTCTTTGGCCGCACTCTTAACTCATACAAAAAGACCTCTCACTTTATGTGCACAGAGACAGCGTAGGAAAAATAGAAGAACACATGTATTGCCAGTCTGTACATCGTAGCCTGGTTTCTTCGTATGAACTTTACCATAGCTATATGCAGTATTATTGCTATTATAGCAAACAGATTAACTCTCCTTCCAGAGAGGTTTCTATTTTTAAAAACGTGTATTTATTTTTATATTTATTTATTTATTTATTTTTGAGACAGAGTCTCACTGCTGTCCAGACTGGAGTGCAATGGCCCGATCTCGGCTCACGGCAATCTCCGCATCCTGGGTTGAAGCGATCCTCCTGCCACAGCCTCCCAAAGTAGCTGGGATTACAGGCATCCACCACCACGCCTGGCTAATTTTTTGTCTTTTTAGTAGAGACAGGGGTTTCTCCATGTTGATCAGGCTGGTCTCGAACTCCTGACCTCAGGTGATCCACCCGCCTCAGCCTCTCAAATTTCTGGGATTACAGGTGTGAACCACCTCGCCTGGCCCCCATCTGATAACATTTTAAAGCCCCTTGATGCAGCCAGGCTTAAAGAACCTCTGTGATTGTGAGTTAAGTGAGCTCATCATGTCCCCTTTTGTTTTTAACCAGTTTGTTTTTAACTTTTGTCTCTTGTAGACTGAAGACCCTTGACTAAGACACCAGATTGCCAATCTTGACTACTGCCAGCTTGCTAATTGATATCCTATAGTCAGAAAGAAAGGAGGAAGGAAGGGAGGGAGGGAGGGAGGGAAGGAAAGGAGGGAGGGAGGGAAGAAGGAAGGGAAGGAAAGAGAGAGAGCAAGAAAGCAAGGATAAGGAGGAGGAGAAGGGAAGGAAGAAGGAAGGAAAGAAGGAGACAGAGAAAGAAAGAAAGAGAGGGAGGGAAGGAAGGAGGAGAAGGAAGGGAAGGAGGGAGGGAGGAAAAATGATTTTTTTCTTCAGGACTTGTCAGAGCCTTGAATATGCTAAAGAGCATAATTCTCCAAGCAGAGGATGGAGTATTCATTCATTCACTCAGCAAGCGTTAACTGGACATAGACTCCATGCCCAGTGAGGGGTGATGCTGGAGTCACAGAGATGACCGAGAAAGCCCTGGGCTTTGCTTTCAGCAAACCACATTATGGGGGATAGGGAGACAGATGGCCATAAAAATGTCACCCAGCCAAACACATCATTACAAACTGTGACATGAGGTAGGACCGGGATACAAGGGAAGGTTAGAGGGAGCTCCAGGAGACCGTTCATGTCTGGGGCTGATTGGGGGCGGTTTGCGGTGAGAACCTCAGTCTGCTCCCCGCACGCGTCAGAGGAACCTGTTAGCATCTAAGTCAGGTCACAGCCCCTCGGGTATTGATTTCTATTTAATGAACACTTTGTACCTGCCAGGTCTATTTTAGGCAATGACCAAATCACCACTGCAATGAACGAATCAGACAAAAACCCCGACCCCTGTGGAGCTCAAAGCCCAGTAGGTGAGACAGATCATGAACGGGACAAATAAGTGGGATATATTGTGTGTCACAAGATAGGAAAGGGCCACGGAGAAAAATAAAATGCCACCGAGGGAGGGGAGTGCCGGCATGGGGGGCGGGTGAGGTTGCACTTTTCAGTCAGTGCCAGGAGAGTGTCCCTGGGAAGGTGGTGCAGGAACAGAGACCTGCAGGAGGTGAGACAGTGTCAGGTGTGTGAGAGAGGGGCAGGGCGGCACAGGGACTTGCAGGTGCAAAGATCCCACAGCTGGTGCGGGGGATGGGGAGGAAGTGCTTTAGGAACAGCAGGAGGCCAGAGCAGAGTGAGCCAGGGAGGGGGAGATGAGGTGGGAGCCAGAAATAGAGCAACATCTGGCCTGGGTTGGTGGCTTATGCCTCCAATCCCAGCATTTTGGGAGGCTGAGTCGGGTGGATGAGTCGGGTGGATCACCTGAGGTCAAGAGTTCAAGACCAACCTGACCAACGTGGAGAAACCCCCAAGGCCGGGCATGGTGGCGCACACCTGTAATCCCAGCTACTCAGGAGGCTGAGGCAGGAGAATCGCTTGAACCTGGGAGGCAGAGGTTGCGGTGAGCGGAATGGTGCTATTGCGCTCCAGCCTGGGCAACAAGAGTGAGACTCCATCTCAAGAAAAAAAAAAAAAGTCAGGGCTTTGCTGGTGCCTGGAGTGAGGTGCAGCCAGACCAGGGCCCTGATCTGACTCACCAGCTCCCTTTGGCTGCGAGTGGGGAACCAGCATGAGCCACCGTGCCGGTCCCCATCCTTTAAATCCCCTGCCACAGCCAGGTTTGAAGACCCTCCAGAATTGCTGGTTAAGTGAGAGAGTCAAATCCCCTTCTTGGGATATGATTGTGGGGGCAGGGAGGCCAGGGAGGAGGCTCTACGGTGTCCAGATGATAGGGGAAAGGGGCTGCAGCAGGGTGGGGGCAGTGTGGGTGAAGAGTTCAGATTCTGGAGCGGTTCTGGAGGTGGAGCTGACAAGGCTTCCTGTGAGATCTGATTCACGGGTGACTGTGGAGGAACTGGGGGGGTCACTGAGGGGTTTGGCCTGAGCCTGAAAAGATGGGGCTGACGCTAGCAGAGATGGGACGGTGGGGAGGGAGCAGATCAGCTGTGACCCTCTTTGTCCTCTTTCCTTTCCTCCTTCCTCCCAAGCCCCCCTTTTATTTATTCATTTATTTATTTTGGCTCTTATTGCCCAGGCTGGAGTGCAATGGCATGATCTTGGCTCACCACAACCTCGACATCCCAGGTTCAAGTGATTCTCCTGCCTCAGCCTCCCAAGTAGCGGGGACTACAGGCACCCACCACCAGGCCCAGCTAACTTTTGTGTTCTTAGTAGAGATGGGGTTTCACCATGTTGGCCAGGCTGGTTTCAAACTCCTGGCCTCAGGTGACCCACCTGTCTTGGGCTCCCTAAGTGCTGGGATTATAGGCGTGAGCAACCGTGCCTGGTTGATAGTGACCACTTCTATGCCCATCTTACAGATGGGAAAACTGAGCCTCAGAGGAATAAACTTGCCCAGGGGCACGCGGCTATCCAGCAAAACTAGGACTTGAACCCAAACCTGCACATTCCCTGTTCCCTCTGTGGGCCTCATACAAACCCTTTCCCTTCTGCGTGCTGAATGTGCTCATCCATGGCCAGGACCAAAAAAGCCCCTGGCTGGCCTGCCTTAATTATGGCCTCCTGCTCTGGGGTTGGGGCAGGAAATGCCTGGCACCTCTGGCTGGGGCGTCCTCATCACCCCATGAATTCCAGGGCCAAGGCTTGGGGTTTGAAACACCAACTGGGGCGGGGAGGGGGGTGGATTCTTATTTTATCTTTATTTTAAGTTTGTTTTGAGTTGGAGTCTTGCTCTGTCACCCAGGCTGTACTGCAACCTCTGCCTCCTGGGTTCAAGCGATTCTCGTGCCTCAGCCTCTCACGTAGCTGAGATTACAAGCGCCCGACACCACACCTGGCTAACTTTTGTATTTTTAGGAGAGATGGGGTTTTGCCATGTTGGCCAGGCTGGTCTCCTGACCTCAAGCAATCTGCCCATCTGGGTCTCCCAAAGTGCTGGGATTACAGGGTGTCACCGCACACCTGGCCTGCCTTAATTATGACCTCCTGCTCTGGGGTTAGGGCAGGGAATGCCTGTCGCCTCTAGTTGGGGGGTCCTCATCACCCCATGAGTTCCAAAGCCAAGGCTTGGAGTTGGAAACACCAGCTGGGGCAGGGAGATGGGTGGATTCTTATTTTAAAATGACTGTTCACTGCTCTGGACTGTGATTTCCAGAAAGTGTGAGGTTTTAGGGGGAGAGAATCACTTTATGGATGTGTGTTGGGGGAGACGGGAGTGGGGAGAGAACATCAAATGTCCCCTCTGGCTATTTTTAAAGCCACACTCTCTGCTGCTGTTTCTCACTTTTAAATTCTTTATTCTTGTTCCTGTCATTTCAAGCAACACAAAAAGGAAGTTCTGGGTCACCTGGTGTGCCTGCCAAGTTGTTGGGTATATTTAGAAGCGTGAAAAAACCCGAGGTGGGGATACGATCTTGGGGTTGTTGTTGTTTTTGTTTGTTTCATCATTTCCCTGAGTTGCTGAAAAACCAAAGTACCGGCCGGGCGCGGTGGCTCACGCCCGTCATCCCAGCACTTTGGGAGGCCGAGGCAGACGAATCACAAGGTCAGGAGTTCAAGACCAGCCTGACCAACTTGGTGAAAACCCATCTCTACTAAAAATACAAAAATTAGCTGGGTGTGGTGGTGCACACCTGTAAGCACAGCTACTTGGGAGGCTGAAGCAGAAGAATTGCTTGAACCTGGGAGGCGGAGGTTGCAGTGAGCTGAGATGGCACCACTGCACTCCAGCCTGGGTGACAGAGCAAGACTCCATCTCAAAAAGAAAAAAAAAAGAAAACACAGGGCCGGGCACGGTGGCTCAGCAGGGCCATCGCATGGTGTGAGTGGTGACCTAGCACTTTTCCAGCTGCAGGCCCATGACTCCCTAGTTCATTTCAGCATTTTGGCTCTGGGTGCATTCATAACTCAAGGATTTCCCAAGCACCTACTATGTGCTGGGCCCTGTCTGGCCAATCAACAAAAGGTCCCTGCCCTCCTGGAGTTTGCCAGAAGTAAATCATTCAAAGTGAGTGAGGAGGGTTTGACTGGGGTGGCAGGGACATAGCCATAGGCCACAGAGTCTGGAAGTCCAGGAAGGTCTTGCTCAAGAAATTTCAAGAAAGAATTTCAAGAGTGAGAAGCAAAAGCCAATGTTTACTGTGCTGGCTAAGAGCCAAGTGCTGGATGGATTTTTTTCTGGTTTGTTTTTTTTTTTTGAGACAG